>NC_141759.1:462810-802393 GCF_982258835.1 Parasteatoda tepidariorum
ATTTCCAACAAATGTTTTCAATTGGTGAGGAGAAGAGTTAATCCAAGCCAATGCGATGGTAGAGTCTGAAAATAAAGTGACCTCTTTGATATCCATTCTTAAAGCAGCCATAACTTTTTGATCTAACTTAGCAAGTAAAAGGCATGCACATAACTCCAAATGAGGTACAGATATTGTCTTTAAAGGTGCAATTTTAGATTTACTGGCTAGGATTCTAAAGGCAGAGTTAGAACTGTCAGGATGAAGATATATCACAGCTCCGTAAGCCAAAGTGGAAGCATCAGCAAATCCAACGAGAGCAATTTTCTTAACTTTAGAGCTTAGAACATATCTGTCAATTTGAATGTTCTCTAAAGCTTTCAGGTTACTGACAAAACGATTCCATTCTTGAGCAATGTGCTCCGGCAAATTGTCATCCCAATTGAGGTTTTGAGTCCAAAGTTTTTGAAGCATTATCTTAGCTCTACTGATGATGGGTCCAAGAAAGCCAATTGGATCATACAACCTAGCAATGACTGACAATACATCTTGTTTGGTATAGGTTGATTGCTGGGACAAGCATACTTTGAAAGTGAACTTGTCTTGTCCCGGTTGCCAAATTATACCTATTGTTTTAGTAGATTCTTCAGTCTCGAAAGACAATTCTTCGTTAAAGTTGCTGTCATTGATCAAGCCCCTGGAATTCGAGTTCCATTTGTGCAAGGTCATGCCACAACTATCAAACATTTTTACCAATTGAGTCTTTAACTCTAAAGCTGATTCAAGATCGGTAGATCCAGTAACTAAATCATCCATATATAAATCAGAAAGAACAACTTCTGAAGCAAGAGGGTAATTCAATTGTTCATCCATTGCTAACTGCTTCAATGTTCTAATGGCCAGAAATGGCGCGTTTTTCGTTCCATACTTAATTGTATTCATTCTGAATACTGTAGGCACATTGTCTTCTTGAATTTTCCGCAAAATTCTCAATAAATCTCTTTGAGACGGATTGATTAATATTTGACGAAACTTCTTCCTAATATCAGCTGTCAAGGCAATTTTGTGTTTTCGAAGTTGAACAATCAAATCAAAAACGTTTTCTCTGACTTCTCCGGTTAACAGTATGTCATTTAAGCTTTGTCCTGTCGATGTAGGCGTAGAGGCATTCAATACGAGTCTTAGTTTTGTAGAAGTTTTGTCCGGGCGAAAAATGCCATGATGTGGCATGTAATATGATAAAGAAGGTGAAACATAGTCTACAACCTTTTCCATATGATTCAAATTTTCGTATTCATTTATGAATTCACAATGAAGTTTGTTCATTTCAAGAGTGGTGTTCAATCTTCTCACGGTCTGATTAAAGCGTTTCTGGGCTAAATTACGAGATTCACCGATAGTTTCCAGCGCTTCCTCACGAATAGGCATTTTGACCATGTAACGACCGCTTTCTGCTCTTTTATGATTCTTTTGAAAGTAACTTTCCCAAAATGCATGCGTCTTCATCACTCAAAATTCGGGAATTATCTATTTCTTCAATTTCCCAAAAATTCTTAATGCTATTTTCAATGTTTTCTGCACGATAAATTAAATTACAATAATGTTTTCGATGTTTGGATTCATATGAACCACTAGCAATAAAACCAAAAACAGAATCTTGAAATGTTAAGTTTTCTGAAGTGCGATATTTATTTTCTTTAATGATTTCAAAAAAATGTTCAGCGCCTAAGATCATATCAATTTTTCCAGTCTTAGCGAAAGAGGGATCAGCTAATATTAAATGATTGGGAATAATAATGTTCTCTAAATTCAAAGTGTTAGACGGAATTAAATCCGTAATTTTATTGACTACTGAAAATTCAGTGCGAAGCGAAAACGATGAATCTTTATTAGAAACAAGAGCATTCAATTTATATTTAACATTTGTTTCATTTCCTCCTAACCCACTTATTGGAATATTTATTCTTTCTTTTTTCAATTCTATTTTGTTTGCGAAATCCGAAGTCATAATGTTTACCATACTTCCACTATCCAGCAATAAACGTCCTTGAACAAAACAGTTGCTCACAGGATTCCAAATCCAAGCTAGAGCCGTTGCGAGAATTAAGTTTTTATTTCTACAAGTGTTTGTAGTAGCGAACACATGAGATATTAAATTATCATTCGAAACATTATTTATGTCCTGAGAACTCGGATTACAGACTGGCCCCTGCGAATCTTGCTCTATTAGAGATTCCGAATGAATCTCCATTTGGCGAAAATTATTTTCCTTGCGATGCAATAAGGAATTATGCTTAGCTTGACAGAATTTGAATGTAAATTTCGATGGACAGGAATTCAGTTTATGTGATGCATTTAAACAATTAATGCACAGATTATTTTTCTTAACAACATCAAATCTGAGTATTGGTGACATTTTAAAAAAAGAGGGACAGTTGTAAATTAAATGGTCCTTTGAACACAAATGGCATTTATTGTAATTCGATTTCACAACAAAGTTGCGAGCTTTGTTTTGATGTTGAATATTCTTAGCTTTGTTCACACAAAATTGACTTCCCTGAAGATTTTCTAATGTTTGACATCTTTTTTGAAGAAATTCCATAAATGTATTAAAATTTTGAAAGTACAGTAGAAGTTAAACTCATTTCATACTGTTTGCGACTTTCCTTATCCAATTTTTGAACAGTTATGTTAATTATTAATTGTTCAGCAAGATCATTAGTTTCCAATTTCATTAATTTTAAACCTCTTAAACTTTTATTTAAAGTATCAATTAAATGTCTCAATTCTTTATAAGATTCTACAGAAATTTTTTCAAAATTCAAAATGTTCGAGACATAATTGTTTACAATTAAACGAGTAATTTCAAGTCTTTCTTTTAGGATTTTCATCAAGGATTCAAAAGTATCTTCTGGTGTTTCAATATATTTAGCGTCACCTTTTAAAGCTGAATGCAAATAAAACAATTTCTGCATGCTATTTAAAGACTGATTTTCAGTTCCCAAACTATCAAATTGAAGCTTAAAGTTATTCCAATTTTCGATTTTTCCATCAAAACAAGGCAAGCAAATATCTGGCAATTTAACATCTATTTTATTAGTACTTAATTGTTCACTGTTATGCAAATGAGAAATATTAGAACTTCTTGAATGAAAAAGTCTTTGTAAGCTTACCTGGCAAGATTCTATCTGTTCTTCCATTTCATCAAAATGGAATTGATAACCTTCTAATTCTTCATCCTTCAAAATTGAATAATAATCCAGTTTTAAAACTTCAATTTCTTGAAGAATTTATCCTATGCTATCGATACGGAGATTGCAGTTCAAGACAATCAGCCTCATTTCCATTTGTAGAAATAAAGCTTTCCAACCTAGTTATTTTGCTTTTAGAGCTACCACGACGACGATTCAATTGTTTTAAGCTCTTTTCATATTGTTCCTTAGTGTTTGAAGTATCAGTAATTTTTATAAATGGAAAATATGAGTTCCAAAACGAAGTTATGACGAAACGAAAACGAAATTGATCAAAATTAATATTTTCGAATTATATCAGGTTTAAACTCCGGATAGACAGGAACATGTTGAGGGGGTCAAATGGACTGTATTACTAATGATTAAGAACAAACGATAACTATTTAACAATTTATTAATGAAATGATGAATGACGCCGTTTCGAAGACGTCCGACTATATCAGAACAAAAAAACAAGAGCTCTTCTTTTCGCCAAATTAAATAGATAAACGAAGCCAAAGCCGAGAGAGGCGCCAACAATTGTAAAAAATAAAATTGAGTGATTTAGTTGAGTTTTGGAGATTTTACAGCAGGTTGAACGTGGAAGACCAAACTTTTAGTTTCCTTCAAAATGTACTGTTTTACTTCCTTAAAATGAAAAAATGCACATCAAGCTTAGGATGAATTGCGTAAAGTTTACAGTGACGATGCTCTACGAAAAAGTCAGTGCCAAAACTGGTTCAAGAAGTTTCAGGTTGGGGGTTTTGATTTGAAGGATGTTCCTCAAATGCTTACTCAGATTGATCATGGCAAAATAAAGATATTAATTCAGTCCAACCCTTGAAGATGCATTGAAGATCAGCCGAAAAAGTGTTCATGTCAACTTAAAGAAACTGGGATACAAAAGTAAGCTCAATATTTCGGTTCCCCTTGAGCTCAAAGAAGTTCAATGGACGGCATGCATCACACTCATCTTATCAGAGATATGCTCTTAAAACATGGAGAAAAACATCTTTTTTAAAATGAGTCATAACTGGCAGTGAGAAGTGGATTGTTTACAACAATGTGTTGCACAAACGATTTTGATCCGAATCACTGTCAACAACTTCAAAAGCAGAATTCATAAAAGGAAGCTCTCAGTAGGGTGGGATTAGAAGTGTGAGATGTTTTTTTGAGATCTACCAAAGGAATGATACAATCCATTCTGATGTGTACTGTAGGAACAGTTTGAACGAGGCTGTCATCCAGAAACATTTGGGGCTCATCCATCGCAAAGGAATAGTGTTCCTTCACAACAACGCAAGATCATACTCATCTTAAGCGACCCGTCAAAAATTGTAGAAACTTGGGTGGGATGCGTTGCTTCAGCCATCATACTCAGCTGACATTGTGCTGCCAAACTTTCACATGTTTTGATATCTTCAAAGATTATACAAAATTCTTGTCTTCATATTCTTAGAATAATGTTCGGTGGTGAAGCTCAATGTTAATTGAAGACAGTTGACTAATGACTTCTGCTTGCATCACTGGAATCAAGACGAAAATCTTCTGACTTGATGGTTTAAGGGACAATTGCCTTTTTTTCCCCCTCAAAAGAAAATTTTGTTTCTCTTTTCCATTATTTTCTGCGCTGAAGACGCCTACATATTATAGTCACGCCTTTGGGAAGCTAATGATGCTAGTGGATTGTTTTTTTTGTTGATCAGTGATTGAATTTGGAGATCGTTTATTGATCATGTTTTTTTTTTTTATCCAGGTTTAAAACAGTTGACAGCAGAGCCCTCATCACTGTGGAATTTTTATTTCCCTTTTTTATTAAATTAAGAGGAAATTTAATTTAAATTCTTAATTCACAAAGTTTGATTTGAAGGACTGTCCACTAATTGTGCATTGTGTTTAAGTTTTCTTATCTTACTAGATTTGTGGTTTTTCAGAAATTTCAATACTTTTGAGTTATTTTATGCACATCTAATATTTTGTGCTTGTATCTCGAGTTATTTTATGTATGCATTATTTTTGGTACAATCGAGTTTTTAACAAAGTTAGAATTCATTTATTTCATATTTTAAGTAGGTGCAGCAAACAAATCTTATATGATTTAAATTTGTCATTTAGAAATATTTTATTTCTTTTCCATTTTATTTTACAATGATTGGTATAAAGAATTCAATGATCGTTAAAGTATCAAAATGGTGAATTGATGTGAGGGGCCATATACTAATAAATTTTTTTAACAAGAATTAAAAATTTTGTGATTTTCCCTGAATTACTTTCCTGAACTACATGTGATTTTCCTTGAAATAATTAAATTTTTTTTAAAAATTAGTTGATGAAGTATTGATCCCAGTTTCTAATTTTAATATTTTTAGAGTGGAGGGATATTTTTTAATCCATTTTTTTTATATACATAATAAATGTCGAAGTTTTGTAACTTTTAAATTTTTAAGTTGACATGATAATTGTATTGAATCAGATAATAAATCAAGATTTAACAGGATGTCATTCAGTAATTAACGTATGTAATGTGATTTTATGTATGTGTTCCTTTTCTTTCACAACTTTATATTAATGTAATATAGGAAACAGAGATTTTTGACATTAAAGACTATTTAAGAAATGAAAATGATTTTTTTTCCAACTACTCTCTTACATTTTATCTATCATGGCTATTTCTGTTTTACTACATTTTTATAAATTAATTGTAAAATATGTTTTTTTTCTGTTATTGTTATTATTTTAAATATGTCAATTCTAATATCTGAAGCCATTACAAATTATCTTAATTGTTGAATTTTACATTAATGTTTTAAATCAATTGTTTAATTTTTTTAGCTTGTTTAAATCACTAGTTTACGACGACCGTTAGGTATTTAAGTCATTAGTTTTAATCTTTCACTTTAAATTTTGTCTTTGACAAGTTGCATTTACTCTCCATTTTATTTTTTAATTAAATTTTTCCGATTCATCTAATATTATTATTATGTTTATCTATTTTTTAGTATTAAATATAATTTATTTTTATTAAACATAAATTTTGGGTTTGCAATTTTTTTTTCACTACTTGGAATTTTATGTAAATTGGTCTGGAAAACTTTTTATAGTCAGGGAAAAAAATTTCTTCTCTTTGAGTATGAACCCTATAAATTTTACTCAATGCTGTTTTAGAAGATTATTTTTTTTGTTTTTCAAAACGTTGATTATTTAAATGTGTGCGCATTTAAAAAAAAAGTATTTTAAAATGAAATAAAACCATGTTGCCAGAAGGGAATTAAAAACCAATTTTTTCAAAAATTTGTTTTAGTTATTTATGTTATCTTTGAAGCAAAAAAGCAAAATCTGTAATGGATTGATTCACCTGAAATGATTCACTAAGATGTTTCACATGATATGAAAAATAATTTGTTGAAATGTACCTTTTTATAATTGGTGATTCAAAATTAGATAATTCATTTTTTCTCTGAATTGGCAAATAATTATAAAAAAAATATATATTGAATAAAAAATTAATTTATTGCTTGTAAACATTTATACCCTAATTTATCGTATTGACCCAAAATTTTATTTTTACTCTGCCTTTGTTTATTTTGAATGTAAAAGATTGTTTTACTAGTGTAAGATTTTTTTTTTCAAATAGGTTCGACTGTTGCCTTTTTTTTATTAATTTGTTTGATATGACCTAGGAATTTTCATTATTTTGTAGTTTCAAGTATACATACCCTTTACATTACGGGGACCTAGGCAAAACATTGTGTAAGATTACTAAGAAAATGGATCAGTCAAAACCACGCTAGATCTATAGTTAAATTATTGAAATAGACTTTTTAATTTTTTAAAATTTTCATTCTTAAGAATGAACAAACATTTTTTCTATTATTTACTTTTCAAATCTTAAATTATTTAGATTTTGTTGATGATTTATCAAGCATAGCGTTAATTTGTGTCTGAAGACCCTACTTAAAATGTCTAAATATGTTGAATCCTTTTGGTGTCAGAGGTGTGCGGTTAGCCACCAAACTTTTTTTTTTTACTCATTCCAGTCCTCTCAGAAACAACAGTAAGGAATTAATAATTTTTGTTACGTATGGAGGAGATATGTAATATTTTACAAATTGTTTTCAAGTGCATTTTTCCTTTTTTTAAAAGAATATATTTTTTTTCAATATCTTGTTAAAATGTTTCATGGATGAAGCTATAAATGTCTTGTTTGTATTGTCCATATTGATTGTAGGAGTTTATTTATTAGTTGTTTGAATTTTGTAGATCGCTTTGGAAGGTTTAAGGGTGACCGTACCCCCTGGTATCTCTCCACATATGGCTCGCCTAATACAGATATGCATGAACGAAGATCCAGGGAAACGCCCAACTTTCGACATGATCCTCCCTATATTAGAAAAGATGAAGCAGTAAACTGTTGAACTCTTGATTACTGACAGTGCCTTCCCACTAAAGATCTGATCTTTTAAGTGCAGTTTTGAATTGTTACTAAACTTCTATTTTTTTTTTCAGTGAAGATAACTTTTAAGCAATGAAATCCACCAAATAAAAAAATAGTTTTTATACTGTATATGTTTCTTTTAAAGTTTTCTTTTAAATGTAGCAATTAAAAATATTAATCTTTCAATCAATCTATATATATATATATATATATATATATATATATGTATGTATATATATATGTATATATATATATATACAGTACAGGACCCGTTATCCGGAAATCAGAAAACCAAAAAACCGAAACGAAATTTGATACATTTTCCCGCCATTTAAAATAAAAAAAAAATTTTTCCTCATAAGATTTTAGGATTTTTCTTTCTTTTTTGAAAGATGTTTACCATACCACCATTTTAGAAATAATCATTACTGTATTAATTCATCGTTTTTTTTTCTTTTTAAGATTATTTCCTAATATTTTTTTTTTTTAGTTGGGTTTAACAATAAAAAAGAAACTGCTTTTTGTAGCGATTCAGAAAACCGGAAAAATCAGTTATCCGGAATAGCGATGGTCCCGATCGTTCCGGATAATCGGTTCCCTACTGTGTATATATATATATATATATGCGCATCATGTATTCATATTTTTTACATTAAAATTCATTTTTGTTGTGAGAATAGATTTTTAATTTATATAATTCGTCATTTTTAGTGCGCCATTAAAAATTATTAAATGGAATGTACATGAAAAAGTAAAACTGACTGTGCAATATTAATAACAATTATACTTTGTGAAAATCTAGTGTGAGCATGTTGTTGTTTCTGAGAAATGGTTCAAAGGATGCAAACAAGTAAAAGCTTTAACTTTTTTAATTTTTCTTTTTATTATTATTATTATTATTTACTTATTCATTCGTTTTTATTAAAAAATTTAAAATTTTCAATGTCATTTTAACTCCTTGAAAGATTTTTTTCTTTGTTTAACTCAACCATTTATTTATTGTGAAAATATTGCAGAAAGTTCACATAATTAAAATTTTTTTTTCTGTGTGTGTATCTTTAAAGGAGAAACTTATTATTCAGCGATGATTTTATTAGATAAAAAGCCATTGGTAAACAATGCCTAAAGACATTTTTAAATACACAAGGAATTAAATAATGAAAAAGAAAGGAGTCTTAATGCAAATTTTTTTTCTCCCATGGTTAGTTTCAAGTTGAGGACATAAAATTTTAAATTTAAAAGCTAAACATAAATTTTTAAAGATAAGCTTGTTGTTTGTACAAAATGGACCTCAGTTTATCCAGTTTAGGTTTATTTATTACTCTTTCCTAGTTTAGCATAAATATGGTATTAAGTAACAGTTATTATTGCAAGTGTGTTAATATTGTTACATATATGACATTGTTGGTGTATATGGTAACAATCTAAGAGGCATTATTACGAAATGTTTAATTCTGTTGTAGTAAACCAGGTTATGTTGAGGGTTCGAAAGGCAGCATTTTAAAAGTAATTTTAATTAATGGCAAGTGCAAATGTGAGATTGATAACTTCTAAAAGTGTATTTTAAGTTTACCATAAGTCCAATTTCTTAATGAATGATATATATTTTTTTGTCCTTCATTTGGCCTGCTATTTACTAAGATAAGAATAAATGGAATTAATCATTCTATTTTGCTGTCTATTAATTAGTTTATCCTCTACTTACTGTAATCTAACTGTAATATATGTGCTACTATTTTAAATTTTTTTAATATAAAATTACGTAAAATTTTTTCTCTCAAAATGTAATGATTGTATTTAAGTGCACTGGTAAACTGTTTATTTTTGTTTCATGAGATTTTTTAGCAGATCTTAGATACTTTCATATCTCTCATTTCAAATCTGCAATCGGTTTCTCCATCTAAGCTACAGTTTTTTTTAAATGACATTTTTAGTCTATTTTTTGTCCTACAAATTTAAAAACGTCATGTACAAAAGGGTTCACTTAAATATTGGGACTAACTACTAAGGGAGTTAGGGCATATCATTAGGATTTAAACTGCATAAGAACCCATGCCTGGAAATATCATTATAGACCGCTTCTCTATTATAAACTGTTTCTTCATGTGCTTTTGAACTGGGGATGATTGAGAAGTACCCCCTGGCTGCATTTCTGGACATGGGTTCCAATGCAGTTTTAATCCTGATGATTTGCCCTTGCTCCCCTTGAAGTTCGTTGCAAAATTTATATGACCTCCTGTTTTATATAAAGATTTTAAACTTTCAACAAAAAATAGACTGAAAATCTCATTAAAGTCTGCAGCTTTAAAAGCGAAACTTATTTCAGATTTGAAATCCCCAAACCTAAATTAGATCAAGTATTTGTATAAATAAACTAAATTCAGCGGTGCGACAGCCCGTAGAGGGCCAAGGCCTACTGTGCCCATCTCAGTTTTCCTGACCTTGGGCTCTGGGGTGTAGGAGCAGATGTTCCAGTCAGGTGGTCAGCCGAACGCGGAACCCCCGTTGTTTAGTCCCCAAGCATGATTGGTACTCATTTATCGACCCACTGAAGGGAGGAAAGGCTGAGTCAACCTTGCCCGGCCCGAGGATCAAACCAGGGACCTATGGCACGACAGCGCGAAGTGCTGCCGCTCAGCCACCGGGGTCATTTTTATAAATACAAAAAAAAGAGAAAAAAATATTGTTTCCCAGGGTAATCAATTAGTGTTTTTGGTAGATCTCATATTATTTAATTTTCATTTATAAATTGGACATTTTCTCCATTCAAAATATTTGCATATTATCTATATTTTTTCTGAAAAAAAATCATTTTAATAAACAGTTAATGTAAAGATTATTATATACAATATATGAAAATGACACCAAGTGCCTCAATGCAAAGGTGCACTTCACTTATGAAGTTAAACACGCTTTTCCCATCTCAATCTATTATGGCAACTAGCTTTTAGGATGGACGTAAAACCTCATTTTGAATATTCACTGAAAAATTATTCTTACATCTGATACCCAATGTGTACTTTTTAAAACCTTTTGTTCTAGCTCAGATTCTTGCTTTTTAAAGCTGTATTAGCAAGCAGAGCATTTGCAAGGATGGGACATTTACGCTCAATATTTCTACAACTATGGGCCACCTGTGCTATCCAAAAAAGTTTTATTTTTGATTCTGTAAAAAAAAAAATATATATATTTTATGCAAATAAGATTTAAAAATTGTTTGTTCTATTTGAGTGATGTAGATAGATGCATTTACCAAGGCCTAACTCATCAGGTCTTTATATTTCTATTCATTGAAATCAAAATCATATAACTAAGGTATATTTGTACATTTTAAATGATAATTTCTTAATAACAATCTTAAAGCACAATCATTTAATATTTTTTAATGTTCAAAGTATTTTATGTGTTGAAAAATAAATATTTGTGATACTTACTTAGTGCAATATCAGAGCTTATTATAAAAATCGAGGATTTATGGATTTATTATAAATGATTCAGCCAGGAAAAAAAAAAATCAATAATTTCAAGAGAGGGTGTATTTTTTTTTTCGTTAGTTATAATATGGAGCTTTTTTAAAAATCTATTTTTAATCTATTAAATCTATTTTGAAAAGTTTTTAGGCGGAAAAAGGATTTACTTTTTTCCTTCTTAATCTATTGAGAATTCTATGAATGTAGTTTCTTTCTTTCTTTTTTTTATTTTTTTTTTTAACTTACTCAATAATATTTTGGAATTTTTTATTTCATTTTATTTTTTGAAATAAATTAATCTATTTAAATTGTAGGGTTGCAAGTATTTTTAAGACTTCAAACCTAATACAATAACATCATAATTTTGCTATATTTTAATTATTTTTGAAAAGTTTTTAAAATCTTTCAGCTTTAAAATTTGCTAACTATTTTCAATAGATATTTCAATGAATAGAATGAAGCAAAAATAATCTGAAATCTGATTAATTACTTAATAAGAAAATTGAATTCATGGAATTTTTCATAGTTTAACAAAGAGGAAATAGAATCTCTTTTCGATGAAGTCCCAACAATACAATTCATTTATATTTTTCATTTTTTGTATTTATACATTTGTTTTTTATTATAATATATTTCAATACACTGCTGTTAGTTTGTGTATCTACTTTTTTTTTCTTTAAAAAAGCAAAAAGGCATATTTTGTTAATTCTAGTTTATCTTTCAATTAAAAACTGTACTTTTGTTAAAAAAAAAAAGAAACTTTATTGTCATTAAAAAAACTTGAAATTATTTTTTGTCATACAGTGATAAAAAATGTGTGTGTGTCTTTTAGAGATTTTAATTCAGCCTGTAATTAATTGCATATTGTTTTTCTAACCTTTCTTGATGAAATTTATTGGAAAGCTTTGTTGTCATTTATTAATTAGTTTTTAAATGTATTGTTTATCTTTAATAAAATAATGTGTGATTAACTGGTCTTTAAAATATTTTATAAAGAAGTGTCAGTCCCATTACTTTTGAATGTATACTAATGGCTGTTCTGAAAATGAACAACAGTTTTAAAAATGAACAGAAAGTGAAAGAAGTGTTTGTTTGAAGTTTTAGAAGCCAGGCTATTTATTCTCACTAAGTTTCAAAATTTATTACTAAGTTCATCAGCAGATGGTGATAGTAGCTGAGGAAAAAAAAAAAATTATCAACAATTTGCAGCAGCAACAACATGGCGCAGTTAGCGAATAAAATTCAAATATTTCAGTTTGGTATGTTTTGATATGAACCATGAAACATTGTCTCATAGTTTTCCAAACAGCAGACATCATTTATTGAGCAAATCTTATAACTAGTGTTGAAATTTGTTGAGCATAAAATCTAGTTTCCTAAGCACAAACACATCAAGCCAAATATTTTTTTATGTTTCTATTTTTCAACTGATTTGCTGCAAATAATACGCTATCAAAGCCAGTTCAAAATAAAATAAAAATGTCAAAAGATCACTTCTTTATAAATCGGAAGTAAAATATAAATATTTAAAAAAAAATTTCTAAAAAGTTGGAATAAATTTGAAAGGAAACATTTGGAATATTTTTGTGGAATTCTAGAATTTTATGAAGAATTTAGGTTTTCTAGTGTTAATACATACTTGCCCACTTTTTCTACTCTTGTTGGGAGATTTTTCTTGAGTATTTATTTAAGTTGGTTGTAAATTTTATGGTTTACCATTTTATTTCAATTTGATTTGCAAAATTTTGACCAACACTACATATAAAAAATTTAAACAGATGTGTAAGACCTGATAATTCTTTATAAAAAATATGTATATTGATATGATGACATGAATTTTAAAAACTAAGCGTTAGAGAATCAACTGTATTTTTGGTCAATTTTATAATAAACAATACAGCAGTTTAATTTACTCATTACGTTTTCCCTCTCACTTTCTTTTAGCTGGATTTCTAGTTAAGATGTTTCATTTCCCGAAGTCTGTAATTCAGTATTTAAATTTATGTGCAAAGTGACAACTTTTGGTCAGAAACGTTTTTATTTATTTATTTTTTAAATGACACAACACTTGTGACAAGCAATAAACAAAAATTAATTTTCAAAAATAATAGGTTAAGGAATGTTTATATCATGAATTTTATAATGGTAAATAATATATTAGTTTCATGACAACTGAAGCAAAAGTTTAAGGTAGAAATTATTACAAAACAAATAAAATGCATTATTCTTGTTAATATAATGCATAATGCATGTAAATTGGGCAATGACACTCAAATTTAATTTAACATTCGAAAAAGTTATTATTTTTTTTATCACTCGTGGTTTCTGTTACGTTCTGTTAATTACAAGTCAAAGCCTTTTTTTCTCTTCTCTTAGCACTCAAAGGCTCATGCGTTAACGTAGAAGTGGTGCGTTTAGCCACAACGAAAGTTTGGATCCCTTAATGTTAATTTCACTTCTTTCATATTTTGCTATTACTTGAGGACTTTTTAAGGAATCAAAAATTTTCCAAACATAATTTTATGAAAAAATATTTATTAAGGATTATTTTTTTAAATTTTATTTAACCAAATTTTTTTTTTTAACCAAATTTACCAAATTTTTAACCAAATTTTTTAACCAAATTTAACCAAATTTTTTTTTTTTTAATTATCATGTTTACAAGTTTCTACATCATACTTTTAATCTACGTAATTTTAAATGACAAAATACAAAATGTGTGCTAAATCGATCAAATAAATCTCGATAAATCAAATTTTTAAATGTAAGACTTTAAAATTTGATAACTTAGAAACTATTCGACTGATGCCGTTCAAATTTTGTGCTTCATTTTTGTCAATAAAATTATGTAGATTGAATGTAAAATGTAATGTAAAAATTTGTAGGCCATTTAATTCAAAATATTTTTGACAAATGTGAAGTAAAATAATACACTATATTATAAAAGCAATTTTTTTCATGAAATTATTTTTGAACAAAGGAAACTAATTACTAGCGTGTAAAAATAATTACTAGTGTGTAAAAAAAGTTACGAGTAGTTTGAAAATTTCGGGATCTATAGCTGAACGTGCAAAAACATTACAAGATCCAAACCGCTCTTCCGTCTAAATTATTGACGCTATTATTTTTTAGTTTCTGAAATCCCCAATATTTTGAGTGTCAGAAATTCGTCAAATAAAAGGTATTCAGAGAAAGTACGTTTTCGTGTCTAATTTCCTTACTTATAATATCAAATTATTTAGCATATTTGAGATTGGGTTCTCGAATTAATAAGTTTGAGTTCAAGTACGTGAAAATCCGATCCTTAGAACAAAAGGTATACAGGAAGCTCACTTTTTTATTTTGTACTTTAAGCATGTATTAACAAGTGTGCTCCTGTGACAAAATCACCAGAAGTTACAATCATTCCGGATATGGTGTGGCACCACATTCTCCCGACTTTTCTGGACGTGCAACTGACATTACCTTTTAATTGAATTTCTGTTTTGAGAATTTTATTTTTTTAAGTCATTTTTTTAAAAACGTCAATCGGGACACATAAAAGGAAATACTACATTAGAAGTTGCTGCCATTAAAAACGCTTAGAATATTATTGATGTCCATTTTGCTACAACTTTTCGCTTCGCAAACACGCATCGGTCCGAGTAATTAAATTTTTTCAAATGAGTGTTTTTCATCTAAAGCTTAAAAAGCTTCTCTTATCTACATAAAATTTCCATAGTTTTTGCGCTTAACTAAAAATTCTGAGTAATGTTTTGAAATTCTATTAATTTTTTAAGTAAAACAATTTTTAAATGGTGTAAATATTTTTTTTAAAAGTTTCATTCTTATTTTTTAGGTCATTGTTTACTGTTCCACATTCGTATTACTTTTGTATTTTAACTTTAATATGGACGAAGTCATGATACCTTGACGCAATTTATTCAAATTTGGAATGTTTTACATTTTGAAATTAGCAACACTTTCCTTCTCTAAGTACTTTTTTTTTTTTTTCATTTTTCTCTGCATTGCACTGGAATTTTCAGTCAGTTTTGCGATCGTTACGCCTTCTGTCGATAATCCACGAGTCTTTTCAATCCAATATTCTAAGGACAGAATTCTTTCCCTCTAACTTAATTGTTCTTCGTGCCTTCACCCGGCCTACATTAATCTAAGGCTGTTTTAGACGGGATCGACAGGAGAGGCGCTTTTCAGTATCGGTCCCCTCCCCCGCAAACGACAAATATGATTAAGGGGGCGAGTCAAAACCTTTACGAAAACTTTTCTCCGGTGATCGGTAAAGTGTGTTCGAAAACTTAACTTGGTTGACTTTTTTCTTATCTGTTACTCTTTTATTTGGCTCGGACGTTTAAGTCATTAATGACTGCAATATTCTGTCTCTTCGGAGAAGAGCACCACATTTCACATTTTCCGAAAAGAATTTTTCAATACAAAATCTGGTATGAAATAGTCATGGTAATAGTCATGAACGGTAAGTAGTAATTTTTTAAATTATATATATATATATATATATATATATAGCCCAATTAAGACAGAAGGGAAAAAAATTAATAAGTTTTATTAACTGCGCATAAGCTGCAAGTCTATAGAACTCATGAAATAAGAACTCATAATAATTATTTTCCATGTTTTCTCAATATTTAATATATATATATATATATATATATACTGAAGAGCAAAAAAACTGGTTTAACTGCCAAATATCGTGAAGGGCTCCCGCGAGGACGCAGAAGTACCGCAACACGACGTGGCATGGATTCGATCAATGTGTGAAGTAGTGCTGGAGATAATTGACACCATGAATCCTGGAGTGCTGTCCATAAACCAGTGGGAGTAAGAGGAGGTGGGAAAATCTTCTGAACATCACGTTGCAAGGCATCCCAAATATGTATGCGATGTCATAGATTTGATGTTTTACCGGATTTCCGATTCTCACGGTATACTCGTGAAATGGTCGTACGTGAAAATCCAAATTTCATTGCTATCTCAGAGATGCTATGTCCCATCTCTGCACCGACTACAACACCACGTTCAAACTCACTTAAATCTGTATAACATCGTATTAATCTGTTAACATTGTGTTAATAACATAATAACATTCTAATAACATTGTGTTAATTGTAATAATTGTATTATTACTGTATTAAATCTGTAAATCATTGTAGCGACGGTAACCGATCTAAGAACTGTGCTTGACTTGACTTGATATATAGTTATTTAAAGTACCTGCCTGCGAAGCGGGCATCTCACTTTTTCATCTAGTAAGTTTAGCCCTTAGGCGACTGTGACTATTGGCTTTAAGCTAGAGAGGGGGGAGGGGAGGAAGGAATACGGGGGAAGTCCCCTGAGTCAATAACGGGAGTCTAAGACCTGTGCTAGACACTCGTTGGTTGTCTTATATGTCCCGCAGTGGACTGATCGTTAAGACACGGTTCCCAGTAGATCACCGAAGTCAAGCATCACTGGTTGGTGTCAGTGAGCGGGTGGGTGATCACTTGGATCAGTCTGCGTTGGGACCGAGGGTGTGCGGTATTGGTTCTAGTTAAACTGTTCTACTGTAAAGTGCTCGACTTCGCGTGCAGGTAGTCGGGCCACCGAAGCGGGGGTGCCATCCCTTCTGCTGAAACACCCCTCCGGGATGTTTCCCAGACCGTCACCAATAGCCCATTGTGCAGCTCTAGTGCGACGTAAATTAACAGCAACTAAAATTAATTAAGAATTAGCACCAATACTAAAAAGGCGATTCTTTATGAGTTTCTTTGCTAAACAGGTTCCTTTTATCAATTAATTCTGATTTTTTGTACTAAACTTATTTTTTTGTTTCAATTTGGCCCGATTACTAAAATTAATTATCCTTTATGTCAATAATGATATGAAAATTTGAAATATTTCTCATATGGAAATAAGTACTTTTTCTCCATTAAATTTAATTTTTTAATACAAAACTCATTTTCATTCTATTTCAATTTGCACTTATTAATAGAACTGATTTTTTTTTAATTTTTGAAAATAATTCGTAATGACACTGATATTTTTTTAATAATCATTTTTAGTGAACGTAATTTTACCGGTACATACATCGAAGGCCGTAGAAACATCTTGTTTGACGAAGTTATTGACGCCAGTGATTCTTAATTGAACATGGGATTAAATACTATAGATGATGTGGTAATCGGTACATTCATTTATATCAAGAGAATACCATGCATTGGCTCATGTGATGAAAGAGGCTTTCGGATATGTTCCAAAAATTTTATGTTACATTAAGGAACTGGGTAGGCCAGGAAAAGTTGCTGTTAGAAAAAGTCAGATTTAAGTTCAGTGAGACAATTCTGACCCACTGCATTATCGTTCATGAAGTAAAAATGTAACTTTTACAGGATGCTATTAGTCTGTCAATGTGCACAAGACTTTTATTTAGGCAATATTTCTTCTTCTTCAGCACAACAGACCCTTGCAGGCCTTGGCTGCCTCAACCACACGTAGCCTCCAACGCCTCCTGTCCAACATTTGCATAACAGAATAATATCATGGTATTTCCACCAGATCCTCGGTAAGATTGGCTTTGTGGGGTTCGTGTCGAATCAAGCTCTAGCGTATTTCATCAACCCCCATAAGACGTTTCCACACATCAGGCACCACTGTAAACGGTCAGAAATGAGAAGGTAGGCACATTCTCATTTTCTGCAATTCTCTGTCGCAGAAAAAAAATTTGGTTGATGGTTTTTAAAAACTGAAACAGAGTAGAACTTCTTTTTCTGAAATACAATCCGATTGGTTAATGTGTTCGAGTGTCTTCTGAACATTTACTGTAGTTTCTTTTGAGAATCTTTTATATGGCTTCCTTTAAGAACCACGTGAGTTCTTTATAATCTAATAAACGGGTGCCAACAATAGGCCCTACATCTTAAACAATATTTTCGTGCTTCGAGCAATTAATATAAAATGTCACAGGTTTTTAATTCACTGACCAGTTCGAGTAGTTTTGATGCAAACTATTTTTAATTTTAAACAGTCACGAAATTCAACAATAAAACAGCTATTTTGTACAACTACACTCATGTCCATAAATTAAGGATAATTCAGAATCATACGGAAATCAAACTCTAAAATTAAAATTTCCCCTGTAGAATTATCACACACATCCTGAAGAAGAATATGCAAATTACAGGAAACCGCTAGATGACGCTGGTAGTACGTCATAATGACAAGAGTGTAAGAGAGGGGTATATAAGGAATGGTGGCAAAGAAGTAAAATTGTTCACAAGCGCTTTAAGAGCCTTTCAGTGCAATAACTGCATAGTTACGGCCCAAAGGAAGCATTTGGATGACTTTTTACGTGGCAGAATCATTGGACGACTGGAATGTGGACGTACCCAGCTGGAAGTATCCGAGGAACTTGGAATCACCCAGAGTGTCATCTCCAGGCTTTGGCAACGATTCCAAGATGATGGTAATGTGAGTAGACGTTACTTCACAGGTCGCCCCCGAGTTACAACGCCGAATGAAGACAGGTATTTGGCAGTTACTACCAAAAGAAACAGATGGAGCACAGCATCAAACCTGTCTCGTCAGCTCTCTTCAGCTACCGGTACGACAGTTTCAAGGCAGACCGTGTACAGACGCTTAGGGCACATTGGTCTATATGTTCGTAGGCCTGCCAGATGTGTTCCACTTACCGCAACTCACTGTCGCCTGCGATTAGCCTGGAGTACAGAGCAGCATTGTGGCCACCGCAACAGTGGTCCGGTGTGATGTTTTCCGACGAGTCCAGGTTTAGTTTGCCGTCTGATTCTCGCCGGACTTTCATATGGAGAGCGCCAGGTACCCGTTACCACCAAGACAACACCATTGAGCGACACCGTTACGGTAGTGCAGGATGGCTCGTTTGGGGTGGAATTATTCTTGGTTCCAGAACTGACCTGCATGTTCAGAGTGTAACGATGACAGGCCACATCTATAGGGATGTCATTCTGGAACAACATGTACGTTTGTTTCGGGGCGCCATGGGTTCTGAATTTCTGTTTATGGACGACAACGCCCGTCCTCACCGTGCAAACATTGTAGACGAATGCCTTCAATCGGAGGATATCACCCGTATGGATTGGCCAGCATACTCACCGGACTTGAATCCAATAGAGCATGTGTGGGATATGCTTGGCCGACGAATTTCAGCTCGTCAACCCCCTCCCACCTGTCTACCGGACTTTCGGAGGTCATTGCTTGATGAGTGATGTAATATTCCCCAAGATCAGATTGATAATTTGATACTCAGCATGCCTAGACGTTGTACGGCCTGTATTGCATCGTCTGGGAGACATACTCCGTATTAACCATCATACTAACCATGTTATACTGTTTTTTGTAAATAGGTTCTTTTTTTAAATTTGCTCCAGGGAGTAAAAATCGTAATTTTTATTAATTATGTCAAACATATAGCATCTTTTTTGCTCTTTACCTTTTGTTTAATACATAGACTTTACAAAAAAGTCAAATTTGTTTGGCTTCTGTCTCTTTCTGTGCCTGAACTTCATCATCCTTAATTTATGGACATGAGTGCATTAGAGAATAATGGAAAAGGCAATCAAGTTAGATTTACTGGAACAAGACTAGACAGTAAGTAAACGAGATTAACCATACTTATAATTCCGCGATTATTCAATTAGTAAAATTAACCATGATGACTTTCTTTATTAAACAAAACCTAATATAAAACCTGTTTTTTTGCTTGAGTATCATGGTAGGCATTTTTAAAAAGAAATGAAATAACAGCGCATGTTTGTTTTCTTGATAGAATTCTGAACTCTTCCAGATATCTTATTTATGTAACTAAGTTTTCGAATCTTGCTCAGAATTTCATTCCTTTCAATGAAGAGCCAATTGGTTTAAAAGTAAACTGAGTTTCTCTGTGTGTACATTGGAATTTCGTATGCCGGGCTGCAGACGTCGTCGCCAAGTCAGGGAATTTTAGAGTAAACAGATACTTCACCCATTTACTTCGCAGAAATTTAACGGTGCGAAACGAAATTATAGCTTTACTTCGCATTCTGTCACCGCTTACGAGTTTACCCACAGTCCCTTTTCTCGAATAATCTCTTTCCTTGCAACTCAACTCTTATGCCACGCTTCGTAATTAAATTCGGTCAATGTTGTGTTCTTGGTAATGGCGGCTAAAAGGTCCCCGCCGCCTGCCCGCAAAGATGATTTACAAACTTTGATTTGGAATGACAGAAGTAGAAATTCTTCCTCTTGCCAGATATGTTTTGTTGGAGGGGAAGGGGAATGATAACACTGATTAAAATACTCAGAAATTGAAGGACATTAGTAAAAACACAAAAATTGCGTTTATCCCCTTTAATGCGATTACTAATGTGTATTAAAGTCCAATTTCCCTTTAATATGTTCGGGATATCAACGCTATCTGTTCACGAACTTTTAACTAATTTTAAAATTGTTAGGAATAAATTTTCTTGTTTCCTAAGTAGAAAGCAGCAAGTTGTACATTTCTACATTTATGCATTTTCTTATTTAATTTTTCAAATGGTCTGTTACTTTTGTGTACACCAGTACATAATATTATGGTTTCTGCAAATTGTTTTCCAGAAAAAAACTTTTTAAGTAGGTACTTAAAAATGCAACTAAGAAACAGTTTTCTTTTTTTTTCGTTTTAAATGTCCAATTTAGAAAAAAAGTGATTGGCCACTAGATTGCCATTTCACATGCATTGATCTCAGAAAGCACCACTTAGGTTGTTTTTGAATTTGCATTATTTGTTTTATATAAAATTTTTATGCGAATATAAACCTAATTTAATATTAATCATGCGACATAATTAAAACAAAATAAATAAATAAATAAAAGAGAAAGGTTGGGTCTGTATGACTCTTTTATAACAATAGAACCGTTTGTGCTATTGTTCTGAAATTTGGACAGAGGATACAGAGATAGTTTTAGCCCCAGAACATAAAAATCGGATAATTTTTTTTAAAAATGTGTTTCTATAATATTAATTTAAAATAAACTGTGAATAAAAAAATCTATCTGCTAATAATTAACATATATATCACTTTAAAAAAATAATTATCTGATGAAAAATTAATGGAGAAAAGGTACCTATTCGTTTAGAAAAGTCGTAAAAATTTGCCACAGTAAGGATAATAGATATAACTGGTGAAATGGTCAGTGTGCTGTTTTAATAGATACCAAATATACTAATATAGGTTGTCATAAGTAATGTAGGCTGTAAGTCTCGATTTGGCCTCGAGCAACAGCATCATATGCCAAATGATATAGAATATAATTGATTTTTATTTTGATGGAAAGAACTTTTAAAAATGTGATTTGCTTAATCTATTAACGTAAGGTCAATGAGAAAGGCAACGGATACATTTAATAAAAAATTGGTTACCTTTTTTAATTGTGCCGGTATATTCCTTTCAGTTTTGTGATTGATATCGAAATGTTGTTCAATACCGATTTATTAATTAACTATTTGTTTGCTCCCTGTAGTGGTATTTTGTGCTGGTATTGGTATTTTGAACAATCGAAACTATTTGACGAACAGGTATTTTGTATAAATAAACAAAACATTTTACAGATTAATTTAATGAACTTCATTCTTCTTTCCCCATCGGAGAAGGGAAAAACCACTACTGTTAACAGTCCATTTGATTCTGAATTTTTATATGATTTGGAATGTCGTTGCACACCATTTACCTATATATAGTAGACAAGTTGTATTTATATTATCCCATGTCTTAATGATGGCAGTCTTCAATTGTGCCACAGACTTGACATTGACATATACCATACTGAAAATATCCCTTCATATTTTTTTGGAAATTAAGATCGAAGGAAAAAGCTGACATGCACTTTACTATCCATTTTCGTGAATATTTTGGTACAGGAATGGAAACGTGGTCTCTTTGGAAAATCCAATATTGGCCACCCATTGTCATAACAAATGAGAATTGTTGGTTTATCTAGAAAATTTTGGAAGTAGGTAGTTTTCATGTAGCTTGTTAAAAAATGTCCCTTTGTTTTGACACTGAATGAACAATCGAAACTATTTGACGAGAAATAACTCATATAATACTTTAACATTTGATAATGTGTCATAACTTACATGAAAACATTACCATCAACAACTTTCAAATTGAACACATTCCTGGCTCTTATAAAAGAATCCATTGAATTTAGGATGTCCTTTATTGTGGTGTCAGAAATTGAAGAAAATACATGAGTATCTTTAGTTCTGAGTAATAGCAAATTGTAAACAACGAAGAAAACAAAAAAAAATATGATAATGACAACCGAAGTATATGCATAATACTGACTAATTGAGAGAGCAAAAGTTAATATTTAAATAGGGAAAAAATAGTATTTGTCACTCCTAGCTGAAATTCTTAAAATAAAATATGTTAATAAAAGAATAAATCGAAAATTTGAAAGATGCTTTTGCACCTTTCTTTTACTAATTTCTACTAAGTACTCACAGTGTGCCACTGCACATGCAAGTGTGTTTACGATATCTCACAGAAGAGATTTGATCGATAAATAAAAAAAAAAGTTACTTAGTATGTCCACTTTAGCCCCATATCCACACTTGCCCCCTCTCCCCTACTATAATTAATTTTCCAGCATTTGTCAAAGTGCATGTCAACAATCAAAGATTCACACACTTCAATGACTGTAAAACAGCGTCCCAGTAACTCCAATGAATTTGACAAAGCAACGGTAAAGCGTGTCATCCTTTTTGTCTACAATCTAGCCATTGACAACTAATTATGGTTTGTTTTCGTCTGATTTCGTACGTTTTTGATGATGCCGGGAGAAATACTGAAGAGATAGGTAAGGACTTTATTTACGTCTGACTAGAGCTGCATAATGGGCTATTGGCGACTGTCTGGGAAGCATCCCTGGGGATGATCCGAAGACATGTCACCGCAATTTTGATACTCTGCCGAAGGGATGGTCTCCCTGCTTCGGTAGTCCGATGACCTGCGCGCGAATCCGAGCACTTCATGGTATTAGAGCAGTTTAATGAAGATCCATACCGCACACCCTCGATCCCTACGCAGACTGATCAAAGTGGTCACCCACCCGCTTACTGACCGCAGGCAGTGAAGCTTGACTTCGGTGTTCTACCGGGAACCGTGTCGATCTGTCCACTGCGGGACAAATACTGGAGAGGATAGAGCCCTGATATAAGTAAAAAGGTGCCCCAATCCCATTTAAAAAGACTGAAGAAAAAGGTAAAAGGTTAGTTCACTTACTATGGCATTATCTGAAGTAATAACTCCTGACCGAATTTCTCAGCTTTTTTCCCTTCATACCTGTCTCCGGGCATTGCTTGTTGTTCTTGTAATGAAAAAGGGAAGAACATGGTATGACAACGCATCTTCACGTATGGTCTGGAAAAGCAAAAATCAGAGAGGGAGAACTCTATATTTGAAAATATCAATACTTAGTATTTCTAACAAGCTTGTATGTATAGCATTAAAAAATTCAATTTTATTTCCCCCCTTTTTAAATTGGAGTATATTGTGTATTGCTTTGAATCTTACAAATTGAGTTTAAGATTTCGAAGAGAACGACTTTCTGATGACACGTGAACTCTCCAATTAGACGATATGAAGAAGAAATAAAAATAGAACAATTTTCTTCTCATTTGGTCACTTTCCTTTTTCAACTAATGTTCACAGATCTGTGTCCCCCCCCCTTAAATCCTGGAATGGTTTTTTACAGCTGACCCCATCATTTAAGTTTTTCTTTCGAGGCTGTTCTTTCTTTTTCATCTTTCTCAAATTCCGATCAATGCTTTTGAAGTCCGTCAATCCCCCTTTCCCCTCATCCGCCCAGGAACGTGATTGATCTTCCCGGAAATTTGAGGAAAGTGGCAATTTCTAGGAAGAAATGCCCATAGGGAGCTCTTTGCCTGGATTTCTTCTTTAGACCGCACCTTTACATTCTGCAAAGGATAAAAAAATATTAACAAAATACAAGAAGCTAAAGGAATACACAAAAAAGAAGAAATCTCGATTCTCTGGAAGTCCCTTATTTCCGATAGATGGCGCTGCAGTTGGATAATCAGCGCCACTAAGTTTTTTTTTCCCTTTTCGTTGCACTGGATAGTGAATTTTTTCCTTCCTTTTTTAGGAAAAAAAAAGGGTGCCGAAAAGGACAGATGGTTGCTGGTCACTGAATGTTCTGAGGATTGGGTTTCGAGCAATAAATAACTGAGGTTTTTCGTATTTTTTTTCTCTCTCTCTTTTTCTTAGTAGAATGGCTATCTTCGTTTTGCAGTGGTGTATGGTTACAAAAGGGGTCAAAAAATTATACGAATTGTTCTTCCACTCCTGCAAGAAAAGGAACTTCTTTTCTAACATAAAATTTAAAATAGGTACTTCTTGACTTTTTTGACCAGTTTTACAGAATATATTTAGATTATTTTAATTTGAATACCAAAAAAAGTGTTTTGTACTGAAAAAAAAATTATAAATAAATAAAATAACGCGGATGCACGCGTAGTGGAAAGGCGGGTAGCTTATTCAAATTGATTATGCCCTGTATTTATTGTGAATTTTTTTTTAAAAGCATCTGTTTGCAATCTAATTGCATCATCTCGCACAGAAATACAATGAAAGAAGAAGGAAAAAAAATGCAGTCATATAAATTGCATATGATGATCAAGCGAATTAATAAGTACTATATAACAAGTTGATCATTAGGCGTTAATTCTCTTACAAGTACAGAAAAATGATTTACAAAAAAAAGTTCTTCTCAGCGAAAAACTATTAATTGCATTCCTCTTAGCAAGTGGTAAAAATTCGAATGACCACATGATCCAAGCCTTTTGCGGAAGAGGGAAAAAAGGTGGTTTTGAGGGGGAAAACTTTAATAGTGCTATTTGTACTAATAAAATATCGTTTCTAACAAACTCTTTTTTTTACGTTGAATTGAATGACATCAAGTACGAGGAGACGATAGCATTAACGATTTAAATCTTGTAGCAGTTTTAAGTTTAAATTCAGTTTGCAGTAAATTTTATAATTCTATCTACTGACTTGAATTTTCAAAAGTTTTCTTTAAATTTATAATAAAAAATGTTTTTTCGCAATCAAAAGTTTGGATAGTTGTGATGTTAACTGGAGCGTTGTATTATAAAAAAAAATTAGAACTGTTACTTGATAATAACTATTACTGTTACTTGGGGGTTACCGGTGACCTCAATGAATTAAATGTATCACGAATGATTACAAAAATTAACTGTTTTGTTGTAAATATTAATCTATCAAAATATGCAACATATACTAGAAAATCATTTTGGCCAGACGGGCAAGCCATGTAAAATTAGCGCGGCATTCAACGTGTTAATGGGAAAGTGGTACTAATTCGTTTAGGAGAAATGAAAAAAATTGGCACCAATGAGGCTTAATTACGCCAATTATGCTTAATTAATTAAGGTAATATATGCAAATTGAAGTAAAAGAAATAAGCAATATACTAGAAAACAAAAGAAATGGTGTAAAGGTATTTATTTGTTTAGAACAACAGTAAGAAATCGTCATACTATCATTGACGACAATGATGCTTAATTAATGTTGGTATTATGTATCTCTCTATTCTAAAAAAAAGTTTTTGCAGTTAATTTTGTCCCCTGAAAAACTTTTTAACTACGTGATGAAAATCTAAGATTAAGGAATCAATTCATTCAGAATCTTTCAGGGAAGACATTTAGGGCATTCAAATCTTTTACATAATTTTAAATTTTTATTTATTTTAGTTTTAAAGCACGATTTTGCAGTTAATAATGAAGAATAACCGCCGTTCACAACAGCCAATCACATGTCTGAAAACGGCAAGCTTAAAAAAGCGATTTACAAGTCTGAATTTTCTTTTTCAGAGATGCAACCAATCACAAAATAGTTAGAATTTCATTCTTCAGTTTTACAACATCTCAACTTATTTCGTATTGATATATTGATTAATCTGATTATTTGTTTTCTAAAACGTTAATTCGTAAGTTTAATCTGGTTCCGGCATATAAGATAAAGTTGAATGACAAGGAATTTAATTAATATGCAATACAGTAAATAAGCGAAGAGATATTTTATAAAAGTATTTAATGAAAAATAATAACAGCGAAATATATGCGTTTGCGAAGCGTTCTATTTACATCTCTGAATGTTGCCACCTATTTTTATGAAAGTTAAACTATTCTCTGCTATAATAAAATTAGACTTATGCGAACCTTACATTCTATTGATCTAAGTGACGATAGGATTTGTATTTTAAAAAAATGTGATAAGATTCGCTTAAAAAATGTTGACGTTATTATATGGGACGAAGCAAGTATGATTCCCAGAAAAGCAATAGAAATGATCGATAGAACTTTTCGTGATCTTCTAGCTAATGAGATACCATTTGGTGGTAAGATAATCATTTTAGGTGGAGATTTTCGACAAGTGTTACCTGTCGTTAAAAAAGCTACACATATGCAGGTTATTAATGAAACTATAAAATACTCTTTTCTTTGGCCATTTTTTGAAATCCTCCATTTGACAATTAATATGAGAGTTAAAGCTGGTAACCAAGAATTTGCCAATTGGTTGTTGACAATTGGCAATGGAGAACTTTTACATCTTGATGCAAGCACTCCTGATCTTTATTGTAAAGCTCAAATTAAAAGTCATCAGCTCAAATTAAAAGTTGAATGCATTGTAATGCTGATCAGGAACGAATGTCAGGATCTATTGTTGATGGCCTTTGCAATGGAACTCGATTGACTGTTCTTAAAATAGGGAAAAGAGTATTGACTTGCCAAATTGCTACTGGTAATAAAAATGGTAGTATTGTCAATCTTCCAAGAATAGAATTAAATACATTATCAAGTAATTCTTCCTTACCGTTTGTGCTTTATCGACGACAATTTCCTGTTAGATTAGCTTATGCCTTAACAATTAATAAGGCCCAGGGCCAAACCTTCGATAAAGTTGGGCTATATATTGAACGGCCTATTTTTTCTCATGGTCAATTATATGTGGCATTGTCAAGATGCACAACGAAGGAGAACATTAAAATATTTATTAAAGATGATCCTGTCATTAACAATATTGTATATAGAGAAATATTATAACATATATATATTATGTCAAATTTATAAATGTATTTAGCGTAAAGAAAATGCTATTGGTGCATTGTTTATTTTAATTCCGCAAAATTAATGTTTTCATTTATAGTTATTTTGCTGAATATTATTAAAATATTTTTTTAAAAATTACCCTGTTCTTAACAATATTGCTTATTGAAAAATATTATAGTGTTTGCATATATATATATATATATATATATATATATATATATATATATATATATATATATATATATATATATATATATATATATATATATATATATATATATATATATATATATATATATATATATATATATATATATATATATATATATATATATATATTGAATTAAATGTGTTAAAAATATATTCATTTCTTTGGGACAAAGTCTGTATTATTGTGATTATCATTTTTTTTAAACAAGTTTCATATTAAGATTATATCTGCACATTGATGTTAATTTCTGACAATTTTGGCTCATTTAAAGAACAAATAGGACATAGAAGGAACTGTAGTCAACGAAAAAAAGTGACATTGATATTGACACACTGCTTATTCTGCATTTAAGAAAATTAATTCTTTTCGATGATAACAGTCAATATTCAGTTTAATATTGAAATATATGAAATCAAAGCATTCTTGGTTTTGCGAAGCAAACCAAGCAAGAATTGCGAAGCAATTCTCCGGGGGTTGGCGAGCGTCAGCGAGCAGGGGGCGGAGCCCTCTAGTTAATTAAAATAAAAATAAAGTAACTTCTGAACTCAAAAGCAAAATAAGAAGAAAAGATACTTACTTATTCGCGTTTTGGATAACAGTAAAGAAATCTGAATATTATTATAGACACTAAAGCTCAATTAATATTGATAATGTGTATTAATTGAAGTAAAATAAAATAAGCTATGTGCTCAAGAGCCAAGCTCATGGAAGAAAGATTAATGGGAAATTTGTTTAAGAAAACCGTAAAAAATTCCCATCCACAGATGACGCTAAATTCATATGTGTTATTGACGGTAATATGTACTACTGTCATAATGGTAATTGGCGAATTGGTTCTGATAAGAATTCTACAGCGGGTTTTCCTCAGTTTCAGAAAATATTTTTTCCAGTGATATTAATATCCAGTGCATTAATATTTTAAAGAATTAGAAATAAAAGAAATTTTTTCCACCACTACTTATAAATATTTTAACAGTAAATTAAAAATCAGATAGAGAACTACACTGGTTATCATAAATTAAGGAAAAATCACAAAAATAGCGATAACTCTTTCAAAAGTAAGCCAAACCGTGCAAAATTTGCATATGTTGTCCACTAAGAGTAGCTGAGTAAAATTGCAATATGCAATTTAGTGGCGCTGCACTCGGCTTACGTCATCTGCCTGGAGCATAAAAGTCCAAGTTTGAGAGAAAGCACACAAATTTTACTGTGATTGCGACATTGAAAATCTGAGATAGCCAATTCGTAATAATGACCTCTAGGCATCATTTGCCTGAAGAACTACGATGGAGAGCCATCGGGAGACTAGAGGCAGGGCAGAGTCAATCAGAAGTGGCCAGATGGCTAAATGTGAGTCCATCTGTGGTTCATAGACTTTGGAGGCAATTTCAAACCACAGATTCGGCATCTAGGAGGTTCAGTCAAGGACGGCCAACTGTTACGACCAGTGCCGATGACCGATATTTGACATTAAGTGCACGCAGGAATAGAACCGCTACTCCGACACATCTTAGATCCTCTCTTGCTGCAGCCACCGGAAGGTTGGTGTCAACGTCAACTGTGCGCAGAAGGCTCCACGAAGGTGGTCTGTATGCGAGACGACCAGCCATTTGCGTGCCGCTCACATCACGCAATAGGAGAGACCGTTTGCAGTGGGCCCGACAACATGTCCACTGGACGTCAGATCAATGGAGGCCTGTTCTCTTTACGGATGAGTCCAGGTTTAGTCTAGAAAGTGACAGTAGACGTTATTTGATATGGAGAGAACCTGGGACCCGTTATCATCCATCAAACATCCGTGAAAGAGATGCATACGGAAGAGGCAGTGTCTGTGTTTGGGGAGGCATATCCTTAGGAGGGCGCACATACCTCCATGTCTTTCCAAGGGGAACCGTGAATGCTCAGGTTTATCGAGACAACATCCTTGATGCTTATGTGCGCCCATATGCCGGGGCAATTGGTGATTGCTTCCTGTTACAGGACGATAATGCAAGACCACACAGAGCTCGCATTGTTGATGATTATCTTCAACAGGAAACAATTACTCGCATGGAGTGGCCAGCTCGATCCCCGGACTTGAATCCTATCGAGCACGTTTGGGATGCTCTAGGGAGGCGTGTATCTGCCATCAATCCGCCCCCTCAGACCCTTGCCACGCTTGCAACTGCTTTACAAGAGCAATGGCTCTCACTTCCTATTGAACTGATAGACCGCATAATTGAAAGCATCACACATCGCTGTTTGTGCTGTATTGCTTCTAGAGGCAATCATATTCCATATTAAAGGTACTTTTTCTATTGCAAACCGATACTTCCAATTTGTTTATTTTATACATGTGCTAATTTCTATACTACTATTAATGTCTGATAATTTCTTTTTATGTTGTTTAATACCTTACTATGTGTTGTATATTGTGGGTAAGTTTCATAAAATTCCATGTGTAATTTCTTGAGTTATCGCGATTTTTGTGAATTTTCCTTAATTTATGATAACCAGTGTATTATATACTTACTCCAAAATCCTTATGAAGTTAGAATGTATATTTTTAAAAAAAAAAATTCGGCTTTAGTTGGCTGCCACTGACAAATATGTGTACACTCAAATGTTGAAGGGTTATATAATAAGTACCAAATATACTTATATAGGTATAAAATATCATATTAATATATTTGGTGATTTTTAAAACAGCACCAAGCAGTTTTAATACCTACACTTTGGAATTAAGTGTTTAATTTAAGAGGAATTTTAACTATCATGAATCGGCCGTGAGCAATAGCATCATGCCAAAAGATGTTAAATGCATTTCATCTTTATTCAATGGTATGAATTACAAACAACGAGCTTTGCTTACTTCAATAACATAAAGCCATTGAAGATAACAACATATAACATTAAATTAAAAAATTTAAATTATTTTAGCTACATTAATTGAAAAACTTAGTGGAAGAAACAGTTTAGTGACATTTTCAGAACTAAGAAAAAAGTTGCATCTGAACTATTTTATTACCAATTTATTAGAAAGCGGGGCAAATTTTTAGTTATATACCACGACCTAATTTGAAATAAAAATCATACAAGCATATTGAAAACTGATGTAATTAGTTTTCAGTACGCTTGCAATTAAACTTTAAGTGAAAGTAAAAACAGTTCCGTTACATTAAATATACTCGTATTTATTCAACCGCTTTTTTTTAAAATCTCATTAATTTTGATTCATTAACTCTCCTAAAAATATCACTTATCTGGTTCTTTAAAGTTCCTTAATTGTGTCGGTATATGAGTTTCAGTTTGATTTCATGATTTCGTAGTGTTTCTCAATACTGATTTATTGATTTTTTATTATTTATTTTTAAATAAACCCGTGCGAAGAACGCTAGTTCTCATTCATAGAAATTCAGCTAGTATTAAGTAATAATAGTAATAGTTATATGATCTACCTCAGTCTCTGTCTTGGATATCTCTATAGTGGTCGAATGGTTTTAGAGTAACGGTTTTCAACGCGTGTCCTGCTACTGATATCTTAGTATGCTGCTGAATTACCCTGCTATTGTCTAAAACAATAGTTCGTTTGAAAAAGTATAAAAGGCTTTTAGAATGATATTTATTTTAAATGATAACTAGCTGTGGCAGATCCATGTCTGATGTTTACAAAACAATTTAGGTATGAGCGCGTTTTGTATTTTATTAAGACTAAAATAATAATAAAAAAATTGAACATACTGATTAGTCAAAGAATGCAAATTGAAAAACTAGACAAATCAGCATTCGAAGGATGCCGTGGGAATTGCAATTAATGAATAAAATTACAGCGCGAAAAGTTTTTTTCACACTATTATATTATAAGATAATATAAAAGATTTCACGCTGTAAAAATGAAGATATCATGTAATTTTTAACTAAATTCCTCATAATTGCTTCTAGTCTTATCTATAAGATTTGTATTTATTTGGTGCCTCCTCTTTGAATAAGATTACAAACATTAATATTTCAAACTATATTAATGCAAACACTATTTTAAAAAGTATTTTAAAACCTCAAAAATGACTAAGCAAAGAGGAAAATCAAACAAGTGGTGATTAACAAAGTTAAGAACTAAAAAAAGCAATCAAGGAATGCCAACCTCGTACTTTTAATGTTTTTATTATACATTTTCAGAAATTTTAACACATTTTTGTTATTGACTTCTTTATTATGAAAGGAATTTTAAAAATAATTTTATTTTCCTCAGAATTTTGTGAAAAAGAATTACACCAAAAATATTTGTTTTCTTCTGTACAAAGAAATAAAAGTCAACAAGTTCTTTCCTTACATATTGCTTGCAAAATATTTCATTAATAAACTTGACGAAGCGTCGACTTTAAAACTTGTTTACTTTAAGTGTAATTAATAAAGTAAAACATTTTTCTCACTCCTTTCTCTCCTAATGTGGCGGTAGTTATAAAAATTTTTATTAATGAAGTATGATTAATCTACAACGTCCTTTTACCTAATTTCTTAATCTCTCTCGCAAAATTCAACGCCACTCAACCTATAATAAGAAAGACAAGGAGAGGGGGATGAAGTAATAAGAAAAAAAAACACGCACACCCTTCTTAAGAAAAAAAGAAGAAAAATGTCAATCGGTACACGCATCGCTATTTTGAAGCCAAAATAACAGGATAGTGGAATGTGAAATTTTTTCTTCTCATACAAGGAGAGCTGATATTTAATTAATTTTCTTCGCTGCAATAACTTTCAAGAGTTATAAAGCATATTCCATGACTTCGTCAACTTGAGCAGCATTTTTATATTTTTCTTGCGTTGAAAGATTAAGAAAATAAAACCCTTCTGTGGCGCCGTTATTTCACTTTTTCTTAAAAGCCGAAGTCTTTCATTCATTTCAAGGTGTTGTACTGTTTCGTAAACCATGTATCCTAATTCTCCCCACAAATTAAACAAGTTTGTTAACTTTGGATTAAGTTGGAAAAAATATTATTGAAGTTCAAAATTTTTGAATGCAATACAGAAAAACAATCAAAATTAAAAAAAAGAAAAAGAAAAATCGATTTTTTTTAATATTACAAATAATAATTAAACAACAAAAAATAACTAATAATAAGAAACGTAAAATATACAAATAATAATAAAAAATAACTAGTAAAAATATGTAAAATATAAAAACAACAATAAAAAAAACAGCTAAAATAATCGTTTTGATTATCTCTATTTTTATTCGACATCATCTATGCTTTGTTTTAAAATCATTTATTGGGCATTTATTGAATGGTGTGACTCCCGAATTTTATTCTTAAAAATAATTTCTTTTCCACTTTTAGACAGAATTTGTGATTTAGAAAATGCTTGAGTCAAATCTTAGATAGTGTGGTAATTTTAAAGATCTCCATAAATATGGGATATAATTACACCTTCAGAATAAATAAAAAGTAAATATTTTAATAATATAAAAGTAAATATTATATAGTATGTTAAAAATAGTTTTTTACAGTTGTTATTCAATTTGAGTCTTTTAAGCAAACATTAATAAAGATAGTGGAACAGTTATTAGATTAATCCGCTAAAAGAACACTTTTTACAAAAATCTTTATTATAATTTTATCACTATATCAGACTAATATCTCAAAGCTTACATAAAAATTAAAAAAAAAAAATGAGGTAAGAAGTAAATTTTAAAGTATTAATATCATGCTAGGTGATTTAAAACTAGGGGAAAAAACTCTGTAATATCTATAACTGACACATACTATAATACTTACTCTTTCTTTTCATTCTAATGTTGTTATTATAGTCCTTACTTATGGAAATTTTTGAACGCTAGCTCAAATTTGATTCAAACATTTGTAAGATACGAATTCTGATTAAAGGTTGAAAAGAAATTTTTTAACAGCCAATTTCTGGGATCACACCATCCAATAAAGCCACAAATGTTTTTAGCATAGATGTCGAACTTTTAAGATGTTGATATGGAGGAATAAATTTTTCATCACACGAATTCAAAGAAAGTTCAAATAAAATGATATACAACAACATTACACTACTCCATGAAAACGTGAGAATTAAAAACAATGCAACTTTAATAATTCAATCAATAGTTTTGTTTGCGGAATTAAGTTCAAATGGGGAAAATCACTTTTTTAAATGCAGTTGGGAATGCTGAAGCGAATCAGCCCAGTTCCTAATATTGTTTAGTTATATTTTGCCGTAAGAATACCTCACTTCCAATTTGTGATCATTTGCTCTATGATAATTTTATTGCATCTTGCGTACAGTTCTTGAAGAAGTTTCGTAGTGCTTTGCGCGTTCCTTACAAGTTTCACACTTTACTTCATGTGCGATTTTGTTCCTTCAGTAAATCGAATTTGTTTAAATTAATCGGGTTCCGACGCGTTTCAATGAATTTGATCAAATGCATAAATTAAAAATACTGATTCCTGTACAGCTAAAAAGAAATGAAATACTTCATCAATTGAATCAAATCTCTCTCTCGATCATACCGTGTACTGTGAGAACAAGGTAGCCAAGAAGTACTCCATCTTCAACTTATCAACGATGAGATGAAACATAGCCTCGAGCGGCAAAATACAGCATTTGCTCTTTCTGGGTCAGTTTTAAACTAACAACAGTCCAAACAGTTTTTTTTCTTCAGAATTTTCTTGTCTTGGACGATGTGTTGCCAGTACACGTAAGATCAGGCAATTTTACTGCACGAAGATGCGAATCATCTAATATTTATGCTTTTTAGAATTTGCAATACACACTCGTTGCCCACTGTCAGGGTCACGTGATGTAATAACACGCATTTTCTGATGTGGCGAGCTAAAAGCTTGATATTATAGATATGATTTTTTTTGTTTTGGTTTTAAAAAAGATGGATGAAAAAGAATAATAAAATGGTGAATTAGTTTTTGTAGAATTTTGCGTTATTTCTTTTGTAAAAGGTTACGACTGACAAATGTGCGGGGAAACCCCAATGGATTTCGAAATAAAAGATTGGTAGTTGTTGGTTCTATGAATTTCAAGTTGTTTGATGGAAGATAGTGAGTTATTTAGATTGTCTTGAAATTGGTTTAGGAAGTGGCATTTTTTTTTTGTAAGAAGGTGCAGTTTAGAAAGTAGTAGGTGAAAAATGGCATTTTTAGGAAGAGCTTTAAAAGTAGATTTGAAGTGTTTGGCGGAAGAGTTAGGAGAAACGGCAACGGAAGACATGAAAGTTACCGAATTAAAGAAGATTATATTGGCAAGTACGGAGTACGAAGAGGAGTTTGTGAAGGAATTATTAAAAAGAATAGTTAGTGGAAGAGAAGAAATAAAGCGCCAACAAAAAGAATATGAAATTAGGCGACAAGAATATGAAATTAAGCAACAGGAAAGGGAAGACGAATTAAAGCGGCGAGAACAGGAAAGGGAAGATGAATTAAAGAGGCGAGAACAGGAAAGGGAAGGTGAATTAAAGCGGCGAGAACAGGAAAGGGAAGATGAATTAAAGCGGCAAGAAAAGGAATATGAATTGGAGAGGTTGAAGATAGAAGCTTCATTGGTACATACTGGTACTATAGGAGAGACGAGCAGCTCTCGAAATGAAGAAACAAGAGAACATGTACCTGGTGGATTGCAAAAATTAATGCGTACTTTTGATCCAAAAGAAGGTGATATAAGTTTTTATCTAATATTGTTTGAAAGACAAGCACGAAGAGTCCATATAAAAGAAGAAGATTGGGTAACGCATCTTGTTGGATTATTGCCTCTAGATATGGCGAATTTAATTGCAAGGGAGCCTGAAGAAAAAGCAAATGATTATAAACATGTAAAATGTATGTTATTGAAAAGGTTTAAATTGAGCCCAGAAGCATTTAAAATAAAGTTTAAGAGACATTGTAAAGCGGCTGAGAGCACTTGGCGAGATTTTGGATTTGAATTGGCGAACTATTTTAACGAATGGGTTTCGGGACTAAAAATTAATGATTTCGACAGCCTGAAACAACTTGTCATTGTCGAACAGATAAAAGAACGAGTACCGGGAGACATACAAAATCATTTTATTGATGAGTGGAGTAGAATTTGCTCAGTTGACACACATGCTGAGAAGTTAGATGAGTACGAGAATGCAAGGAAATATAACCAAACTACTAAATTCATTGCTTCTCAACCATATAGGAACTTATACCGGGAAAAACCAAACATGGTTAGTAGAAGATATCATACATTTGGTGAAGGATATAAACATGAGCATAACAACCATGGCAGAATTGATAAGCGGAGTTCTTCCCAAAATCCAGTCACATGTTTTAATTGTGGACGAGTAGGACACTTGGCACGATTTTGTCGAGATAATAAAGAGAGGAGAAGAAACATTGAAGGCAAAGTGGCCGAGGTTCAAGTATCGGAAGGGCAAGTATCCGAAGTTAAGGTACTCAGAAATGGAAATATCGAAAGCAAAGTAGTCACTGCAAGATTTAACGGTGAAGTCATGATAGGAAACAAAAAATGTAAAGGCGTTCAACCAAAAATAGCTGCCCTTAAGAAAGTTAGAATTTCATATAATGGAAATGAATACGAAGCTGTAGTAGATTCTGGTGCACAAATAAGTGTATTTAAAAACGATATAGTGGGTAAGGAAGTGGATTACAAAGGACATATAATACTACAACCTGCGTTTGGCGAAAGTCTAAAAGCTGAATTAAAAGAAGTGGAAATCGCTTTGGTAACGGAAGGATATATTACGCCTATAATTAAAACGATGATAGCAGCCGTCAATGGGTTAAATGCTGACATTTTGTTGGATGCTGAAACTTATGAGGCATTATTAGAACAAAAAAGAGTATACAATCCCAGTTTTACTGCTGCTATGAAGCTAAGATCAGATTCCCGAAAGGAGCAGTTATATATGAGTGCAAGTGACGGAGAAGAGCAGCAGGAGCCAACAGTAGGTGAATGCGGTGATAAAAAGAATGGAAATGAAACCGAACGATTCAAGATACAACAACAAAGTTGCGATACTCTCCAAGAAGCATGGAAATTGGGGAAGCAAAATAAAGGAGGGTATGTGATACAAAATAATATACTATGCCATGAAGAGCTGTTGGACGGGAATAGAATACAACAATTAGTAATTCCCGAAATTAGAAAAGGTAAAATACTAGAAATTGCCCACGAGTCAGTATTCGGAGCACATCTAGGAGCTCGTAAAACAATTCAAAGAATTAAATTTTCCTTTTATTGGCCAGGGATGGTCAAGGAAATTAAAGCTTATTGTAGCTCATGTCATGGGTGCCAAGGTAGAAGAGTTGTTCGTTCAGTAGACAAAATTCCGATAACACCTGTGTCACGTCCTGAACTTCCATTCCAAGTGGTGAACGTAGATCTAATTGGTCCTCTAGATCCAGTATCAGCACAAGGACATAAATATATCCTTTGTTTGATGGACCAACATTCAAGATGGCCTGAAGCAGTCCCGCTCAAATCGTTAACGGCAAGGAATACATGTGAAGCACTGCTCGAAATATTCTGTAGGACAGGAATTCCAGAAGTAATCGTGGTGGATAATGCGACAAATTTTACGGCAAGTTTAACGCAAGAGTTTTTGAAGGTTTTAGGAGCTTGTCCGCGATTTTCAACGCCATACCATCCGGAAGGGAACGGATTGATTGAAAGATGGAACCAAACTTTCAAAAATATGCTACATCACATTATTAGAGAAGTAGGAAGAAATTGGCATCGACATATACCATTTGTACTATGGGCTTATCGAGAAGTTCCAAATGCAACTACAGGAGTACCACCTTTTCTGCTAATGTACGGGAGAGAACCGAAAGGCCCGTTATCTATATTGAAGTCAATTTGGGCCGGAGATATGTTTTTACCTTTGAATATGAAAGGATCAGCGGAGGAATATTTAAAAGAGTTAAAAGGAAAATTAGAAATAGCAACCGAAAAGGCAAGGTTAACAAGTGATGTGCAACAAAGTAATTATGCCAAATATTACAATAGAAGGAAAAAATACCGGGAATTTGCGCCAGGAGATCAAGTACTTGTGCTAATGCATGATTCATCCAATTCATTATATGCCAGATGGATAGGTCCAGTAAAGGTAATTAGAAGAGTGAAACCGAATTCGTATTATTTGCAAATGCCTGAAGGAAATTTAAGATTATTGCATGTTAACAAAATGAGAGAATACAAAGCGAGAATTCAAACAGTTGGAGTTGTCTATGATATTGATGATGAATTTGGTGAAATATACGAAACACCAACTCTTCCTACAGATGTGGAAAGCTATGAAGCATTGAAAGGATTAAATTTGGATTACTTACCCAAAATGCAACAAAATCAATTGAAAGATCTTTTACATAGACGCAAAACGTTGTTTTCGGGGAAGATAAGGATAGCTAAAGTTGGGAAACATGCGATAAAGCTGAAAGCTGAGGAGGATACGATGAAACCAAAAACGTATAAGATACCAGAAAACTTAAAGGGGAAAGTGGATGCACAGATCAATGAATTGCTAGCGTTAGGACTGATTGAACCGGTGGTAAGTGAGATAGCACACCCGGTAGTATGTGTTCATAAGAAAGACGGAACAATCAGGTTATGCATTGATTTCAGAAGTTTGAATGCTCTTACCGGTCCGGATGCATATCCAATGCAAAATATGATGGAGTTGAATTTCTTAGTAGGAAAGAAGAAATTCATTACTGTGCTAGATATGTTGAAGGGATATTGGGCTATACCGATGGAGAACGGCAGCAAACACCTCACAGCATTCCGAACTCACCGAGGCCAGTACCAATGGAATGTATTACCCTTTGGATTAAGAAATGCTGCTGCAACCTACCAAAGAGCTATGTCTAAAGTGGTTCAGTCCATGTCTGATTTCACTTGTGCTTATATCGATGATTTAGCAGTATTTTCTGATACGTGGGAGGAACATTTGATTCATCTTGAAGAAGTTTTTAAGAGATTGGAATATTTTAATTTCTCCGTGAACTTGAGAAAGTGCGAATTTGCTAGACAAAAGGTTAAATACTTAGGACATATTATTGGTTCAGGTAAACATGCTCCTGACAAAGAACGAATAAGAGTAATACAGAAATTAGAGGCACCCAAAACCAAAAAACAACTGAGAAGTGCTTTGGGATTATGCAACTTTTACAGGCAGTATATTCCAAACTTCGCAAAGATTGCTCCTCCACTAACAGAGCTTACTAAAAAGAAAGTTCCTAATGAGATTCCTTGGAGCGAAGAAGCTGAGAAGGCATTCAAGGAATTGAAGACGTCGCTATGTAAGATCGCAGAGTTACAAGTCCCAGACATAGAGAAACCATACTACTTGCATACGGATGCATCTCAAAATGCGGTCGGATGTTGTTTAGGTCAGTTAGATGAAGAAGGAAATATTCGTCCCATAGCTTTCGGTAGCCAGAAGCTGAATTCAACTCAACAGAAATGGTCTACAATTGAAAGGGAAGCTTATGCTATTATTTGGGCTTTGCAGAGATTTGAAACCTTACTCTGTGGTGCTAAGATTATTTTATTAACTGATCATAATCCCCTAGTATTTCTGACGAGTGCGACACCCCAAAGCCCGAGGTTGCAGAGATGGGCGTTAGCCATTCAACGCCATGATATTGAGGCAAGTCACATCAAAGGATCGAAACTTAGTAATGCAGATGCATTGTCCAGACTGTAAATATAAACTAAAATAAGACTCTGAACATTTTTTCCTATTATTATTATTAGGTGATTAAAGTAAATACCTAGTGTTAAGTTAAACCTAAGATTCAGTGAATATTTGGGTGAATGTGAAACATAGTTTGTTTATGTGTAAAGTGTGACCCTTAAATTATTTGCCATATTCGATCTTTGGATCTAATATGACTCTGGGGGGAAGGTGTCAGGGTCACGTGATGTAATAACACGCATTTTCTGATGTGGCGAGCTAAAAGCTTGATATTATAGATATGATTTTTTTTGTTTTGGTTTTAAAAAAGATGGATGAAAAAGAATAATAAAATGGTGAATTAGTTTTTGTAGAATTTTGCGTTATTTCTTTTGTAAAAGGTTACGACTGACACCCACATTTAATACACCCATCTTGTAAAGTATACTTTTTCTTCCCCTCTAAAGCCTCCATACTGTAATATTTTCAAAAGTTTTTCTAAATAACCATCTGACTGAGTTGCTTCAGCTAAATCTTTGGAAGTAACGAGGGTAAGGTCTCTATTTAAGACATTCTGTATTCGGAAATATATCTTTTGTTTCCAATTCTTCAGAATTTTATGATAACCTTGATAAACAGTTATTATTATAGTGGTGTTTAAATTGTGTTAAATTATGTCAGAATTATACGCTAGTAAAACAAAGACATAATGCAAAAGTCGTTTTTGAGAAAGAACTGGGAGACCTTTATTACATGAAAAGTTAGAAACCAGGGGCTTGTGGTCAGTAACCAAAGTTAACATATTTCCTTTAAGTACAGATAAAACTTTACAACACTAATAACAAGCTTAACCCCGTCCCGCCCCCGTAAGGGTGCATCCGGGGAGCGTAATGCCAAACCATACCATTGATTACAAAAGGGTTGGCGAAAATTTCTATTGGCGTTAAAGGAGCGTTCTCGCAAATCGCCAAACAGCTGTGTGCTTATGTTTTTGTTTTGTTTTCGGTATCGCGTAACATTCAACAAGTTAAATATGGATGCGACGTTTCTTAGTATCAATGAAGCGGATCTTCCAATCAAATTCACGAATATCATCACCTAACATGAGGGAAATCCGCTCTTCCATTAAATCATCTAATGACATCCAAGCTTGGATTGACGCATTCAGCGTTAATACCTGCACATCATGGATTACACACAGATCTCCTCCAACTGAGACAAAAAAAAAACTTATTTACAGGTACGTGTTCTTTAACTGTGTTATAATTTTTCTATACATATTTGAATGATTTGTTACTAAATTATGCTTTTCTTATCCTCTTAGAAAAGACTATGTGTGCCACCACAGCAGTCGTAATAAAAGTAGCACTGTTATTAGAAAGACAAAAGACTGCCAGTGCACTGCTTGCATTTATATAACCGTCAAGCAATCAACTGCAAATACAAAAAGAAATTATGAATTTGCGAAGGTAATTTATTATTAATTTATTCATTATTTCTGATTTAATGTCAAATTCTGCATTAAATGAAATATAAAACGTATTTACTTTTTTTTCCTTCGTTATAGCGTCAACATAATCCTTTGTATCTGTTAACTAAATAGTGTTTATAAGCGTTCTTTAAAAGGTCGTAAAAAAGATAAGACAAAAAAAAAAATTATACATTATTACCTCCATTACCAATTCTATATTTTCATAACCTTCATTTAAAGTATTTCGAATAGTGAACTTCTTTTCCTACTCACCCACTAATTAAAATTCCTTCTTCAATAAGCCTAGCTGAAAATGTCACTATACATATATATATATATATATATATATATATATATATATATATATATATATATATATATATATATATATATATATATATATATATATATATATATATATATATATATATATATATATATATATATATATATATATATATATATATATATATAAAAGGTCTGGCTATTAATTTCCAGGACTCATGGAATAACTCAGAAGAAAAAAAAGTTAAACACATAGCCATTTAATATTATTCGAAGTAATCCCCATCAGCCGTAATGCACGTATGTGCTCGGCTGTACAAATTTCGGAAAGAAGTTTTAAAGTCCTCTTTTGGAATGCTCTTTATTAGTGACGTTACAGTTTTCGTGAAGGCTTCGACATCCTGAAATCTTGTTCCCTTGAGTGAATTTTTCTGCTTAAGAAACAGGAAAAAGTGTGTGCTAGGTCTGGTGAGTATGGTGGCTGCTGCCACTCAACGACACCATGCTGAGCTAAGAATTGCCTCACAGGCAAACGCAATGAGTGGACGCGAACTTTTTCAATTGTTTTCCGACTTGCGTACGAACTGCGGCCGAATTGTGTGCGGATCATCTTCCACGCTTTCGCGTTCGAAAGCGTTTAAACCATTCAAAAGCTCTTGAACGAGATAATGCTTCCTTGCCGTAAATTTGTTTTGACAATTTGTAGGTTTCTGCAGCTGTCTTGCCCAATTTGAAGCAAAATTTAATGTTAATTCTTTGCTCCATTTCACTTCGACAACAGGAATTTAAGAGCTACGTTTCAATGCCCCTTTCCACAAAAACCACTCACTTCAGAATGGCGCCGATTGCACTGCACATGCGCAAGAAAACACTCTTCAATATGCAATCATTAGCGCCATCTTCCGGATTTTCTTCCTCCTACAGTTACGTCAGTCCTGGAAATTAATAGCCGGACCTTGTATATATATATATATATATATATATATAGCAAATTTCTGATAACTTTAAAATTTTAAAAATATCGATTTTTTCATTTACAAGAAATTTTTACTTTAAAGCGTGATAACATTTTTGAATACTCTAATTTTTCTTTCTAGTAAATAATATGTCTTTGATAATTTCTAAAAAAAATGTTCATGAAAAGTTTACATTATTCTTCTATCAAGATTGATTTGAGAGAGAATATCACTAAAATAAAACAGGTAATGTTTTCTTACAATAAAAGTTAAATAGAATTAATTCTTCAAAATAGCGTTCCAATAAAACACGGTATTAAAATGTTGCGTTATTTTTTGTGATTGGTTCATTAATAAATTATTTTTATTTCTTCGCAAACACAATTCTTGTAAAAAAAATTTAAATATGTTGTATCAAAAAACTAGATTGTTTCATAAAATATAAATTATTGCGTTTAATAAAATATAAATACAGTGTATTTGTAAAGTGAGCGACTAATAAAATATAAAAAATATAAATACAGTGTATTTGTAAAGTGATCCTAACAATAAAAAGGTTATTTTCTTTTTTAATTCTCTATTAAAAAAAATTAATGAGTTATTTTTATTCATCATGGCTAGTCGAGGAGGAGAAAAGAATATCGAATTGCACTGTTTAGGTTAATGTAATTTCGTTCTCCCACCACATTTACGCGTAATCCATCGCCAATTCCACCTGCAATCGCCTAGTTTATAATCTATGGTATGGTTTGGCATTACGCATCAGGGGGACACTCCGAAGGTTCGTAGTGAGCGCAACAGTTCAAGTTCATAAGCAAACATATTCAAAATTTTCAAATTAGAGTTTTAACAAATAGGTAGAATACTAAATATGAAATCCCGAAAACAGTGCTACTTAGAAATAAAATAAATGCAAACAAACATTACAAAGAAAATAAACAGTAACAATCAGAAGAGATACTGATGTCGCATCTTCAGTAGGGGTGCAAAGTTAATAAAAGGAAACAATTTCACATGGAAAATATAGGATGTTTGTAACTCAGAATATAACTACAGCTGGCACAACAGTACTAAAGGTATCAAATTCCAGGATTTTTTTTTAAAAAACAAAACAAAAAAGACATGTATATATATATATATATATATATATATATATATATATATATATATATATATATATATATATATATATATATATATATATATATATATATATATATATATATATATATATGTATATGTAAAATGTTGCAGTCGGACCGAGCAGGAAAACAGACACAGGATTTAAATCAAATCAGAGTAACTTTTATTTGAACATTCTTAGTTGAGTGGGAGCGAAGAAGTGATGTTTACTCCATCAGCAAACAGTCTTTCTGATAGGGAAAATCTTGCAAAAAATCCTAAAATGTCTCTATTTAGGGAAAAGAGGGAAATCCCAGAAATTACAATTGGTTAATGAACTTGCTCGAGTGATTCCCACGGCTTAAAAGGGAAAAAAGATCTTTATTTAAATGTATGCATACTTTGGCTAAAAATAGATTTAGAAACAGGATGTGGCTTTTAAAAGTGTGAGAAAGTATTTCAAATAGAATAATTAATTAGTAATAAAGTAGGAGTTGTTTTATAGCAAAGAAACTAACATAAAAAGATTAATAAAAGGCTTTTTATGTTACATCCCCCTCGCCGAAAAATTTTGACTAATATCTAAAATTTTTTAAAATTATCCCTTTGCAAAACTTTCCCTATGATGACACAATTAAAATAAAAAAAATAATAATAATATTTGTAATATCAACAAGATATAAAGTAACATGAATCATAAAAAAACACACACACTACTATCAACATGATGTGTTAGATCTCCATTTTCAATAATTTTTTGTGATTAAGTTTTTTCAGCCTTTCTTGATAATCACAGTAAATAAAGTTATTATTCATACTAATACAATTAAAATAAACTTTTCACTTAAGACAAGAAAATCTATAAAAATTTCCTAAAAGATGTAAATATTCATATTCAATAACAAGAAAGATACAAAAATATGAAAATGCAATTGATATGAGATATAAAAATACAAATTGACACTTTTTATCAAAAAAAATTTCAATATAAAATGTAAAAAAAATTTGACACAATGGTCTTTAATCTGAAATTTAGGATTTCAGTGTTGTTAGGGGAAAATTTTTGCTGGATTAGGGGCTGTATTGCCCAAATGGAGGAAAACAGTCCCTAGTCTCAACAATGATGTGCTGGAAGATCCTAGTTTCAATAGATGCTTAAGTTTAAATTTTTTTGGTTTTCACCACAGAGAGAAACTACCATCGCCCCATATCCTTTTAGATTGGGTAAACATTGAACTTGAAGAAGAAAATTTGAAAGGTCGGATCTTCCAGAAAAAAGGGGATCGCATGTTCCATTGAACTATGCGTATTATTGTCATATTTGGTATTTAATTTTATTTTCATGAAACAAAAAAAAAATTGACACTGGTAAATTTCATGGTTATTTTAACCTTTGAGGTTCAATTTTTATTGTCCCTACATCATATTTATCTTTAGCAAAAATATCTGAAAAATCTTCTAAAATTTCCTGAAGTTGGAAATTTTTTTTTTTTTACATTATCTTGAATTTGCATAATTCTATCAACATGATTCTGACAATGTTGCGCACCATTATCACGTTTAGTCTCAAGAACATTTGAAAACTCAAGATTATTTTCAGTTTTGCTATTTAAATCTTTATTTTTAAGTCTATTTTTTATTTTATTCTTCTTTAAATTCTCTTTGTTTACATTTTTATTTTTGTTTACTTTCATATCCAAAATTTTATTTTCCGTAATCATTTCACTTTGTTTATTTTTAATTGATTTAACATTGTTTCTTTTATTTCTACTTTCCTTATTTTTATTCTTAGCTTTATTTTCTTTATTGATATTTTTGTTGCAATCATTAACCTGGATTTCGGGAGAAATGTGTAAAGACAAGTTGTTTTTATAATCCGAAAAAGTGATCAGTTTTTTCTGATTTTGCATTACAACTCGTTCAACACTATCTATCACAAATTTAAACCCATTACATTCCTTTAAACCCAATATGGCATAAGGTAGATCAGTATTTAAAATGTAAAATTCCACTGACCTAGCGATATTTCCAATTTTTAAATTTAAAGTACAAGTGTGGTTAAGTTGCAAAATACCTTTTGTTTGTTTTACATTAACAAAGTTCTTTCTTTCTTTTCGGACATTTAGTTTTTCAAAAAGTTTAGTTGGGATGATATTTAAAGTACTACCTGTATCAATATTTAACAGGATAGTTTTATTTGTCAAAATCGGGTATTTGTCACTTTCATAGTTTTCATTTTTATTTTGTATGTATCCGGATACTATTAATTGTCAATTTTGTGGTTGTTCACTTTCTTGTTTAGGCTGGGTTTGATTCTCAGCCATAAAAGAATTAGGTTTGTTTATACAATTTTGGCCCCAATGATAAGCATTGGTTATACCAAGCTTATCACAGTATTTACATGGCTTAGGAGGCAACTCCTGGGAAGCCTGGGCGAAATGACTTTGTTGTTCATTTCTTTGAAACTTTTCATTTTGAATTCTAGGTCTAAATTGGGATTGTTGGTTATAATTTTGACTAGGCCGGGAAAAGTTTTGATTTTGTTGAGGATTATAATTTGGATTACCCGAGTTGTTAAAGAATGGCCGCCTTGGTACCCAGCCTTGATATTGTGGTCCATACCCATTAAATTTGGATTCTGGTAATTTTTGTTTAATTTCAGTTTGGGGTAAGACCGTAGGTACATCATGAATTATTTTCGAAGCAATTGTGAGCCATTCAATCGGGGTTTTGGGTTCTTTTAAAACCAAAAGTGTCCTAATTTGGGGAGGCAAATCTATAGATAGACCCTCAATTATATGTTCATTACTTAAACCTATCTTTCTACCTAACTCTACCTTTTCAGTAAAATATGAGTTAAGGTCTTTAGCTTGGCCAGAAAATTTTAAATTTTGAAAATCGTTTAAGCCAAAGAGAGGTGAAAAATAATGTTCTTGAAAAATTTCAACTATTTCCTGATATGAATTACAATTAAGACAGTTATTAATATACAATTTCAAAGCTGAACCTTTAATGAATTTTTGAAAATTTCTAATTTTCCATTCGTCATTACATTTAGCATCTAGAGTTTGTTTTTCAAAATGTTTGAGCCAGGATGTGAATTGAACACCAATGTCAGGCTCAAAGACTAGTATGTCTGGTTTATCCTGTACACTTTGATCCATACTTAATTTTTGTAAATTATCACTCAATTCTGTTTCAGAATTATCTGTATTGCTTTTAGCGTTTTCATCCATGTTAAAATTGTAGTTTTTGCCACTCCGTAAGGGCATTCAAATAATAATCAAATTTCAATAATTAAATATAACATTTAGAAGGGGAAAAAAACATAGCACATCTTTTGCTTTTTTAAACACCATAATAAAATAAAAATTTAAATTTCTCTTCTACAATTAATATAATATACACTGTGATATATAATGCAATAAAAAGAGTGATTCCTTAAATAATTAAAATTATAATCATACTGAATCAAAAGTGAGAAAAAAAAATATGATGGTAATACTAAATTTTAATATTATTTAATTTAAACAAATAATATGGTAAACCATTGAATAATAATATCAATAAATTGAAATATTATCAAAATATAAATAGCTATAAATTTGTTTGTTTTAATTTCGAGATATGAGCGTGAATGATTAGAAAGCATTCACGTTTAAAAATTTCACTATTAAAAATCAATTAAAAATTTCATCATTAATATCAATCATTAAAAATATCAGAGCACGATTTGTCAAGTAAGTATAATTGATATAAAATGTGTAAAATATTAATCCCCCCAAAGAAGATTTTCATAGCATTCATCTATTTTTGTTCACAAATTTTCATCACTAAGCACGATCCACTAAAGTTCACACACTGAACACATAGCACCAACAGTTGAGGATTTTGTTAACGGGTGTTGAAAACCATTCAAGGTTTCGTTTTTGACCATATCAGCTGACAGACTATCTGACCTCTGACGACGCATCGCGTTGCACAAACCTATCGTAAAATCATTTTCTTTTTATTATTATTTTATATGATGACATTTCCATCAAGTTGGTATACACAAATGGGATTCCGTCAAAAGAGAAAGTGCTTCTAGCATTCAAGTGGGTGAGAATCAAATCAGGCAGCGTTGAGATCCATTTCTGTAATGGTTATAACGGAAACGAAGACGTCAGGCACTGTTAGAATACAGTTGAGACCACTCCAATGGATACTTGAAAGAGAAGTCCCAAAAATCTTCTTTTAATTATTTTTGGCATCAAATTTCCTTAGGCATGTCTCAAAAGAATAATATGTGTTTCACGAGCAATGTCAGTTCAGCAGCAATTTTATGATTCAGTCAATTGTATTTTTATTTTCACTTTTGAATTATATTTTGAAGAAGCATTTTATATTATCCTGCGCCCGTTTCATCAGTTCTTATAATCCTGCTCGGCTTGTAAAATGTTGCAGTCGGACCAAGCAGGAAAACAGACACAGGATTTAAATCAAATCAGAGTAACTTTTATTTGAACATTCTTAGTTGAGTGGGAGCGAAGAAGTGATGTTTACTCCATCAGCAAACAGTCTTTCTGATAGGGAAAATCTTGCAAAAAATCCTAAAATGTCTCTATTTAGGGAAAAGAGGGAAATCTCAGAAATTACAATTGGTTAATGAACTTGCTCGAGTGATTCCCACGGCTTAAAAGGGAAAAAAGATCTTTATTTAAATGTATGCATACTTTGGCTAAAAATAGATTTAGAAACAGGATGTGGCTTTTAAAAGTGTGAGAAAGTATTTCAAATAGAATAATTAATTAGTAATAAAGTAGGAGTTGTTTTATAGCAAAGAAACTAACATAAAAAGATTAATAAAAGGCTTTTTATGTTACATATATATATATATATATATATATATATATATATATATATATATATATATATATATATATATATATATATATATATATATATATATATATATATATATATATATATATATATATATATATATATATATATATATATATATAAACTCTAGGAGCACAAGTGATGAAAATTTTCAAAATGAGGAATCACATAGGGGCAGAGATTGACAAAAGCATGAAATTAAAGCACGAAAAACATTTTAAGAGAAAATTTAAGTAAAAATCAAACCATAACAGGTAAATCAATAAGTCGTGATTTAAAGTGTATCTTTCCTAACAGTAGGCAACAAAACACCATCAGGATTCAGGGAGGTGCTTTGTTACTAAACAATTTTCTTATTATTTCCTCAATTCCCTTTTTCCCTTTAGGGTTTGACCAATGCTGCTTTATAAATTCATAGGTGGTTTTTGAATGAAAAAATTTCTCTCTAATGTGTTTAAAATTTGTACAATGGATTAATATATGTTCCCAATCTTCAAGAAACTGGCGGGTACTGCACAGCTGAGCTCCCCCAAAAAACCTGGCCTGATGTTGTCCATGACAGCCGTGATTAGTTAGGAATTAATTTAAAAAGAAATTCCCCATGATTTTCCTCGTTTGAACTTTCGGGAGGAACTCGAATGTGTGCCTTCCCTTTGTAAAGCTGTCACTCCATCTCTCCTGCCATTCAATCAATTTTCCGCATTCCAAAATTTTTCTTGCTGTCCGCCTGCTAGGATCTTCAAACAGGTCGACCGTTGATCTCTCACAGGCTAATTTGGCTAACCTATCAGCTTCTTCGAAAGAAAAACTTTATAAAATCGAAGAAAACTTTACAACACTACAAATGGTTGCCAAAGCATCTTTGTCAACTTAGGAGTAGCTGTGCTCCGTTGGAGGCAGATTTCTAGGCAAATTCTATGGGTCGTTCTGAACTGTTTAGGAATTTGAGGGTATTGACTGCTTCCAATCAGACAGCAGGGAAGTATCAGAAGAATGGCAAAATATGAAGGTTAGGGTCATTTATAAATTTTTTTTATTACATATCAGAAAGTTTTTTAACCCGTGAGATCCCATTTTCAATCACCGTTTTAATTTGGTTAAACTGTATGGACTAACGTTGCTAAGTCTTTAGACTAGAAATTCACGAGACTTATAAGTGATTGAAATTCTGGTAAAATTTTGTGGTACCTAAGCCGTTTTTAGTTGCAGCTATTTTCTTTGATGTCTTTGAAAGTTCCTTAGAACTAATCTTAAGTTTTGACCAAAAAAGTTTCGTAACCTTAAGTAATAAATTTCACTATCGTTAGCTGCTATATGTTCGTCATCAAAATATGCCACCACATATTATAATTCTTGGAATACCCTTTCAGTGTATTTTTACTAAATAACTGGAGCAGCATTAATCTCTCAAGAATATAAAGACCATTTTCTATAGTTAATTCTATACTATTAACAGTTTCTGACTTTCAGATCAAACCCTCATTTGTAAATAAGATCAGCTGAAACCAATTTTTAAGAATAGTTTGCCGTCACTAGTTGATGCAAAAATATTTTATTTTATACAATAAAATGTTAAATTTTTTCAAACCTTTAGTGTAATCGGCACATAGTCTAATACAACCGTTTCTTTTAACAATCAGAAATGTGTGTGCTGTCCAATCTAATATGCTAGCTCTTCCTATTATTCCTCCATTTTCAAGTCTCTCATCTTCTTGATTCATTTTTTGCTTAAGGGCAATTGGGGCAGGTCGAACTCGATAAAAAAAACTAGATTTGCCTCTCTTTTTTTCAAATTCTTGTTTACATTCATAATTTTTTTTCACCCAATTCATCAGTAAAAAGATTTTGAAATTCTTTTGAAAAATTTGAAAGATCAGTATTAACGTTGCTTTTAGAGGTTTTAATTGCATTTCAGTCATGTGGAATTTCAGTTGACCATTCTCCTACGAAAAATAGTATCTAATTTTTCTTTAACAAGATGCAAATATTGTTATATTCAACATTAACAGTAATATATCCGGCAGAGAGGACGCTGGACTCACGTTTATGAGAACGGGAGTATAAAACTTCATTTGAACATGAGAATTTTCTCTTCTTTCTCAATTACAGAATTTGAACCATGTAATGTTGCGAATAAAGAATTTTTTTCTGAACTTTATTTTGTTTACCCTTTGCGACAGAGTTTGTTAGTTTCTGTCAAATGTCCTATTTTATGACAGTATTTATATGTTGTAGATTTAAATTTATATTCTCGTGAGAAATGATCAGATCCTTTACATCGATTGCAAACAAAGTTATTTTTATCTTTTGTTTTGTTAGACGCGAATTGTTTTCTTTTTTCCCCCTGCTTACGACTAATTCCTTCAAATCTGCTAGTTTCCCAATAATTTCTAGAGTTCTCTTGCTAGCCTTCTCTATGGCCAATGCAATATTGGTCGACCATGGCTAAGGAAAAAAAGCAGATTAAAATCATCATCCTCGAAAAGTTTATTCAATGTGGTGCAATCACGAACTCACAAAAACATCCCACAGCATTGCGTTAAGCAGTTCTTGTCTATAACTCCACTCCTGAAAAAAGTTCTGCTAAATAATTATAAGCCTGATGTTGTTCATGATTAAGGAAAATATGTCTGATTGGAATAATAATTAGTTTTTGATGATTATGATTTATAAGAGTACTTTTTAGGGCTTCAAAATTAACTTCAGCTGGATTGTTGAGTGTCAAAATTTTTTCAACATATAACCCAATTTAGCTGATATTCCAGAAACAAAAGTGGTTGCTCTCTTTTTCCACGGGACATTTTTTATGCCCAAAGGCGGCCTCAAGCCGCTCTAATAAAAACTCAAAAGTTTCATAAAAATCCTTGAATTTTTTTGAAATTCATACCAGCAACGTTACTTTTGTTTCTGGTTTAATCCTTCAGTTGCGGTACCAACATAAACAACTTATTCTGTACAATTAGTTGAGACAAGAGATCTTCCATTTGGAAAAATAAATAATTTGTTCTTAAAAGCAAAAAATATTTTACAAATTTCAAGACATTTTTGAAATACAAATCAGTTTCGTTTTGAAACGAAAATGATGTGAATTTCATATTTATCAATGACAATCCACCGAATCACCACAAGTGGACCATTTCTTGATATAGCGTGGGATTTAAGTAGAAAACACTTAACGCGCACAATTATTAATAATTAACAAGACTTAGTTTGTTGTTGTTATTGCAGGCCATTAAAACAAGGTGTGCGATTATTTTTTCTCCAGTGGCGCCATCTATGGCCAAGAATTTGACTTCTGCCACATCCGTACCTCACACCTTTTCATAAGGCGGACCCTTACATGCATCCATTCAATCATCCGCAGATCGTAATTTTGACCTAAACCGGAGAACAATCAATCTCCAATTTCAGAGGTATAATTTGTAATGGGGACAGTTAGGACTTTGTGACCCAACAAATTTAACGTCTACCAGTCACCATTTACTACACGGGGAGTCTTCAGCCCGCTGCATTCGAACTCCAGTTCTCACGAACGTGAATTCAGAGCCCTGCCAACCTTAAAAGTATAGAAGTTGCGGCTCTTAACACAACACCAGGTGGTGAGGAATCTGCAGTGAAAGATTCTGAGTCGAAAGAGGCAGAGTCGAAAGAGGTATTACGCATGGGTATGGTGATAATTCGTAAACACAACCTTGAACGGTTAAGTACACAACAAGTACTTTAAAAAATAGCTGATGATTTGAAAAATCAATTAGTGGTTAACGATTTCTGCTCGAGTATGGTTTGATGAATTTTGTTTAGGAAAAGAGAATTTTATTCTCACGAAAATTCAAAATTAAGTAAACAGTTCGTTAGGAGATGGCGTTGCTAACTGAGAAAAACTATGAAATAATATTTTCAAAATAACCACTATTTAAAAAACAACGTGGTGTCGTTTGAGGTTCAAAAGAACAGCTACCAGTGCAAATATATCAGTAGGAGCAGGCTAACATGTAACAACAAACCTGTTTTGAAACCTGCTGGTTTTTTCAGCGAAAGCTACTAACCATGCAGTTCTATCTTATTTTCCATAACTGATTTTTTTTTTTAAATTGTCGGTCATTTTTTGCGCACTCGGTATCAGTTGTAACTGATTTATTTTTATTTAGAATTATTGTTTCAAATTACTCATGAATTATTTATTTAAATAAAGTACTCATTTCTGTGACGAAATTAAGTTTTGCATTTAGTATAAGTAATTTAGTTTTCGGATTAATTTATTTCTGAATATTGATTGTATATGAAAGTTTCTTCTCTTTTTTATTAAAGCTTTTTATTAATATTCATAAGACACAATAATATTCACAAGTGGATTCATTTTCTCGAAAGAAACCCAGCTATAATAATAAAATAAATAATATACATTTAGAGAAGAAAAAGAAATGAAACCATTGAAAGTTCAGCAACAATTTTTTTATTCCTCAAAATTATTTTACTGAAATCTAAAATCTAAATCTTTTTCTTTAATTTTGGGGAAAAGCTCTTGAAAATAAGACGAAATGAAGTGAAGTGAAGAATTTTCATTTTGAAAGTTCTAAATTCGATTCAGACTGGAGCCATCTGCGACTAGTTTTGTTCTTAATTAAATGTAAGCTGCTAATTTGAAAACTGTTTTCCTGCCGAAAAGAATTTTTTTCTCTTCTCGCTTTAAGCTAATTTAGCACCTTCCCAAATTCCGACGGCAATTGTTAGAGAAGAAAAAAAAATGAAGAAAGAAACTTCTCTCATTAGAGAAAAGGAATGAAAGAGAAAAAAATGAGAAGCATTAATGCTAAGTAATTATTATTTTCTCATCTTCTTAATTAGATAAATTATATTCGGAAAGAAAATTGTTGTGTATGTCTGTTGCTATCCTTAAATACAATTTTTTTTTAAAACCACGTATTATCATAATTATTTGTAATAACGGTGATATGAAGCTGCAAATGTTTTTTTTTCTCCAGAGTATTTTGGATACTTTAAAGATCTGTATGCTTTGTCAAGTTTATCAAAGCTATTTATGAAATAACAATTGAATTTGTGAGTTCATGCGAAATTTAAGGTTTAAAAAATTTTGGAAAAAAAGAAATAAAAATAGGGTTTTTTAATGTGCTTTCTTCCTATGACAAGAGAGTTTTAAATACTGAATAGAATAAAATTATTTACTTAATGAAATTAATTTTCAAAGTTCTTTCGATATGAAAAAAGGCAACAGATTGAATATTTCCATTTTAAACTACTTCTGAAAACAGTAATTAGGACATATAGCTTTAATATTTTAAAGAATTATCAAGCTTTTTTAAAAATTGGTAATTTAGTGAGATTTTCAACGTCTAGATAGAAATCTTTGAAACGAATGAGGAATACTTAATTGCATGTTTTTATGTCTTAACAACAATACAGTGAGGGAATAATTAACTTTCAAAGTAAAGTGTTAAAATATTAGATCACAGATTATTTTAATAAAACTGTGGCATTTCTTCACGGTAGTAAATTGCACCATTTTCCAAATCGGTGAACTTAAGATGGGCCACCATTAAATACTGTTACAAACTCACAACAGTTAACAAAATAGCATGTTAGTCTCCTTTAAATGTATTTTTCTCATTTAGAGGCAGAGCGTTAAAAAAAAAAGAAGCTTTAAATGCCAACCAAGGGAAGCGCAAGATCTGTTGTTACCTACAGATTATTTGCAACTTGTATTAATTATACTTCTTTTTCATTCCTTTATTTGTTTTTGTTGTATTGTATTTAATAAATTTTATCATTAAAGAAATCGTTAATAATTAAAATTTCTACGAGCCATTGCAGTATCGTTCTGCAACAGAACATATGACGAAATCAAATACTTTAGTCCCCCCCCCCGTTCCCTAGTGTATATATATATATTGTCTTAGATGAATTCAGTCAGAGAAAACTGGCAGATAGATGGTTTTTTTAGGGACCACCTTTAACGTGTATTTTTTAATCCTTGTGAAATGTCACACTAATTATTAACGTTTTTATTGAAAGGTTTGCTGCGAAGATTTTTTTCTTTCCGACAAACAATTAGAGCGATGCATAAACTTCACCACAAATCTGAATGAAATTTTCCAAAAGGGAATTAATTTTAAACTTTAATTCACAGCAAATATATTCATTGTTTGCTAAAATGTCGTGCATGAGTCTATAGGAAGTAGAACATGGGTTCAATTAACCCTACCATTGTATGCCAGAATCAGCATGCTTTTATGTCAATTTTTAAAAAAAATATATACCCGTAATCTAGAAAACGTGGACACCACTAACTCCCATAAAAAGAACTAGCTCATAGTGATATTAGTCAGTGTCAACTATACACACCAAATATCCCAATCAGGAATGACTGCACATTTATATGAACCCACCTTTCACAAGAATGAAATTCGCAGTTTGCATTCTATTCGTTCATTAAGTTTGCATCTGACGTGTGAGAGTTTTGATAATGCCATTATATTGTAGATAGACTCGCAAAGGATTGTATAGCAAAGTTAAGTATTTTACAAAACCTACTCATAAAAAGTTGTTAGGCCTGGTTGATTGTAGAATTTCTGGTAAATGAAATGACCGATTTTTTTGGCTAAACAGGGGATCCTATTCCTATTGATTCCATGGGATCTAATCCTTTATTTAACTTTAGTGCGAGTAATAATAGAATGGACGCATAAAAGTTTTGATCCTGACAAGCAGAATGAATAAGTGTTGAAAGGAATAGCTTTTGAAAGCCCTTAAACGACATGCCAACTGCCCTTAAACGACATGCTGCTTCGAACTTTTCGATTAGAGACAGGACGCGATTGCTTTGCAGAACATAATTAAATTTCTCTATTTTGCGTTTTTTTTTTGTTCGAGGAACCAAGAACATGTTGGAAATTTCTCCGTAAAATAACTTCTAAATAGCGAAGTTAGTTTTTTATTTACTGAACTTTTTTTGAGATCCACTTTCCATATTTCTCAAAATATTCAGGAACGTATGTTTAAAATTACCTTTATGATAAATGCATCTATAATTTTATACAAAAACTTTTTTTAGTTGAAAATGTATGCAGCATGATACTGTAACACTGGATATTGTTTTGCTCTATTCTTGCTTACCAAGCAGATTTCTTTTCTGGCAAAGATTTATAAAATAAATAGTTGATACTAGTTTACAAGACAAAGGTGCATCAATGGCTATTTTAGTTATATCTAGTGTTTATGAATTTAAAACCTGTTTAGTGTTATTTAAGTAGTTGAATAGGTGATTTTCTATTTCACTAATTTTCCATATAACGGACTTATTATAGAGATTTAGCGACTTTCATTAAATGGAGGTCTGACTTAGCCTCTCTTCGTCCCCTGATTTGTATTATTATGCGGGAGAGATAATGTTATGGAAGCATCTCATCTTAAGGAATGCCCCGAGATAGTGGCTGGCAAAAGAGAAACTTCCATATATTTGAAGTGATCGATTAATGCGTTCATTTCTGATCTTTCATGCTGTCATGTTTACGGAATATTCCTCAGCTGTAACTTGTAGCTCTGTAAACAGCACATCTTTACGTTGCAACTCAGGGTCCCTCTTTGGGTTGTTTCATTTGAAGGCCTCCTTTGTTCACCAAAATCTATTCGTTTTCTTGTACTGATAAGACACAGACCTGCATTTCGAAACTTCAGTATTCCCCGAATGCCCCCTATAAGGGGGTGGTTAAATTAAATTAAATTAAAATTTCACGCAGTTTTCGCTTAACTTCATGCAATTGCTAGAAATAAAGTTACAAGAATCCAGTCATAAAATATGAATGCTCAATGCTTGATGACACTACTCAGTGAAAAACACGAAAAGCAGTTTTTTCCCGATTGAATGACTGATGGAGATTTTTAAAAAAAAAACATTAATCGATATGTAGCCATTTCTAAACAGAGAGTTTCGTAATCGCCTAACACTTCGAACGTTAGCAGCCACTCAAAAAGCAGTGACACAAAAATTGATTCAAATGCGACTTCATCCAACCACCAGTTTTCCAAAGTTTGTAAGCCTTTCTTGGAAATGAGTTGAGTTGCAAATATCTATGCAAATTATATTTCCTCAGTATTCAAGTCTCAAGATACTTCCTACTGACACACACTGCCTTTTTTGGCAGTTATTTAGATTAGTTATGTACAAGCTGTTAGCAAAGTTGCATGGAAGAATTTCTCATCTCACTATGGCAGTAAATGAATATGGCTAGCTAACGATTCTTTAAACAACTTAGATTAAAATAAATTGACGCAGTTTCAATCCCTTTGTGTCTAGCTTCCTTATAAGGAGTCTGATCCTTTTTCCATTAAAAAATGTGGTTGCTAAAGTGTTTCATTATTAGGCTTTATTTTGCAGAAAAAAAGATAGTTCTGTCTAACATAATATAGTAATAACATAGATATTTATATTTTGATCAGAAATCAGAGTATAGTTTAAAAGTTCAAGTGGTAGATAACAGAAAAAAATTATCGAAACAAACAATATCTTTTACTAATGCTTAACATTTTTATATAAAGACCTTTTTTTTGTGGCAGCACAGGTATATTATGCAATATAATTATCGGTTCCTGATCAATATCTAAGTTTAAGGCATCAAAATCTGTAATCATTTTATTAAAAGAAATAGCAAAAAGAAAAAAAGGCAGAGAAAGAAAAAATAGAGTGTTTATAAATTTTAACAAATTTCTCTTAAATAATTATTTAATTGGAAACAGATTCTCTCTCTCTTTCTATCTCTCTCTCTCTCTCTCGTTTGCTTATTCCCCCCATCTGCAAACATCTTAAATTATTTTCTGAGACATACTGTTCTACGGTTCATTCGGCCGATTCCTTTTGGGCCCCTCATAATTAATCTCCGGTGAGGCAAAATCACCCTCTCTCCCTCCAAACTTTAAAAGTAAGCACGAATTACTGGCTCATAAATCTGCCTCAAGCTTCAAACGATCTCATCTCTGCTCAGAATTGCGTTCATCGAAACTTCAGTAAAAGAGAGAGAGTCTCAATCTGAGAGAAATATGATTCATTATAACAATTTTAACATTCACCAGAAATATAAATGTGGATTACCAATGCACCCAATCTTAAATTTTTTAAAATTGAAAACGATAAAACTGTATAGGAAACAAGTATGACATTTCTCTAATTGTTTTATTAAGAAAATACGGTATTCATTTTATATTCGGAACTGTACAAACATAAGACAGATATTTTACGTTTTAATAATTTACTAGTAAGTTTTTCTCCTTAATAATTAATAATTTACCAGTAAGTTTTCCTCCCTTTCTCTCTCCTACGCAATAATTTCTGTTTGTGGGCAATTGTTACATTAAAATGAAAAAATATATAGATTACAAGGATCTCATAAATGTTATATTTTATTCACATAGATTTAGTTTTCCACTGGTTTAATTCATGGTTCTAGAGGGATACATTTAAATCGAAGCATTTTGCTCCGTGACCACTGCATCTCAGAACTTGTTTAAGAAGTTCTTGTTTCATTTTCGGTTACTATAAAAATTCTTTGAATATTTTTTTTTTTTGCTCAAGAGATTATATAGCAATAGTGCAGAAACTAACTTCTTGATACATCTTTAGAACTTTAAGCATCATTTCTTATATTTATCATGGTATGCGTTAAAGGAACACAGTTTGATATTATTTATTTTAAAGGTAAATATAACTCACTTATCCTTTAATAATTGTTAATGAACGACAAAATATTTTTAACATAAAATGTTGCACAATAAGGTAATATGTTGCGCGATTCCTTAACAATATATTAAACAAACAACACTTGTACTTATTCCACCTTTAATTTTAAACAATAAATAAGTCGAAAATATAACAAAAGGCAAAGAAAATTGTCAGGATCCTGATTCCTCTCCCACGCATTTCATTGACCCCTGACCTGAGGGTCAGAGGGTGAGGGAAACAGGAATTGTCGTTTCCCTAGAGAGGGACTTTTTCTGGTGAGAAAGAGGATTTTCTGTAGTATTAGAGTGAATGTGAGAGGAGATGGAATGTACAGACCGGACGTAGTTAAGGAGCAGGGAGCAATAGAGCTCCGGAGTTTTTGATATAACATCTATACTTGTTGATATGTAATTGTGTTTATACAATCCAGAATTTTAAATTAAATATTTATATCATCCAAATTCATTGTCATCATTAAGAGTGATTGAATTTAAATGAACGAACCAAAATAAAAACATCTCGAGAAGTAGAGAGAGAGAGATGTTTACAAAAATTATTAAAGAGTACCTGGTAAATACCTTAAAATATAACTAAATAATTCAAATGAATGGAATTAAAGAAATATGTAGTAAGATCTACTTAACCAAAAAACAAATAGACAAACTCTTTCAAAATTCATTAACAAACATTGTATACCCGACTAATGTGATTAAATTCTAGATAAAATCATTGCGTAAAATGTTAGTATTATTAATAAATTTACTGAAAACTTCTTCGTTAACTAAATTTATATTTTTTTCATGTGCAAATTCAATTTGGAAAAATCTGTGGCTAAAAAATCTGTGCACATCGGGCAAATCATGCTTCTTTTTTTAAAATAAATAATAATTTTCTAAAATTTTTAAAATTGTATAATTAAATGAAAGCCTTATTAATTATAAACTCTAAATTATCCAGTATAACATTATTATTTTGCGCACATCCGTTTTCGGATCAATCCAAGGCAACTGACAACTATAACTCGCCTAAGTACTGCAGTAATAACGTGCCATAAATGATCTGTCTATTTGCGCTTCTCTTTTCATATTTTGTGATCTGGCAATCTTATTACGAAAATATTTTAAATCATTAAGAAATCCGAATAACCAAAAACAAACGATCATCATAAAGTATTTAAAAATACGATGCATCGTAGACTTTTTTTCAATTTTTCATTAAATGTATATGAATAAGCATTCGCGTGCGTATTTATTGTTAGACATGGCTTAAATGTATGCACATGGGTTGAAATTGATTTGTTGCTATTTTGTGTGACGCTGAAATAACAGTTAAAAAAAATTGTTGCTGAAAGTAAAATAATTGAATTAAAAGAAGAATTGGTGAGAGAGAAATATGCTCTTCCTTAAAGCGTTCGTATTAAATCTGCTCAATCAAGAAGATTCACTTTTTCTTCTTCTCACTCAATAACAGTTGTCCTTTGTTTCTCAATCTCTACAATTTCTTTCTATTCTTTTTCAATCTGGTGCAATTAATGGAAGATGCTGACGACAAGTTTCTAAAATATTTTGTTAAAACATACGGAGTAGTTTATGGGAATTTCTTTTCGTCACTATGGGCCACTTTTAAATATGAGACGAACCTTTTAGTGTTTTATTTTTCAATTCAAATTTAAGTTCCAATTTTTTAGAACATCAAAATAATGTGTCCCATTAAGTAAAAAAACAAATTAAAAATTTATTTATTAAATCAATAATGTATTTTAAAATTATATATATTTATAGGATACTACCAAAGAAAACTTTTGATGGAACAAATCCGCATTTGCGTTACATGGAGAGGAATACCACGAGAACCTCCAACGGTTCGGCCGAACGGCAAGTTAGTTCCATCAAAAGGTCCTCCACGAAGGCAAACTTCTCTCAATACTTGATCCAGGAGTTCTCTTGTCTTCTGGATTGGGTTAAAAATGACAAAGCTACGGAGTTGAACATTAATAGTCGTAAACCCCAATTAGGGCTGTCTGTTCAACGACAGTTGTAAAAATAAAATTAAAAAAGAAACTCTTGAGTTCCTGCATCTAGCGTAATTAAAGAGTTACGTCATACTAGTAGAAACCAGTGATTGGCCTGAAAGACAAAATTTTCTGAATTGAAATGAAACAAAAATTTCGTCTTAGACAACAGAATTGAGTCATTAACAAGGGATCTTTTATGGGTTAAATCTTAATTATAGGCATCGATTATTTTTTCTTGCTCTAAAAGATAATCTAAACTTTTTATTGTATTTGCGCAAAAATACATAACGTTAAGCAACTCTATATTTTGTGAAATAATTTACTTTTAAAATCTATGATATTTATACTTGACACTTTAATAAAATCATTGCAACTTAAACCATTCAAGTTTAACGATTCCTTTATTTGATAAAACGCCAATTTCCTAAAAAATTACTTCTAGTATGAAATTTTGTAAACTTAAAAAAAACTTACTGCTCTTTAAAAGTTATATTTAAAGAGCTAAATAGATGAAGCCTCAAAGGATGTTTAGAAATGATATTCCGTTTGCCATCGTTACTGGCCACATATATTATTAAATTAATCTGATTACACTATATTAGTAAAAATCGCAATGTTCCCACATGGCACATTTCTTAATAGGAAAGAAATAGGAATAGGAAAGAAATTTAAATCATTTAGCCAGTTTGCAGTCATTCTTATAAGCTTAACAAAACCATGCATAAAAAAACTTTATCGGACAAACAAAATAGAGAGTTGAATCACAACATAACTCTTTAAAAAACTACATGTAAATAAATAAAAAAACAAAGACTTCAATTCTAATATTATCCTTTTTATTTTATATTATGTCCTAGAAATTGTTAAGACGATGATGAGCACAGTTATTACTTTATTTTTTAAAAAAAAAAATTTAAATATACAGGCTGTTTATAAAGTCCCGGACCCATTTTGATGTTTAATAACTCATAAAATAATAAAGATAAATTAAAATTAATAACATAAATGGGTAGATAGACTCAAAAAGTTTCATGACTCTTGACCCGGACGTCCCTGCACAAGTGATTTTGACGTTGAGCGTGTCAGACAGACATTTTCAGACAATCCAAGAAGATCTGTGAGATCAGCGGCAAGAGAATTGGATATGCCAATTTCGACGGTGTACAAGGTTATTAAGAAACAATTAAGGCTGCATGCATACAAAGTTCAAATTGTTCAAGGTTTGGAACCGGACGATAGGCCGAGGAGGATGGCGTTTGCAACAGATATGGTAGGAAGGATAGAAGATGCTGCTGATTTTCTGAAGCGCATAATGTTCTCCGACAAAGCATCCCTTCATGTTTCTGGCATTGTTAATCGCCATAATGTGCTCATATGGGGATCTGAAAACTCCCATGAATACCGTGAGACACAAAGGGATTCCCCAAAGGTTAATGTGTGGTGTGGACTAATGCACGACCGAGTCATTGGGCCTTTCTTTTTTACAAAAAAGACGGTCTCATCAGTCGTATAGTTAGACATGTTGGAAAACTTCGAATTTCCACAACTAGAAGTGCTTCAGCCACGTGTCTTTTTGCAACAAGAGGGTGCACCACTTCATTGGATTGGGGTATCATCGCTCGTAGTTTTTTGAATGACCATTTTCCAGGAAGATGGATTGGGCTCGGAGGTCCAATTCCTTGGCCACCCAGATCTCCTGATATAACGCCGCTTTACTTTTTTCTTTGGGGATAACGTTTATAAAGGACAACGTTTACAGGAGGATCGTGTCGAACATTGCTGACCTAAAAGCTAGAATTACAACCGCAATAGCTTCTGTGGATGCCGACATGCTTGCCGCTACCTGGCGTGAAATTGACTATCGACTTGATATTCTCCGTGCGACGAAGGGGGCACACGTGGAAGTTCATTGACAAGGGTCATGAAACTTTTTGAGTCTATCTAACCATTTATGCTATTAATTTTAATCTATCTTTATTATTTTATGAGTTATTAAACATCAAAATGGGTCCGGGACTTTATAAACACCTTGTATATCTTTCTACCATAATTGTTTTTACTGGGAATGGAAATTGATATTATCTAATACAAAAAACTATGTAACAGATTTAATAAGGGAGAAATGTAATATGAGCTTTTACATCATTATTAATTTCATTAAATAAAATTAAACGAAATAAGTATTATTTTTAAAACTCATGTTATTTTGAATAAAAGTATCTGTATCCTCAGAATGAAAATACCTCTTTTATAAACGTTATTATTTTTTCATAAATTTGCTATTTTTTACAAAACTTTAACAACGGTTTTTTAAATTTTTTTAAAGGAAGGAAAACAATAAAAGTATTTTACCTAATCAATAAAGAAGAAACAAATTTAAAAAAAAGTAAGAAAAAAGTAAATTTTCATTTTTACTATTCCTTTTCAGAAGTTTGTGAAAATCGTTTCATCAATCGTTCATCGTTCATGTATAATAGGAACTACAATATCTGTCTCGAATTTATAAACACAACTAACTAAGCATCATTGGTGTCAGTAAGCTCTCGAAAGCGGAATTCTAAAGTTTAGAGGATAGACTATCTTCCTTTGAGAGTGCATTTTTCTATAACTGTTAAAAAATATATAAATGTGGTGTTTTTTCTCTAATGGTTGAAAGTTCTCAGTAAATACAGTAATTGGATTAAAGATAATTGGAGATTAATAATTTATTTCTAATAGATAAACTTTAACTAAACTTATTTTTTAACAACAAAAAGTAAATAAAATATATTGAATTTTTTAATTTAAACAGTATAGCATGATTTAAATCGAACAGATTTTGTTTTTCTTACTTTTTATAAAGGAAAAACTTTGCTCAGGTGTATTTTATGAAGCCTTTTCTGTTTAGAATGAATGATCTTTCATTTAAGCTTTTTCTTAGCCCTGAAAAAGCCTGTTTATTACACCTTTTTCCATGTCTTTAACGTCATACAAAATATATACGAATAAAAAAGCAGAGCCAAAGAAATAATTTCTTCAAAGGAATTTCACTTAAATAAAGAAATTTCTTTCAAAAATTCTTTGGCGGCAAACTTCTTCATTTAAAATTTTATTTTTACTGCGGACCTAATTAAAGCTAAAAAGCTAATATTATTTTTCTTAATTTTACATTTACAAAACCCGAATACGAAGAAAAATGATTAAGTTAAATTAATTCAACTCATGAGTATTAATCGAGAATTACACAGTTCATTCGAAAAAGGCGGAATAAATAAAATTAAAACATATAGAAGGGGGGAAAGCATGTGAGAGCTGTCGTTGAACATCGAGACTTTGGTTAATTATTATTATTATTTCTATTTAAGTGTAGGTTCTACAACAACTTATGTGACATTTCTTTGGCGATACGATGAATATTTCCGATTTAAAAAAGTAGTCTTTCATCTATATTTTTTATGAAATTTTTACTTGTAGAGTAGTCTGACATAATTAAGATTCCTATTTTTGTAGAATATTGATTTAACAAAAATTTAACTTCCAAGCAAATGACATACCTGTAAGGAAAGATATCAGCAAAGTTACTTGATGGTTAAAATATGTCACGTTTCGCTAACAAAGATATGAAAATGCCAAGCCTTAAATTTATCCATATTTCAAAATAAATGTTTGTCTGTGTGTCCTTTATGGACTCCTAAATCATCCAACTGAAAACGACAGATAGTTCGAAGCAGAGAAAGTTTAACATTAGAACTTTCTTCCCTAAAAATTGGGTTTTGATCCCAGAGGTTAAATATTTTCTGGTAGAGGGCAGATAGGCTCTTGAAAATCCTAACACTCCTGGAAATTTTCCGCATCCACATGGGGTTAGTAGTAACTTATGGCCTACAGTGTAATAAATATAAATTCGTAAAATTTTCTTCGTTTTCGGCGAAACCGTTCCCTAGAAAAGGCTCCGAGTAAACATTTCGTCCAAATAAATTTCATAAAAAACAACGACTTATAGTTAAAAATCGCTTAACACGATTGGTTATAAAACGAAACTTAAAAAAAAAAAGGATTATATTCAAACGATGTTTTAAAAATCACCAAGAATGGAAACCGAGAATTTTGTTTGACAAGAAAGCGAACTAATCTCTTTACCATACCGTCACATATGCAGTACAAGTGAATATAAATTCATACTAAGATGAGGAACTTCCATGAGACGACACAAGGAGAGCGACAGTTTCGTCAAGCATTTGAGAGTTCACCTTGAGTCTAGAATAACAGGAATTCTTGACGATGAAATACAGATCAAAGATTGCAGAATTGTCAGAAATGGCAGTAATAGTTCTTAAAATATCATGTGCATTTCATTTTCCCTACTTTTTTCTTCTTCCTTTTTTAGAAAATTACATTGCATTGAAAATTGCATTGTGTTCCCATTTAAATTTATTTTATATAAAAGTCTTTTTGTGAAAGAAATGGGAGAAATATGTACAAATGTTGAATATGTAATCGTATGTAAATATGTAATTGCTATGTAAATATGTAATTTAGAGAATTATTAAAAAAATTTTCTTTTTATTAAAGCCATAATCTGATGTGAAATTCTAATCGTGCCAAAACGCAAAAAACCGAAGTAAAGTATAGCAGTCAAAAAACCGTAGAAGTATTTAGCAGTCAAAGAACCATAAAGGAATTAATTTTGGTATATTTTTATCAGACGAAATCGAAAAGATTCTTTTATTTTTTTCTTCTTTTCCCTGTTTCACAGTGAAAAACTATCCGCAGACTTTAACTTGGTACTTGGGATATGCGAGGAGTTCTAGAGGATTTTTTTCTTCTTCTTGATGGTTAAGAAAATAAAATTCTTTATGACTTTTTCTCTCCTCTCCTCTCTCAGAAATTAATTTTTCATGAGAGAGAGAGAGGGGTCATTTTTTACGACACTTTCCATCTCTTAACGAAATTCCGAAAAAGTTGTAAAAACAGTCGAATGGTAACGACACATGGGATGATAAATCATTTTTTCTAAAAAGCATTTTTTATTAAATATTTTGCTATGGTTTGATTTCAGAACAATTCAAAACTTCGTTATTTAAAATTTTTTTAATTTTTTTTTCTATCCAACTATTTTGGAAGTTTTTTTTTTACCTTAAAACTGATTTAACCGAAGATTTTGCGACGTTTTGTGACAATGGTTTTTAGCGAATAACTTGACATTCATGATTATTTGATCTCCCTGTATCCATGGCTCTCTATGGTGATTAGAAAAGTAGCGCAAAATATCAATATAAAAAACATGAGTTTTACGAAAGTAAATAGCCCATGTGATATGATATTCCATTATTTCAAAAGTAAATCCTAAGCTGCATTGATTGGTTTCTTAAATATATGCAAAATTCGAGAGTTGTTCATCGGTTTTAACATATTGCTTACGGATTAGAAAATTGTGCCAATCAACATTTTTAATGATAAATTAAGTTTTTTTTTAAAAAAAACAATACATAATATATTGGCTCATTTTAAAGAGCAGGCAATTATTTTAAGAAACATAGCATACATTATATAGTTTAAAATGAAACTTTGCGTCAAGTTTAAAGGCAACTTAAGGCATTTTTTGTTTTGTTTTCTTATCAGCTAAAGAGCTTCAAATGAACGAACCCCTTAAGCAGTATACTATACTTTTTATAAGTTATTTTTTTAAATTTATTATTTTATATGTTATTTTTTATTTATTTGTTTATTTTTTCATCGTAAAGCACGTATAATTAAAATACTATTCGGAAGTTATTTTCTAAAAAATGGAACCCAAGAATTTTAAAAATGGTTTTTCTATAAATAAGAATCAGTTGAAAATGATGACAAGTTTGTGCATTCTTATAGCACAGATAAATCACATGCTGTGATCCAGTTTTCTCTCAAAAAGACCTGCATTTCTTTGCTTGTCATCAGTATAAAATTAACAACAGTTATAGAAGCATTGTAAAAGCTGTAAAGTAATTGGTGTGGAAAAACACTAAAAATTTTGCAAATGATTACTTTAAGTCAGTACCGAACCGAGCGCTCTTCCAAAGAATTTTAATCTTAACACCAATTATTGATAAAACTTACACCTATTTATCTTAAAGCACGTATGAAAATTTGGACTTAATAATTAGTGTATGTGTAAACAATTTAACTGAGTTTAAAAGTGAGTTGTACTAGGTACCCAATTTTTAATTAAAAAAAAAAGAAGTATACGTTCAATTAAAAAAAAGAGGACGACATGTGAGTGTGACTTTACTAAAACAGTATCTTTTAAAGCTATTGAGTAACGTGTTTATTTTGTTCACAGCCTCGCTACCTAAACATGCTTTTTAGAAATCTAAACAATGTAAAAACAATGGTAATTGAAATAAGTAAGTTTGATTTACGAATAAAAAGTAAGTTTCAACGGGGAAATTGATAGATTGATGCAAATTTTGTGTGTCATCAGTTGAATGTGATGAAAAAAAATAGTTAGTGCATTCGATGAGTTGTCAGCTTGTTGGAAACATGTTATATTTCTAACTATTATAATCACTTTCAAAACATTTCCCCCACAGCTTTTAACTTTATTTATACAAACTGAAACTTTTAACAGAAAACTTTCACTTATAAATGAGAACTGGGTTTTTGAATAAAAAAAAAAAGAAGTTTATTTCTAAATATTTGCTTAGAGAAAATCTAATAACGTTTCGAGTGTTACGTACACAAGCATTCTGATGTTTATTTAATGAAAATGTTGCTTTGATGCTTCAGATTTGAACCCTGGCATGCTTTCGAAATGTGCGTAGCTGACATTTTGTAAAAAGAAAAAAGTAATACTAATAAAACCGCTCTTTGTGACAAAATGTAAAGAAGTGTGAAATGGCTGAAGTATTTTTTCTCTCTATCATTTGCGATAATTACATTTTCGGAAGAAGTACGAAATAAATGTGATTTTAACGTTGAATTAAGCACTTTAAAAGCATATTATTTTGAAATATTTAGAGTATACTTATTTGATGATGTTATCAGTAATGTCGCATCATTTTTCCAATATAACAATAATAGTTATACCAAAGCTGAACTTGATTGCAATCGTCTGCTCATTACTTTATTCTGTTGTAACATCTCAACTTATAGAGGACGCTATAAACATATCTAAACGTTTATATTACTTAACATGTTAAATTTTGACATGAAGAAACATGCTCTAGTTACCCTTACAACAAGAAAATAATCATTTTCAGGAATTTAACTTCATTTATTGAACTTTTTTTACGGCTTGTTTAGGATGTCTTTCGGTGAAAAATTCTGACATTTTGACGATTTCAACTTTGGGTATTACTAGTTTAAGAAATGTTAAGATGCTTTACTACTAATTATGTCGTCTATATACGCCTTTCAGCTTTGTTCATCGTATTTCAGTGTTGATTATTACCTAATTATTGATTTTTTATTTTATTTTACAGCCCATACGAAGAACGGATATTCATCTAGTTATGAAAAGGATTATTATTTTTTTCTTCAAAAATTTACCCTTAAAAATGAAAGTTATGCTTATAATGAAAAGAATGTCATAGAAATTTGCAATGAAACATCGCAGTGTCTAAAGTAAAACAATTAGTGTATAATCTTTTGTAAAAAAAAAAAAGTAGCGCATTAAAGCACCGTATTATTTATTGAAGTGATTATAGGCCTTGAATGAGGCTGAGCGTTAAACCATCTTTACGGCAGAAAGCGATCTTCCCATGATGCAGTTCGTAACTAATGACGATAAGTAATGCTCAGTTCATTTGGCTAATTGTCCATGTTAATCCGTCTCGCAACTCTCCATCCCATTGCATTATAATTAGCTATGCTAATAACCAATCCCTTCCTTTCCCCTCCCCTTTTATTCTAGAAGAGGATTTTATTCCGCAATCAACACAGGGCCCCAATGCAGAAGAAGTAGTGTTATCGATTGTTAAGCATCGCATATTATTTTGCGACACAATACAATTTATTATCGTTCTGATTAGAATATCAGTAATTTTTATTCATATTTTATTCAGAAAGATAATGTTATTCAGAGCCGTAAAGTATCGTTGGGCAAAATTATTATTTGAATCGTTGAACTTTTTGAAAAAACTTTAAGAAAGGAAAGAAATTTATATTTTTTTTATCAGTGCGAAATATGAGAAAAAATTATGCTTACGCACTCGGCATATGACCATGAATATGATTTTTTCATATTTTTCTCACTGCTATAAAAAGCAGAAAGTAGTATTTTTCCCCCCTTAGCTTTCTTGAAAAGTAGTTTGAAGGATTGCAGCGGTTCATTGGGCGAGGAAGGATTTTAATTACCGTTCATCTGGGGACTACTTAGGATCCAATATTTGAGCTTTTAGATGTATTTTTCCTAAATAAAAATGTGCCTAAGTTTTAATAGTTGATTTTTTACTTATCTACAATAATTATGAGTTCAGTTTATGGCAGTTATAACATCATTGAGAGACATCTAATAATGCCAAACGTTGAATAATCTGGGCATCCCTGGGACTGATGCGCACTACTTTTCTATTCAATAACATCAAAAGTTTGTGGCTTAAAGTCCAGAAAAAAAAATAACCGGGATAAACTCTCAGAGTATTAATAAAAAGTTGGGCTCTTTTTCGTGATTCTGGTTTTACTTGTCACGCACAACATTTCAGAAAATACATTGAACACATTTTCCTTGAATGAAAGTCTCATAGGTATTCTTTTTGAGAGATTTCATTCAGATTTGCTAAAATTTGTTTTAATTGTTCAAAAAAGAAAGAAATATTGCACTTGTTACTTCCAGGTAAATATTTTTGTATCTAGATGGCATGGTTCGTCTTAAACTCTTAAAAAAATGCGACTCATGAGCATCTGGCACATTTCGTGATAATATCTTGTTGTCAGCCGAAGGGGCTGTGTGGGTGAAGACCATAGTGACGGCAATGGGACGGTGCAGGAAAGCTGGTATCCATTGATCTAAAGCTGCTTTTGATGATTGAATCCATGTCCTCCACAATGCCTTCACAGAGCCTTTAACCGAGCCATCGAGGCTCCGGATATATTTTGTATTAATTAAAATTTACCAGAAATTTACAGAGGACTGAAATAAGATTATCTTTACACATTCATTACGGATGTAAAAGTAAGTGATGGGTAGGAGTACTCCTCGAATTAATATATTAGCATCCATTCGCGTTGAAAATTATTTGAATGGTAATTTATAGCTAAAAATTTGCATAAAAAGATCTTATGAAATACTCTGATGCCACTTTAAAACCTGAAACAAGTTTTTAAGACATTATGATGCGATGGATCAGTATTGCTTGGATCAGTTACCAGTTTAAAATTACCTCAAATGATTTCGAGTAAAAATTTTTTCTTTCAGAAAGTTTGCATGTTGAACCATAATAGCGTTCAAATTAGTTGCAAACCTATTATGGATGTAAATTGAACCTCATTAATCTTACTTCTAAAACTTGATGACACGAGACAATGGTTCAAACTGAGAAAATTGGGTTCAAGTTAGTACCTTATTAAAGTTGCAACAAATTAATATCGTTATTAGGGTTCAATATTGTGTCCATTTTTTGCGAGAGTATGATGAAGAAACCGTGTCTCGGAAAATAGGTTAAAAACACAGTGAAACAATTTTGTTTCGGATAAATAATTTTCTTATTTGTTTTCAGTTTTGAAAGATTAAATATATGCCTTAATTGTTTTAAAATTTCCACGAACTTTATCTGATTTCTTTGTTGTCTATAAAACTCTCTGAGACTAAACGTATTGAAGCTTGAAAAACTAGGTGGTGGTCAAAGTATATGAGTGTGAATGATGCCAAATTTTTTTTTATTTGGGACTCAGAACCTCTTCAGGAGGAGGGAAAATAATATTTCTTGCTAAGTGGAAATAGATTGAAAATTAAAAATCACTGACAGCTGAAAAAGTTCTAAAGTCTTTCTGTTGAATCCTCCAAACTATCTTAAATTTATTCTAGAACTTAAAGCGGAAATCTTAAAAGTTCTGAATGAGGGATTGAACGAAGCCAACACACCTTTTCCCGAACGAAAAGAATGGTCTGCAAATCTATAGGTGTTGTCGACGAACGCTCTGGTGATTCCATTCACACTTGGATCAAAAGACATGCAAATTCAGGACATCTCCTGAAAAGAGTGTTTGAAATTAAAAGTTGGGATCAGGAGATGGAACAGGACACAAAAGGACCCCTCTTTTCCCAAAAGAGAATGTTTTATTGAGGAAGAAGGGGACTTTTGAGGAGTCGAGATTCCAAAAGAGAGAAAGGGGGAAAAGAGGAGTATTTATGTCACCTGTGGAATATATATTAGGAGACAGGTTGAATGGTAGAAAGAGAGAGACCTTCCTTTTCAGTTTAAATCTATATGAGTGAAATATGGATTATTAATACGGAGTGATAAAAAATTAAGTAGATTTCGCAAAATTTACTTCTTTAAACAATTTTTACTCACAAATGACCATTTTAACTCACAAATGACTTACCATTGAAATCCAAAAGTGACAAGCGACTCAAATTCAAACTCTTTTCATAGCTGTTGTGTTTGCATTCTGCTTTTGATATGCATTCACCACTTTCCTAAGTGTCCCCAAGTGGTGCACACATTGTAGGTTGGATTCTCATTTCGTTCTTGTCTTTACTGCTTCTAATCCCTCAAGTTCCATATACCAAAAATTCTGGTTTGTTTAACTCATAAAAGTTATTTTTAATCGTAAGACTCATCACTTCAAACGAATAAACTACCTTTGAATATTAAAAAAAAATTAGCTTAAACTTATTTATGAAAATAAACTTGTAAGTGCATTAGTTTGTAATAAAAAGCGTTTAAAAGGTGATTAGCTAAGCCATTTGTCTTAGATATGAGGCATAAAGAATAGGCCTTAAGAAAAAGAAACCTTTCAGAAACTTCGAAATAACTTTTATTTTCTGTGTATTATGTGTATAGATGACACAAGCTTAATTATATTTTTTTTTTTTTGTGATCAAAATATATTTGAGGAGTGCTGTGTTTTTTTCTCCTTTCAAATTTCTTTTGTGGCTCCAGGGTTATAGTTATTTAAGTTATTTGATGGTCCATTTAGTTATTTATTGGAAGTTGTTCCAATTTATATGATGGAGGTAAATTCATTGCAATTTTTGTGAAGATTTCGGCCATAGTAGTAATTACTATTCGTATATATGCTCTTCTTACAACATAGAGATTTATTCTGGAAAAGTGATCAAAATTATTTAAAAAAGAAAAGAATTGCTGTTTTATTTTTTAGAAATATTATTAAAATTATTAACATGGCCATTAAGATATCAAAATCACAAAATAAAAAGATACGCCCTTAAAAGGATGTAGAGATGCATTATCTATAACACGAAGACCTTCGTAAAGTTAGTTAAAAGGTCGGACCGAAGAGTGACACCCTCTAATCATAACGTCAAGAAATCAAAATTAAAAGTAACTAAATTGTTACCAATGAACAGTTAGGACCATTGGAAGAGATCCATAGTTGGCGATTTATCGAAAGATAAAATAGCCAGAAACAAAGACATTCTCGTGTAATTAATAATTTGGAATATTACGCGATTAAATTAGAATAATTAAATTTGGAATAACTTGCATATAGCTTAATCACCAAAACACCGTGAGAATTAATATAACCTTGTAACTGAAACATTTTTGTGGTAAGAGAAATAAAGTACTAGTTTAAGGAATAAGGAGTTAAAAATAAATTTTCAAGTTCGATTTAGTCTCGATGGTGAATTAATAATTTTTACATATTTATTGAATTAAAAAGTTAGCCGTTACATTGATTATTAAAAAAAGAATAAAATATTTATTTATAGATATCTATATAAAATTGGTTTATTTTAATCATTCTTGAAAAGAAGAATTTTAAAAAAATGACTTTTTAAAAATTTGATTTCTCAGGAATTGATTATCAGGATTAAAATTCGATTATCAAAATTCGAATTCGATTATCAAAATTCGAATTCGATTATCAAAATTCGAATTCGATTATCAAAATTCAATTATCAGGATTGATTTCGCTCAAAAATTGCATATGGCCATGTAAAAATATATTGAATATCTTGCAATTCAACAAATAAAAATTGAATACCTTACAATTCAACATTTTTTCCACCATTCTTAAGCAATATAATAAAAAATAATAAATATTTACTAAAAGTTTTTTTAATGGAATTATTTTCTGATAAACGAATTTAATAATTGAGTGTAAAAATGTTTTAAATCGCTTACAAAGCTTTCGAGACATGGAGAAATATGCAAAAAGTAAAATTAACAACAATTTTACTTTTCGTAATAAAGTTGTGTGGCCCTTGCTAGATCTCGGGGGTTTAAAATAAGGGAAAAAGCTTAGTGCCAAATATTTTATTAGTACACAAATAGCACACGGACAAACAAACATAAATTTAATTAATTAAGAAAAGAGAAATAAAAGGAAGGTCCATTCAGTTCGATGTCTGAGCATCCACTGCCTTGTACATGGTGGCGCTGTTGTAGCTTAGTTATGCGGTTGCTACAGTCTCCCCCTCTGGCTCCGACGACGTCCCGGCGAGGAGACAGAAAGAGCAACACTTGGGTGTGGATTTTGGGAAAGGGTATTAATTTGGGGTCTTTTTGGTCGACCTCGCTTACGAAGCGGATATATTGGCTGAGTGTCAGTATCAGGAGTTTGAACGTAAGGACTCAAGGAAGAGGTATGATAAGTTCCGACACAAACATTGGGTTCATTAGGAGTTGAAACTTCATAACTTGTTGGTGAACGTTGGGAAAGTATTATATAAGGACCGTCACGACGAGGTGCAAATTTAGCTGATTTTTGTTTAGCTTTGTTACTTACAGGGTGTGAAGCAACCCACACGCGATCACCAGGTGCATATTGAGCAACTTGTCTTTTTCTTTTATCGGCATATATTTTTCTTCGATCTTGCTTCTTTTCAATAAAATCCTTAATTTGTGTCGAATATTTCGAAAATCTTTTTAAGTACGGTGTAATTTCTTCGACAAAATTGTCATTGTGAATAACTGGTCTAAGGTCATGTTTTATGTCATCGAGAGTTCGTAGTTCTCTGCCGAACTGCAGAAATGCTGCAGTTTGTCCTGTAGTTTCGCACTTTGTAGTATTAAGCGCAAAACGTATCATCGGAAGTTTCTCTGACCACATGGCATGATCATCACCCACAAGAATAGAAAGTCTGGGTTTCAAATCTCGATTCTTGCGTTCAACTGGATTGGCTTGTGGATAATATACAGGAGTTAGTATTTGTGTAATGTCAAGTAAATAACAAAGTTGTTGGAGTACGGCACTTACGAACTGAGTTCCATTATCACTAATAAGTCTACGGGGAAGGCCATAGCGTAGAAAAACTTCTTCTAAAAGTGTCATGGCACATTCTCGAGCAGTGGCAGATTTGAGAGAAAATAGTTCAACCCATTTTGTAGTTGGGTCTTCGATAATGAAAATCCATTTTTTACCGTCAGCGGTTTCAGGCAAGGGACCGAAAAGATCGATCGACAATGTTTCGAATCTTTGGGAATAAATTGGAGTTCTTAGAAGACCGGCTGGTTTTTGGTTACTTGGTTTGTATCTATTGCAATCTTTACAGTTTTTAACATAATCCGTGATGTACTTGCGCATTCCAGGAAAGTAATATCTGGTTGAAATTCTGTGAAATGTGCCCTCTGCACCATAGTGTCCTGCGGTTGGGGCATCATGATGTTCCTTCATCACTCTTTCTCGTTCGTGAATGGGGACGACTAACTGCGCTTCTTCTGAATCAGAATCTGGAGCGTAACGGTATAAGACACCTTGGTTCATGACATAACCTCTTTGAGTCCAATTTGCAAAATTTTCGTCTCTTGAACCACTTTCAAAGCTGTCTATTATTTTCTTCACATCTTCATCCTTCAACTGTTCTGCTCGAACATCACTGGCTCTTTTAGATGGTAAGTCCACGATGATTGTACAGATTTCACAGGTCGCTTTTTCATGCACACAATTAGGACGGGAAAGCATATCCGCAATGACATTCGCTTTACCAGGGATGTATTCAACTTTTAAGTTGTAGGATTGTAGCTGTAATGCCCATCTTGCAAGACGACCTGTAGGGGATTTAAGGCTCAGAAGCCATTTCAAGGGTTGGTGATCAGATGCCACAGTAACTTCCGCTCCTTCGATATATCCTCTAAACTTTTCGAGTGCCCAGACCACAGCAAGTGCTTCCCTTTCAGTTGTGGAATAATTTCGTTCTGCTGGGGTTAGCAAACGGCTTGCATACTCTAACGGATGCTCATCTGGACCGTGTCCCTGAAGAAGAACAGCACCTAATGCATAATTGGATGCATCGGATCGTATGACAAAAGGTTGTGACTCATCAAGTTGCTTGAGAACTGGTGGAGAAATTAAACATTTCTTAAGGAATTCAAATGCAGACTGTTCCTCTTTACCCCACTTCCACGTGGTCCGCTTTTTGGTAAGATTGCTCAAAGGACAAGAAATCGCAGCAAATTGAGGAATGAATCTTCGATACCAGCTGCATGTTTGCAAAAAGGATTGAATCTGTTTCACATTCTTTGGTGGCGGGATACTAGCAATGGCCTCAACTTTGGCAGGGTCTACTTCGATACCGGAGTTGGTAATATAATGTCCGAGGCATTTGACTTTGGAACAAGAGAAATTGCACTTTTCTCGGTTAGCATACAAGTTGAATTGTTGAAGACGTTCAAACACTAAACGCAGATCTTCGAGATGATCTTCAAGTGTGGGTGACATTACTATGATATCATCTAAATAAGCGAGGGTGTTTACCTTTAAGCCATTTCGAAAAATGTCCATAAGCCTCTGAAATGTTGCAGGGGCATTCTTTAGACCAAAGGGCATTCTTTTGAATCGGAAAACCCCAAACTGGCATACAAAGGCAGTTTTATCTTTGTCTGGTTGATGCATGTTTATCTGATAGTAACCGGAACTCAAATCAATAGTTGACATGTATAATGTATGTTTGGCTTTGTGGAGAAGGTCGTCCATACGAGGTAATGGGTATGGATCTGCTTTGGTGACTGCATTAAGCTTGCGGTAATCGATGCATAAACGGAATTCTCCATTTGGTTTTGGAATAAGAACTGCAGGTGAGGCATATGGAGAGTCACATTCCTCGATAACTCCTGTAGCAAGGAGTTTTTCAATTTCTTTTCGTAAGATTTCTTTTCTGGCAGGAGAGAGTCTATAGGGTGCCGATGCAACTGGAGCTGCATTTCCTGTTTCGATTCGGTGTTCGATATATGGTGTAGCATCTCCCCCTGGACGGAAGATATGCTCGTAGTCATTCAATAAAGCATTGAGTCGTCTTCTCTGGTTAGAGTTAAGATTTTTCCCTTCATGTGGTTGAAGAAAAGTAGAATTCTTTGCCTTACTGGTCTCAACAGAATCGGCAAACTGTTCTGTAACCTCTCGTTGGAGTGGAAAACTTTCTGCTGGTGTAGCGTTATTCGTAACTTCAGAGAAAGGGTCTTCAGCTTCTGGCAGGCTTTTGCAGAGATTCGCTGGGGTAGCGTCGTCCACAATTCCAGATAGATGATTTTTGACTTCCAGTTGAAGTACATCAGGATTTTCTGAAATATCGAGTTTCACAAATGGGAAAGTTTTATATGGCCTATTACTGAAGTACCACGAGTGTTCTTTGAGATTTAGAACGATTCCTGCTTTTTCTATAAAGTCAATTCCAAGCAGAGTATTATTTCTTTGGGCCTCCGGAATAGCGAAAATTGGCATTGAAAATCTTCTTCTTTCCAGATAGATATTTACATAGGTTTTGAAAACTTCCTTTTTTGGCTGGCTACCGTCGGCCAGAGTCATGGTAAGGTTTGACTTTTCGAAACGAGTCCCTTGTTCTCTAAGGAGGTGATAGAGGCTTTCACCAGCTATGGTATGAGTTGCAGCAGTATCTGCGTATGCTGTACCCCACATTCCATTGATGTTTACTTCGAGGATTGCCATCTGGCTGGATGTTGACAGACTGTTCAGCTGAATGCTATGGAAACGAGTTGAAATCTTCTTTTCAGTTTTAGGACAATTTGGACAGTTCGACTTGATAAATCCTGGCGTGCCACAATTATAGCAGTAAACAGAGGAGTGTTCTTCTTGCTTGGGCTTCTCGAATTTTCTGACCAAGACCTCTTTCTTCGCAGAGTTGAATCTGGGATAGTCTTCTCTTGCTTTTGTGAATGGTCTCTTAGTGCTAACCACTGGTCCTTCTCTTTTTGTTTTATGACGAAGATTGTCGTATGCGTCTAATTTTTCAACAAGTTCAATTGGCGAGATTATTTCACTCCAATCATCCAAAAAATGTTCCTTGAAGTCTGGTGGACATTTCTTTTTTATCTGATCAGTTATTATGAGTTCTTTTAGCTTTTCAAACGTATTAACATTAACCTCCTTAGTAGTATATATATGCGGGTCCTGGGCCACTTTCTCACACTTTCTCGCGCACGTTTAATAAAATCGTATAATTCAAAGAAAATTGATTAAAAAGGATTGAAAAACTTAATTTTTTATTAAATATATATAAAATTATAAAAATACCTTTTTCTTCTATTTTGGTCCTAGCACTTCCTCACGCACACCTTGGCGCACGCTCGCGCACGAGTCTACTTGTTGATTTATTTGTTTTTATATTAAAGTATATATGTATTTTCCATCAATTAATCCTTCATAATAAAATACATAACCACCTTCATTTATTTCTTGAATTGCTTTGTCCGAAAGTTCTCCATGTTTCTTTTTTAGAAAATATTCTTTCACTTCATTTAGTTCCACAGTTATTTTCACAACTACACTATCGCCATACTTTGTTTTTATTTTTCTCAATGATATCAGTTTATATTTCCCCGGCTTTAAATCTTTCAATTTGAATATCGGGCTGTCGCTTCTGAGACTATTGAATTCTTCCATTTATTAAGAAACATTTTCATAATGTCCTAATGCTCTTGTGTGAATTCCATCTTCTAATATGTATCTCTTATCATCTGATGCTGATAGAGATTTTTTATTTACTTGAACCGAAAATATGTTATGTTTAGTACTTCTAATTAAATTCATTGTTCGTTCAAATTCATTGTCATGTTTATTACTTCTAATTAAATTCATTAAATAAGCATTCTTTATAATCTTCGAAGGAGATTCTATTTTTAACCACACATTTTTTCACACCTTTAGATTTTTTAATTACTTTTTCTGATACTTTTAAGGCATACATTTTTGCTCTTAGTCCAATAAACTCAGTCATTATTTTACCAGAGTTTTCATCTTTCATTTTACCCAATACCTTCTTATTTATTCTTTCAAGGCCATATATATTATTTTCCTTATAATCTGATGTATCAAAATAATTAATCATACCTTTCATGTCATTATAAAAATCTGAAGTCCTGATATCATAAATATAGCTGTCTGTATCTTGATATAATAATGTAATATTTTCATTATATTTAGGTTTCATAACATCATAATGAAAGTCGTACATTAGATATTTAGATAAATCTAAAATACTCATTCCAACATAAATAGGTTTATCAAAGAGGACTTTGTTTTTGTTCATATGAATAGCAACTAAATTCTCTTCAAAAATGGTTCTTCCTTTAAAATTTGGTTTAGCAATGAGTTTTTGAGCCTTCTTTGCATTACAACACAGTTTTATATCTACTCTTTTTCTAATATTTTCCATAGTTTTTCCAAATACAGAATTATTCATCAGCTTATAGAAATCTTTTTCAAATTCATTAGTTGCTTTAGTCCTCATTTCAGAATTTTTATCTATATATTTCTTTAACCAATCAGATTGATTAAATTTTAATACTCTATGCACTTTTTTAAGTTTTAATCCCATTTTCAAACATTGTTTTAAATTTCTATAATGAATTACATAATTCTCTTTATCATATAAAGTTGTTAATAATTTACTTTGTTTTGAACCATCAGGTATTCTATTCTCAGGTGCTAAAGGTAAGTCAGAATGTTTATCATGTAATTCTTTAGGATATTCTAAATCGACTTCTAGTATGTAACCTTTTTCAGATATGTCAGAGGTTTCTAAAATAGCTTCTATATTATTTAGCTTTATCCATTCAAATCCATCGTATGGCAGATATTGACTCATGGCCCACCCGTATAAATTATTTGCATCTAGATACATTAAATAATTTGAATCTTTATTTGTATCGTAATCTTCCATATATTTATTATTTGCTTTTGCATATCTGTTGCAGCATTGAGATATTCCACCTCTAGTACCTTTCTCAAGCATTAGGATCATATCATAATCATTCAATAATTGTAGTTTTACTTTAGTTACTTTTAGCATTGAATCCCATGATAAGCCAGGAGATGTAAAATACCAAGCTGGATCTAATTTATAGATTTTTAAACAGACATCTCTAAAATTTTCAAATATATCTGAAAGTATCAAAACATCTGTTTTCACATAAAGGTCTGAATACTCACCCATATTTTTAATATTAAAAGTTTTCCAAACATTTTGGGCATGTTTATAATCTTCATCTGATATATCACATTCATTCAGTTTGTTATAAAATTCTTCTTTCGGTGGTAATTTATTTATTTTACATTTCACCCATGAATCCATATAGTCATAAGGATATACACCTTTTCTAACAACTAGATCAAATAATTCATTTTTAAAAAATTTAGACGTTTCTCTGTATTGCTCTTTCGATAAATTTTTGGACAAGCTATCTATGCTACTAGCCATAAATCTAAACGAGTCTACAAATCTTAATTTCAAAAATCCAATTTTTTTGCTAAATGATATGTATTTTTCTTCAGTATTTGGAATTAAATCAATATTTTTTTCATCATAACCAAGTCCTTTAACGAATAAATGAGCATCATATCCTGTTAAATTATGAATAAAAACTGGTACAAAGTTTGGATTTTTATAGTTTAAATTACATGATTCATGAGCTGGACCTCTATATTTACCGGTTAAATGATCATGATCTCTTACCTTTACTTTATCTATTATCTCACTTTTGCATATATGACATTTATTATTTTTTTCAAAATGTCTTTCCTCATCTTCACTCATTTGAATTGGTTTGATGTTCTTATAAATTTTTTCAATTTCTTCTGTTTCTTCTTTTAACATTTTACAAAATATATTTGCAGCATCTGGTCCCCTATAAATAACTGGATCTTTATAATACTGATGTTCATATTTTATATAATAACAAAAACTCATCGGTTCATGCTTTTGATATTTCATAGTGTAAGAGTTTTCTTTATTTGGTTGGCAGTTATCAATTTTTCTTGTCAAACATTCAAAATCTGCATAAATTACGAATGGTACTCTCAATGAATGATTATATTTTGAAAATTCAATAAATTTATTTTTATCAGGCATCTGAATCTTTACAGCTTTATTATTTTTACAATCAACCATATGAGTTTCAAGTTTTTTTGTTGAATAAAAATAGGTTAAACACCTATCACACAAATAGATTTTACCTTTATGGTTATTTTGTTGGGAAACAACCAATTTACTTAAATTTTTAACCCAGCAATAATGATTTTCGAAATAAAAGAGATTGATATGTTTCTCTAACTTATTTTTTGTTATTTGTAATGAATAAACTGAACTATCATAACTGTAAACATTGATCGATACATTATTTAATTTTTCAAATTTTTGAATATCGCTCAGAGCCACTGGAAATTCGATTCCTTTAAAATCTAGTTCCTTTTCAAATTGTGTATATTTTGTAACTCTTTCCCCATGTTCCTCAACAGGATGCAAGGCAGATAATACAGCCCACATAAAACATTTATTGTCTTTATTTTGAACATTTATTATAGCTTTTTTATTCTTTATTTTCACTGGCAATTCTACGTATGATGAACCTCTAAGAGGATTATATTTATTAATTCTAAGTTCTAGTTTATAAATTTCAGATATGTGCCAGCCAGATCCTTTAGCCTCGAACTCTTCCATTTCTCTCAATAATTTATCAATTACTTCATCATAATATTGATTTAAATCAGTTGATTTCAATATTATCTCATTAACAGTTTTAAACGAAAATTCTTGAAACTCACATTCATTTCTTACAAATTGACAAATTAATTTGAAATTTACTTTCAGCTCTTGTACAATAACCAATTCTTTTAATTTATCAATAATCACACTTCGTAAAAATTTTAAAAATTCTGAAGCGTTTTTAAAACCAGGTTTATTTTCCAAAGAATACGTCTTTAATCTACCTTCATAAGCTGTTTCAATCTCTTTGATACCCTTTTGATAAAATTCATTTATATGACTTTCTTTATGGTCTTCAAGATGAGTTTCTTTATAATAATGACCGCAAATATCACATTTAATTTGTTTTTCTCTTGGTTCCCTCGGTTGAGTAAATATATTATCATCAAAGGAAGTGAAAAGTTTTTTAAATCTACTTGAAAACTTATTATCAATTATAAAATTAATAAGATCTGATTTTTTTAGTTTATAATAGTTATGATAATTGTGTGATTTACAATATTCTCTCAACTCCTTAACTGTCGTCAATTTTAATTCTTGCTCCATTTATTAAGAAACATTTTTTTAAATATTTTTTCTTCATGAAAATAAATCCTTGTGGAACGGAAACAAAGCTAAAAATGAGTGTTTCATATGATAACTGCTTTCTAAATGTCTTTGTTTGTGAGAAAAAGTAAACTCTTTTCCACATTCACACATAATTTTTTTATACTTTCTCATAGAATCGCAACTTTTACAATAACTTTGAAGATAAAATTTATTTATTTTTTTAGATTTATAAAACTCATCAACTGATTTCGTAACTAAACAATTTCTACATTTCTTTTCAAGCTCCATTTATAAGGTAATATTTTTTTAAATAGTCTTTAAGAAACGAATTCCAAATTTCATCATAAATGTTTTGTTTTTTAGGACTACCTAACTTAATATTGTTAGAAATATTATAATATTCACATATCTTTTTCATAAAATATTTATAATTTATACTCTTTTTAAAATACATATAATCTAAAAATTTTAAAAACATTTCATCTGTTTCAACTGTAAAAACCAAGTTCAATTTTCTTTTTAACTTTTTAAAAAAACTAATTCTCGAATTGTATCTCTGTTTTAAAAAAATATCAAAATCTTTCGTATCATAAAAAAATTCATCTTCTTCTGAATCGTAACTTATTTTTTTATTCTTAATTTGTTTAAATATCTCTGTATAAACATTTTCCATTTATTTAAAAAAATATTTAAATATGTGTTCTTTCTTTTCTATTGCGCAATCACAGCCACCGAGATGGCTTTTATTGCACAATTCCTATGAGCTCTCTTACGTCACAGGTCTTATTGCGTAATCATTACAGCCATCTAGATGGCTCTCTTACGTCACAGACCTTATTACGCAATCATTACAGCCATCTAGATGGCTCTCTTTCGTAATATCTTCCCCTCAGCTTTTCCGAATCTTTTTTAAAACAATTAAGACTAAAGGAATTTTTCAAAAGTTAATTCAACAGATCGAATCTTTAAATTAATAAACTTAGAAAATAAAGTCTTATTATTTTTAGTTATCTAAAATAATAATAATAAATAAAGTCTAAAATAATAATAAAAAATAAATAATAATAATAAATAAAATAATAATAATAAATAAATAATAATAATATAATTTTTTACTTTAAATAAGTCAGAAACTTTACGTTAAATAAGAAAATTTAAAATAAGAATAATTAGTATAAGAAAATTTAAAATACGAAATATTTAAGTAATTCGTTTAATAAAACTATAAGTAATTCATTTTCAGAATAATAAAATACAATAAGAATTAAAAAACATGCAGGAAAAATAATTTGAAAATACAAAAAAAAAAGAAAAGAATAATCTACTTAACTTAAATCTTAAATATAATAACCTACTCCTTCGACGATTTGAACTCAAATGAACGAAACACGGAAGTAAAATGATAACGAAACGCGTAGAAACTTCTAGAAGGAAACGACGTCATTTCGATGAATCATTTGTTGCTCGACTGATTTGAAATAAAAGCATTTATAGAAATGTTTGTTATGAGCAAATTAAAGATAGTTATTATTATGGATTGTTTGGAGATTTTAAATTAATAATAAAAAGTGGTTAGAAAATAAAGAATCTAAAGAGTTAATTTTATATTTAACTAAATTCCTAGAAGGCCCGAATTCGGGCCCTCTAGAGACTATGAAATTAAAGGTAGAAGAATTAAAATATAATGGGATTTCTAAGGATTTAATTACAATGTTGGATTTCACCTGAATTTTCTAAAAAAGTAAACGATGTTGTAATTAATTATTATGCTAATAAATTTAATGAAAAATATAAAAATGATAATGATAAACTTCAAAAGAAATTAGATATAATAAAAATTAAAATGAATGACTTAAAAATAAAAATGAAAAATATAAAGAAGACGTAACACCTAAAACATCTCAACCTAGAAAATTAAACATGTTTACAATAATAGAAAAGAATAAAAATGATTCTGATTATCATTATTATGTTATTAGATGTCAAAGAGGTTTATATAATAAAACTATACGAGATTTAAAACTTAGATATCCTAATTTAAAAATAGCTCATGAAATTCAATATAATCCGAATGCTATTAATTTATTTAACAGAATAAAAGAAAATATTATACTAAATTTAATCATTTAAAATTAAAAGATTATGATATGGAAAGATTTAAAAATGATATAATTCAATTGATTCCTAAATTAGAATAATATTTTTTTCATCTATCCAACTATTAAATTCTTCAGGGTAACCTAGCCATTTTACGAATAACTTATTATCTTTTCTTTTTATTATTTTTTCAATCTTATATGTTTCATTTTTCTTATTATATTTTACTAATTCTTTTTCATAATAAGTTCCTTTAATTTCTTCACCATTTAAATCTTTCACTCTATAAGTTATAGGATCTGTTTTCAATATTTCAGATATTATAAAAATTTCTTCTGTAAATGTAGGATGATAACCTCTGGTAAATGTTTCTTTATATTTTGAAATTCTAACTTTATCACCTATTTTGAACTTTGGTTTCTTTATTTCTTTTTTAGAAAATAAATTATTGTATACGATACTTTCATTTTCTGTCCGACTGGCTTGTGAGGGTGTCATTTTAATAGATCGATGATAAGAATTATTATAATTACAAACTAATTTATCTAGTACTTCTAAGTATTTATTTGTATTATTTGCTGCCATATATTTTCTTATTTTTCCATTAATTGTTTGATTAAATCTTTCAACAATAGAACATTTTATTTCAACATTTTCAGTAGTAAACCAATGAATATTATTATCTTTGAATAATTTTTGAGTATCTTTATTAATAAATTCCGTACCTTTATCCGTTTGTAGTTTCTCTGGAATTCGTTCTTTAAATATTAACTTGAAAGCATTTGATACTTCTTCGCCTGTTTTTCTTTTTATTGGAATAACCCAAGCATATTTACTAAACATATCAATAACTGTTAAAATATAATTAACTCCACTATTATATTTACTAAATGGTTTTATAAATAATAAATCCGCTTGCCATTGATCATCAATATGTGAAACGTAACATCTCCTTCTTCTAAATTTACGAATAATTGGTTTATGTCTAGTATAAACATCTTGTTCATGTAAAAAATCTGTAATTTGTTTTTGAGATAAACCTGTTTTTCTTTTTAATTCATTGATACCACAATAACCTTTTTCGGGATCATAATATACTGTTTCTATGACCCCGTTTTCTTTAAAAAAGTACTTTTTTTAGATCCACAAACTTCACATATACCTTTCCTCGTCAATCTTCCATTTTTAGAAGTTTCTTCATAAACATCTTTAGTATTAGTAAAATTTTTACATTTTAAACAATAAATCATACCCATACCGAATGTTCTTTTGGCTTTGATAATAGGTTTAACAACTGCTCTATCTAGCCTTTCCCTGATTGTAGGATTTGGAATTGTATTTAACTCTTCTATCATATTTTTATCACATACATCATTTCTAGTTTTAGTATCTTTATTTTTAAGGTAACAAACATCATGTTTATATGCAATTTCATCTACTCTGTTAATGGGCTTACTCCATTCTTTATATGTTAAATCATCGTTTAATCTTTTCTTTCCATGTAATAATTGTGTTCCAGGTCCTGTAAATTGATGTCCTGGTAAATGCATTTCAAAGGGTAAATTATTAATTGTTGAATTGATAAAGCCAGATCCTTTTTGACCACATTCTTTACAACAAAATTTGAACTTTCCGTCTTTACTTAATTTTCCAACTTTGAATATATTACTTTTACACGTCATTTATAGGCAATAAAAAATTATATGTATTTATAGCCATTCAATTGAGTTTTTTTAACGTATTTCTCTAAAGGAAAATATTTCAAACTTTGAATAAATTCAGCCTCTTTTTTATGAATTTCTTCTTCAGTTAATGTATTAGCTTTAAACAAATTCAGTAGTTGTTTATAAAATTTGTAAGTATATTTATACTCTTCTTTTCTTTCGGATATATTTAAAGATCTGTCAACCACTTCAATAACACCAGCTCCTAAACTCAAAGCTGATAAAGGGATTAAAATAAAACCAGATAAGCCAGATGCGCTAAATAAAAACTTACTCATAGATAGTGCGATACTAATCTTTTGATAGTAATTATAACTTTTTCTGTGAATAAAAATTCTTTTCTCTAAATATTCTTCCATTTATATATACACAAATTCTTTATTTCGGTACCTCATATTAGGATTGACTAAGTCTAAAACTAAAAAATCATATGGTTTTTTGATACAGTTCTTATACATTTTATTAAATTCTTCTTTTGTTAATTGACCATCTATTTCTCGTATTATTTGTTTAATTTCTTTTTGTTTCATATCGAAAAATATAAAATAATTGCTGTTACTTCTGATGGTTATAGGTATTTTATAATAGTACTGACTTATATAGATAAGGGATGTATTTTTCTTTCTTCCTCGTATAAAAAATTCTTCTATAGATTGTTGATCTTTTTCACATATACAATCATCAAATACAACTAAATTCATATAGGAAGGATCCAAGTCATCTACGGTAATAAAATCATCTAGTTTGGAAGAAAACAAAACTTGATCTTTTTTAAATTTTTTATATTCTTTCAAAACTTCTTTTTTATTCTTTAAGCCTTTACATTTTTGAATATCTTCTAATTCTACATCTGTAAATTGAATGTATTTTTCTTGTAATTTTTCATACTTAGATTCAAATATGTCTTTTGCACACATGTAAAGTCTATCAAAGTGTAAATAGTCATAAATTAAATTGATTAATAAGTTCGATTTTCCACTGTTGGAAGAACCATTTATGATTAATCTAAAGGGATGTATAGGCAATAGAGGATGTTGATTTGGATCTTTAAATTCATCTGGTTCATTATAGTCTTTAATTACAATTTTAGAATACATTTATTAATTAAAAAATAATCTAGTACGAGTAAAAAATAATCTACTACGAGTAAAAACTATTATTAAAATAAAAATATTTTTTTTAAATAATTTATTCTTTTAATGGTTCATATAGCGGTACTCGTGTATTATGACAAATTTCAGCAAGAAGTATACAAACTATCTTTTCTTTGTTTGAATTATAAAATTCTTCTGGTAATATATTACTTTTATTTTTTATTAAAAGACAGAAATCTATTTTAGAAACAAATTCTATTACAAAGTCTTTATCAATATCTTGATATTGTATAATATAATCCCAATTTACATAATCTTGAAATTTTCTTATAAGGTTCATTGATAATTTTTGATATCTAGATACAACATTCATATTTAAACGGTCAGAATAATTTTCTATAAATCTTAAATCCAATTTTTGGAATCTTGATATTTCATACCAAGTCACTTTATCTAAATGTCTCTCAATAAAACGGATAGATAAGGTTTGGTATCTACATATTTTTTCCCAATCTACATCAGAGGCATGTTTTTCAATAAAAGGTTCATTGAGTTTTTGATATTGAGAAATAATATACCAATCATTTGGCTGCACATATCGTTCGATTAAAACTTCAGATAATTCAGAAAATTGAAACACATATTCCCAATTTAAATAATCGGCTAAACTTATAATTACATCTTCTGTAAGTTTCTTTCTAGAAAAGTCGTTCCAATTAATTTCATTGGCCATTTATTAAGAAGAAAAATTTATCTTTTCAATATGTAAATAAGGCTTTAATTTACAGCCTCCTCCTGTTAGCACTGATAATGTTAAAACTTCATTTAACTTTCCATACGCAAACATAGTTATTGAATCTTCATTAACATTTATCTCTTTATCAAGAAGTACTTCTTTCACTTTTTCTAAACGTATTTTTGGCTTTTCATTCATTTTGTCACAGGCTAAAAAAATTGTAATTTTCATATACATGTTTTGTGATAATTTTAAGTTTGAATCTAAAAGTTTTGAAGTAGTTTCGTTGAATTCAAAAGTCTTGTAACCCACACCTGTAAACTGAACAAGTCTATCTGTGGTAGCGCAAAAAGTTTTATTATCAACGTAATATTTATTAGCAACGTCAGTATCATTTATGGGCCATTTTACACTCGATATTCTTTCGTTGTGAGCATAATAACTTCTATTAATTTTATCCCACAGTATACAATAATAATCAAGATGTTTTTTGGTAACTACATCGCCTTCTTTTTCAGGTTCTTTTACATTTGATATGATTTTATTTTTAGCATCAAAATTATTTTCATCATGTATTAAACTTTTGTCATCGACATATTTTTTAGTTGAAGCATCATTGTCCTCTAGAGGAGTAGCTATATTTCTAATACATTTATTTCTAGCATTAAAATAACCGTTATTACGAATCAAACACTTATTTTTTAAATCATCTACATATTTTTTAGTTGAAGAATCATTATCTTCTTGAGGATGTAAAACATTTTTTAAAAGTTTACTTTCCATATCATAATTACCATCATTCGTTAATTTAAATCCTACACCTGGTGGTCCTAAAGGTCCTTCTTTTATTTCATTGTCGTAAAGTGGATAATAAGCAGCCATTTATTAAAATAGAAAAAATCCTTTTATGTTTTCAGAGTTTTAATCATTTTTATATCCTGAGTTGACATATTCAAGGAGCATTTGTTTCTTTCTTTCAAAATAAAGTAAAAAACATAATTTTTAGTAGTATTATTTCTCAACCTCCAATTGAATTCAATCATTAAATTACTTAAGTTTGTATAATTTTCATGGTTTGCCAAGTTGAAACAAATTATAGGATACTTACTGAAATTTGAATAGTTTATCATACAACCTGTTTCAGAATTTATATTATTCATTCCTGATTCTAAAAGAGCATAATATAATCGATTATAATCATTTTTATTAAAGTCCATCATATAACTTACAGTGGGAACTTTAATGTTATTAATCATTAACCAACATTCTATCATATCCAAGTGATCAAACATCATATTATTTTGATTCATGTTTTCATTTCTATCTTCATATTGAGGAATGACATATAAACTCAAAACTTCATCAGATGTAGCAGGAATAGAATAAGACCCACTGGAATTTTTATAAAATACATTTGATTTGATAATGTTATAATGATCCCAATTTATTTCTATAGGACTATTTGATAATTTTAATTCATTGAATTTTACAGATGCGGAATTTTTAAATCTAACATAAGGTAACCAAAGTGATAAATCTTCAACAAGAACCTTAAAATCTGGATTTTGAATATCTGTATACAACATATTTTTACTATCATTTCTCTGAATTTCTATTTTAACTTGGAAACCTGTCATTACTTTTTTATATTCGTTAAAGAAATCAAATATATACTTTAAAGGAATCCATATTTTTACTGTTTGACTATTTTTAGTAAATTTACATCTTTTTGAAAATCCTTCATTAAAACTTTCATTTAGTTTAAGGTTTTTAAAAAAATCAGTTATTTTGGTAGTATCTATCAGAGTTCCATTATATTTGAAATTGTTTCTATCTACAGAATCAGTTGTATCTACATAAAAGAACATGTTAGTAGCTTCCGATGTTGAATAATCAGGGGTGAAGTGTATCATCCCTAATACTTGATTCATAATGGCTTTATAATTTATAGTGGATTCAACTTCAGTATTTCCTATAATCAACCTGTTTGAATTAATGAGACCTCCTCCATTCACTAGAGTAACATTTTCATTACTTATTACACCTCCATCTCCTTTTACAATTTTTAATTCTTGTTGTAGATATCCCGCAGAATATAAAATATTAGCATTTGTATCATTGATAAAGAAATTATATGTAGCATTTTCATGAATATTATTTCTATTTTCACTTTTTAATTCTCTATATTCAAAACTTTCAACGTCGTTATTATAATAATAACTAGTGTCTTTCAAATCGTAAATTTTATCCATTTATTTAGGAATAAAAAATTTCAATCCAGTACCATGTTTTTTATTTTTAGAAAATATTTCATTCAATTTTTCTCTCACAAATTCCTTAGATTTATCTTCTACAATAGGACTTATAAGGTCTGAAAAGAAGCCTCTTCCTTGTATTTTTTTACTCTTTCTGTACAATCTTTGTTTATTCATTTATTTAGCAATAAATTTGTACTGTACTTCTTGTTTATTTAAATCAATTAGTTCACCTCTATGATTTGTAATTCTCATTCTAATTCGATTAATAGAATCAGATTTAACCGGAAAAAATATTAGTTTATCAAATTCTTTAGTATATAAACTTCCAGGAGGATTTGATGATGTAAAAGAATAAATAACTTGAGATTGAAACTGATTTATATAAGCACCATCCACTATATCACAGTGAATATAAATATTATCATTACCATTAGCTATATCCGCAATAAATTTACCTTCTTGCTCTTCCTCTTCATATATTTTAGGTTCAAAGCCTAAAATTTTGTACAATTCACTTTTAGATAAATCAATTTTATAATTCTTCTCGAGTTTAATACTAAACCTTTGTCTTTCTTCTATTATTCCAAATAATATAGGTGAATCATTTCCAAAATATTTTACCATATAACGATTCAAACCTCTTATACTATAATGACCATTTGGAATAATGAAATCTGTCCATTTGACTCCATCAAAATATGAAAATTTATTGTTTTTCTCCGTAATATTATTCCATGAAATATACATTGAAAAAGACTGAAGAGCTATCTCTGTAAAATGAAAAGGTCTCGAATACTCAATGGTGAAATCTTCAGATTTATCTACGTTTTTCGAATCTAATATAATATACTTCATTTATAAAGAACAATTTTTTCATTTAATTTACTAGGTTCTTGAGTAAATGAATATAAAACTTCAATAGGAGATTTATTTTTATTTCTTTCAGTTATATATTTCATACAATAGAAACCACATCTTACAGAACTCGGACTTTGTAAAAAACTATCGTTATATCTAATTTCTTTTCCAGAAGTATTTAAATAACTTAGTATGTTTTGAGGAAGAAAATCATTTTTTATTATTCTATTGTTATATTTATATTCTCCAAAAGGATCAAAATATTCAACAAAATTATATTTTGGATCATTATAATAACAAACCCAATGAGTTCCAGGACCTGTAGATACATCTAAATTTATAATTCCGTTTTCAAATTTTCTTATCTTTTTAGGTAACATATCTATAGTAAATATACCTCTAAATCCTTTTTCATTTTTCATATTGTTTTCAATCATTTTGTTGGATATTCCCATGGCTGATAGACTCCCTTTCCACAAGTTTTTTTTTTTTTACCTGATCCAGAAATTTTGTCCAATACTTTTTTAGTACCCCAACCAGCTGCTCCACTAGCTGCTCCTAATGCTAAAGTAGAAAGTAAAGGTACTAAAAATGGTAAAAACCCTCCATTCTTTTTCAGTTGAGTCTTTGATATTTTAATTCTTTTACCTTTATCAATTTGGTTAATTTGTGTAGCTGTTAAATGTAAATCAAAATTGGGTGTTTTACTTTTATCTATTTGTAAACTAAGTTCTTCACCATTTTTATAAGCTGATTTCAATTTAGAAATCTGACTGTCGCTCAAGTATACTTTTTTTACAATATAATTACTCATTTATATACTAAGAAATTTTCCATAGTATTCCTTTACCTGATCGTTTGTCATAGTTCCCTCTCTTAAAAGTAAATCCAACAAATCTACAGTTTTATTATACAATTTTTTACTTTTAGAACCTTTACAAATTTTATCTGTCAGATCAACTAAGATGGTCAGTTTATCTTCTAAACCTTTTCCTGTGTAATGTCTACCTTGTTTAATAGCTGATAAAGCTTCTAAATATCTTTTCATCATATTCATTTTATAATCAGCATTATCAATCCTTTTCTGATACTCATCTTTGTTGTTTGTTAAATTTCTATTTTTGGTTTCATTTCCTTTTTCTCTTTTAAATTGATCTCTTTTTGCTTTTGCCCTTTTAATAACTTCTTCAATATCTTCATCAGTTTTATTCCACATTATTGAAGGTAATTCAAATTCTAATTCTTCTAATAATTCTTTATCTAAATTTTTGTCTATATCTATTTTTAAAAACATACTTCCTACATCTTCAGTATAATCTTCCTCTGACTGATTCTCTATCTGAGGTAAAGATCTATAGGTCTCATTCATAGTGAAAGATAAATTATCAACAGCATCTTTTATACCTAGTAAGTTTTGTTGTCTAGAAGTTTCTAGTTTTTCCATTTGATGAAGTACAGGTTCGTGAAAATCGGTCAATGATTTTTGTATTCCTATATCTTCTTCTAATTTTATTTCATTATTTTTCCTAATTTCTGATTGTAGTTTAACTAATCTTAGATCATTTTTTAATTGCTCTAACAACTTTTTATTTCTCTCTTTTTCAATACTTTCCATTTATAGGTAGTAAAATGTTCGTTATACAAGTGTATGTATTACAGAAATTATATTACAAAAAATGCTCTTAAATAAATGGAAGAATTCAATAGTCTCAGAAGCGACAGCCCGATATTCAAATTGAAAGATTTAAAGCCGGGGAAATATAAACTGATATCATTGAGAAAAATAAAAACAAAGTATGGCGATAGTGTAGTTGTGAAAATAACTGTGGAACTAAATGAAGTGAAAGAATATTTTCTAAAAAAGAAACATGGAGAACTTTCGGACAAAGCAATTCAAGAAATAAATGAAGGTGGTTATGTATTTTATTATGAAGGATTAATTGATGGAAAATACATATATACTTTAATATAAAAACAAATAAATCAACAAGTAGACTCGTGCGCGAGCGTGCGCCAAGGTGTGCGTGAGGAAGTGCTAGGACCAAAATAGAAGAAAAAGGTATTTTTATAATTTTATATATATTTAATAAAAAATTAAGTTTTTCAATCCTTTTTAATCAATTTTCTTTGAATTATACGATTTTATTAAACGTGCGCGAGAAAGTGTGAGAAAGTGGCCCAGGACCCGCATATATATACTACTCTCCTTAATCCAATTTTCGAAATAGCTTCGAAGTTCAAAATAAAAATCATTCCATGTGCAATCAGGGTTTTTCTTATGAGTTGCAAATAACTGTCGAAAACGCTCGGCACTTAACTTGAATCTTTTCAGTAAGATATCTTTTATAAAGTTGTAATCTTGAGCCTTTTCATCTGGTTCTCGAGCGATGATCTTTGCAACGTCACTGGGCAGGACTCCTACCAAATATGCAACCCACTGATTTTCTGGAACTTTTAGAAACTTTAGTTGCCTTTCAAAGAGATTGAGAAACAATGACATGTCATCCTCTTTTGCTTTGGATCAACTTTTGGGGATCAACTTTTGGGGATCAACTAGTTGGGGATCAACTTTTTCAATTCAAGTTTTGGTGAATCGGCGTTCAGAACGGGTGATGCCGGTGAAAGTGAAGACAACTTTTGAGCTTCAAGTTGCAGCTTAAGAGTTTCAAGTTCATGAGCTCTTGCTTTTTCTATTCTCTCATCTTCAATTTCTTTTTCTTTGGCGATTCGCTCCTGCTCCATTTCCCTTTGTTTAGAGATTTGAGCTTGCTCATTTGCCTTTTGTGTAGCGATATCTTGTAATTCAGATGCCTTTTCAAAGGAAATTCTCTCTTCTATTAAAGTGGTTAATAAATTTTTTGTTAACTCTTCGTCGTATCCCTCAGACTCGACAATTAAGTCCTTTAGTTGGATGACTTTTAGATTTTCACCTATGTTCAAACCCAATTCTTTTGCCAATCGTCGTAAGTCTTCCTTTCGACCTTTCGCAAGGTAAGCCATTTTGTAGAATAGTTCGAAATTTTCGTAATAGTTGTAATGTCTATTAAAGTTTCATATTTTAAATAACAGTTTGTAAAAGTTCGTGTTTTTATAGTGTCCTATAAATCCTAATATAAGTACCACTTATTTATTTTAAAATCAGTTAAAATACCTCAAATTAAATTTACCTTCACTTCCAATTTGATATATGAAATTTAAATATGAAAACATGTAATAAATTCACATTGTCTGAAGAGTTTTAAAATTGCAAAAATGTTTAAAAAATATTGTATTTACCACATAAAATATTCAATGATAGAAATAAAATTATATTTACTTAGAACGATGAATTAAAATTCTATGATGAATAATATTATTCTAAAATGAATAATATTATTTTTAACTGTAGTAACAAATCAATCTTCACTTTTATGAACGAATACTGATTCAAGATAATTTATTATAAAATTATTCATTCTTAAACACAGAAAACACTACTATACGAAAATAAAACTAAAATAAAAGTTCTAATAATCTTCTTTAAAAGCTAAACAAGATTGCAAAATAATAAATCTCTATTCTAAAGATTCAAAAAAAAAAATCATTAAAAGAAGCAATAGAGAACATGGCTTGAAAACCAAATCATAATACTTCTACAGTTTTATAAAATTTATAACTTTTAAAACATTTATTTATTTCGCAAAAATTAAACAGTGTGTTAATATGTAAAATATCTTTGTTCAAAAAATATAAAGTTCAATTTAATAGATGACACTAAATGTTTATCTCATAACACGTATCTTTTTTCTTATAATTATTAAATATAAGCACAAAAAAATAAAGAACTGATTTTTTCTTTTAATACTTTTGAGGAATCAAAATATCCAATTTATTTCAATAAATGTTACGAGAGCTTAGTATTAATGACATCTTAAACCACCAAATAAAATAAAATAAAATACTCATTTTATAAACGTTCTATTGGGATAACATTTTTTCAAAACCCATAAATAAGCTATTCTCATTTATCCATGAATTAAATAGTATTTTTAATCCACAACTTCCTGGTTGGAATGAATTACTAATATACTTTTTAAGAATGATTGCGTAGGCGATTGAAAGTGAAACTTTCTAACTTTACGTCGCCATCTTTAATAAACATTCAATAAATATAAAAATGTTTTATGAAACTAAATATTTGCTTTTATCACTTTCATGAAACAAAATAAATCTGTTGTTACCTAACTTAACTAAAATTATAGAATTCGGGGTGAATTCTGAAATACTTTTATACATTTTATGATTAAAATAATGAACTTATATTCAGAAATACGTAAACAAATCTCAATCGTGCAAAAAGCAACTGTGCAATAACAACAAAATAAAGCTCGGATGAGCTTTCGCAATTTACTATCTTATTTTTCTTCAGAGTAATACACATATTATAGAGCTTTGGATAAGCTCTTTAGAAAGTACTAAATATATATAATTCAAATAAGACATTAGTTTTTGATAATCATCAACATAAGTTTCCCTTATAATAACATTGTATAAACACTCTTTTATGAAGAAAAATTCAATGCTTAAATATTTAGAATGCAGTTTCTAAGCTTTTGCACAATATATACACTTTAAAACATAACACTAATATTTTCATTAAGTTTCAATAGTTTATATTTAACTTAATATTTTACTGTAAAAAGTATACTTATCAACGGATGCGGGACTCCGTACAGTATCTTTATGAAAACCAGTACCACTGGTACATATCAAATCGTATGATTTCTTGCAGGAAAAGGATTTTCCAAAAACAATGATGAACGGGAAAGGGTTTCCCTGGTTTTCTACCTGAAAAATTATTGAGCAGACGCTCAGACTATTTCGAACAGAAGACGTTGGGCGCCAGTGTGGCCCTTGCTAGATCTCGGGGGTTTAAAATAAGGGAAAAAGCTTAGTGCCAAATATTTTATTAGTACACAAATAGCACACGGACAAACAAACATAAATTTAATTAATTAAGAAAAGAGAAATAAAAGGAAGGTCCATTCAGTTCGATGTCTGAGCATCCACTGCCTTGTACATGGTGGCGCTGTTGTAGCTTAGTTATGCGGTTGCTACAGTTGTATATTTAAAATTCATATTTTCAGGAACTGTTCGACCGATTTCGTTCAATTTTATGTTTTGCCATGCAAAATTTCGTTCCTTAAAATGATGTCAAAACTTGCATACCTAAAAAGTTAATATTTTTTCAACTAATGTTAAGTGAAATTATAAAAGATAATAAATATTTACTAAAAGACACATTTCTGCATGGAATCATCCGTGAAAAAAAAAACAAATTTTATAATTGTGCGCAAAAAGTTATCAATTTGCTTAGAAATTTTTATAGTAAATATATTATTTTATAGTTTTATAGAAAGATATAGTAAAATACGTAAAAGATAAAATCAACACTAAAGGAGTCCAAACTTTGATCGGTCTCCTGACCAAACTATTTCTACCTTATTTCCCAGATTGCGGATATTTTGGAGGACAGAAATCCGAATCCATCGAAAAAAGGTTCATTCAGAGAAAATACGATTTTAATTAGCATATTTGAGGTCTCGCTCTCGAGCCATTAAGATTATGTCCTAGACCATGAAAAACCAATCATTAGATCAAAAGTTATTCAGGGTGGTCCGTTTTATTTGCGCACTCTTCACTTACGATTTTTAATGAAATAAGGCTTTAACCATTGGTTAAAATAATTTCAGAAATTATATAATACAATCTATAACCTATTTTTAAGAAAACTGCATGAAATATTTTAAATCATAGTAAAACTATATTTTTAAGAAATCAATAATAATAAAAGCAAAGAACATTTACTCACAAAAGTTACCGTACTCCTTCAAAAATATTCCTACATATTTGAAAATACTCTATTTTTTTTAAAAATTTGATTAGTATTTAGTAGGATAGCATTTCAACAGCTGTTAAACGGCTGGGAATAGATCTTTTGTGCGTCAATGTTTTTCCATTCTTGTTCATTTTCATAAATTTAAGCTGTCATTTAAATAAACATCATCCATAAATACTAAATTACCTGAATTGCTCTAACTAAGATCTACTTAGGATTAGTTCCTCATTTTTTCTTCAATTCTTCGTCCATTGGAATCAGAAATGCTAATTGATTCAAATGTTAAATGTGATTTTTTTAAAAACAAATATGACATTACAGATAGTTTGCAGGTTTATTGAATATTAATTTTGGGAAGGAAAGTCTCTGTTTTTTGCAAAACTTTTCCATGGAAAGAATCATCTCCAATTCTATTCAGCTGCTCTGAGAAATCGTCGAACAGCTTCAGATGAATTTTCATTAAATTCTGCAGTTCTCTCCCTCGTTTCTTTGTTTCATTCTTTTAATGAATCAGTCAACATTATACAGAGAGATAGTCGGAAAAAATAAAGAACTTTTTATTCGACATAATTTTCAAGTGCAATCAAATGTTCAAACATTTTCGAGAGCCTCTGTATAAGTATATAAAAAGAGATAATTTCTATTAACTGCTTATAATTCGTCTTCTTTCTATGCCATTTAAAATTTCAATTTACAAAATTAATTTAATTTTAATAATGAGTGAGGCTTTTCCTATGCTAATTGTTCTTGCTTTAAATTGTATACCAAAAAAAATAAGTTCTCTTTTGTGTATAATATCTCATTACAAACCATCCCTTCTTCAGACGGGGTTAAAAAAGATCAATAAATCAGTAATTATCAACACTACGAAATATTAACGAAAACCGACACAATTAAACTATTTATTGCTATAGTTGCCCTTCAATTAAGTAATATCAATTTGTAATCAAATTAAGTAATATACTGGATGCTATTGCTCAACTCTTAATACTTAAAAATTAACATAATCAAAAATTTTCTCCTTTCGGTTGGCCTTCCACAGAGGTATCTCCAAACCAATCGTAGTATATTTATTAAAAAACACCCATTAACATAACAGCCTACTTGAAATTAATTAAGCTTCAATAACAATAAGGCAATTTTTTACGGTTTATTTATACGAAAAAGTACATTTTCTCCATCAATTTAGCATCTTAATATAAAACTCTTTTTTCTTCTTCTCAATTTGTACCTATTACCAAAATGAATGAATTGTAATTCTCGAAATAATTAGTAACGACTCTAATAGTTTATAATTTTTGGCAAGCGAAATAATACCGGTACTTTATTCCAAATACCATAAAAATCACCAAACTATCATTGAGGCCAGTAAGAATGTGGTGTTAAATACTTCTGGTAATGCCCTTGTAAGTACTGAGATAATAAGAACCTATTATACCAATATCAAATTTTAAAGAAGAAAGCAATGAAAATTATAAAAATAAAATGAAAAATAAAATGACAACCGATGCTGACTATGATGACAACCGAAGCTCTCTCGATAGAAATGTTTTTGTATTTTTATGACTTCTGGGGGTGGTACCCGCTGACGACATCAGCTTCGGTTGTATTTTCATTGCTTTCTCCTTTAAAATTTGCTATTGGTTTCAATTTTCTTGTAGAATTTCTGCTGCATTGTGCAGCTTTCCTTTGAAATGTGTAGTTTTTGACTGTTTTTTACATGATTTTTGATTTCTCTTTTTATTACAGTAATTTTCTCTTCCTATTATACCTTCCTATTATTATGCATAAACTGTTCTCCAAAACGGATAAGAACTCTAATATTATCGTTCATGGCACCAAATATCCATAGCCTTTATTTTTTATTATTTTGTCTCCTCAATTGTGTGGAAACAAGTTCTGTTGTCTTGTGGACAAACTATGAATTTTATTTTATCAGCATTACAGAGTTGTGTGGGACACAGACACACTGTTTCATTTAGATAGTGCAACTGGAGACCAAAAATGGTGGCAGGTACCTTACAACAAAAGTTTAAAAGTAGTGTAAATGAAAATGTTTGGTATTCCAATACAGCACAAAGTAGTTGCCACCATTTTTATTGTGACGATAATCTGAAATTTTTTACAGAGTAATTTTAAGATACTAATAAATGTCAATTTAGTTTTTAAAGAGTTTGTCATACATACTAACATTTTAATATGGATAATTTTTGGGTGTTTGCCTGGAACCTTTACTATAATTGGGCAATCCGAGAATAGAATAAGTGATTATGCCTGTGATTTAAATCAGATTTAATAGGATATTTCTTAGCGACGCCACGTGATTGGCTTCTGCATTGACAAATGTCACGATTTACCTATAATGACGTCAGCTGCAGACCTCCATTTCAATTGTTGCTTCGTTAAAAATCCATAATATTATAAAGTTTCCTTATAAGATTTCAAAAAGTTTAAATTAAAAAAAAAATGCTTGTGTCTTAATTTCCTTATGTTATATACTGTAAAATTTTTTTCTGCGTATTTTAACACCAAAGAACGTGACAGCTACTTCACACCGAAGTGGTGTGTGTAAAGGCTGTTTCCGGCTCATGGAAACTTCAAGAATGTTCACTTACTACTACTTGGTAAAATAGAAAGCATTAATATTTATAGTTACAGTAAGGTAAAATAAGCATAAGATCAGTGCAGTTAGTTTCATGTGACAATATAAAGTAAGAATAATTGATTTAGGCTGCACTAATTCTTATAAAATTAGTTCGTAAATCAAACAATAGGAGTAGCACAAAGAGAATATTAAGACGTACTTGAACTTGGCTTAACAGAGCAAATAGAAATTTTATATTCCAAAATTACTTAAAGCAGCTTAAAGAGACTTAAAAATTAAACTATCGTTATTACAAAATTAAAACATGCATATATAGTTTAACGTTGAACTTTTGTTCCTATTGACGTATAGTAGCATTGACGACATTTATTAACTCACGCAAAACGTTCTACAGACGATACAAAAAGTGCTCCGACAATGGTGCTTTCGGAAGTAGAAATATTTAACTTTTGGCGTGGATGAGAGCCAGCTTGGCGTGAACATTTCCATTGCAAGTGTTTTACACTTAACTGCACTCTTTTAACTGTATATGAAAGCTTAATTTCAATTTTATAACAAAGTGTTCCTTCAAACAAATTTTTGGGTTATTCAACATGAGATTCGGACAGATAGCAGATCACAGTTTTTTCAGTCTGCACACTTCGGAAACTTGGTGTTTAAAGAGAGAGTTTTACAGAGTTTTCGATCCAATTGTTTTTTCTTATTTTTAAAAACGCAATGTGGTCAACGAAAAAAAAAGAAAGTAATGTTTCATGGTAGCCGAAGGCAACGACGATGACCAAAGAAGGCAAATCAGGGCAGGAGGCGTTCATACATTAAAGTGAGGAACTCATCTCGTATGAATGAAACATCATTCCGGAGCATTAAGATGGATGATATGATAGGAGTTTAAAGAATTTTTTAATCAACAGAATTAAATTTATGGATGCCGACCTGCTTGAGTAGGGGTAAGGAAACAGGTCTTGCATCAGAAAGGTTCGGGGTTCGCATCTCGGGCAAGGCATGGATGTTCTTTGGCCAACAAGTCTGCCAGTATGACGAAAGGTCCTTCTCCAGGTGGCCATTAGAAAAAAAAATATGGATTCAACAGATAACATTTCAAAATTTTTGATAGTGGATATAATTGTCGTCTTCCCTCCATCTAAATTTTGGAAGCGGGCTTAGTTTGCCCGAAATGTAACCAAGGTTGCATGGACAAAGCTCCATAAGTGATTCTCAGTACTGATAGCCAATAGAACAAATTCCCCGATTATGGAGTTTGTTTGCCTTGACTGTTCTAATGTTGCCCACTTGTACAAATTCAAAAATGTGCATGGCTCTTAATTCTTCGGATTTGAATGTTTATGTTCTCCCCAGGAAAGGGAATCTTTTTCCTCGGTCTATTGTGTCAACCCTAGAGTGAAGTGAAGCTACCCTCCCTGAAATGAGCTATTCTTGTTGCCATTGCCGCAGACGGCCTTAGACTTTGTGGCGAGGGGAGTTCTTACAGTAGACAAATTAAAAGGAGGTCTCAATAAGGAAAAAGGTTCAACCGGTTCCATAACGCATCAATCTCTGCATTGTGTATGTTTGAGAAAGAGAATACCTCTCCGTTTCAAAACTGGTTTTTTTTAATATTCAGAACAACGATGAAGTGGCGTTATGAGGAAAATATTTATGTTTTGGCCTTCAGCTCGGTTTACATTTAACCTAGCAAAGTCACAAAATGAAACTTAGACTAGTTGTCCATTCATTTCTTCAAAATTTAATGGCCACAAAAGTTGACTGGTGCATGCTGTACCAAATACAAGGTGATAATTCGTGGGCGGGTGTGCTTTATAATTATTATCAGTTAAGCTGTAGTTTTCCTAAGGTAAGAACTCCCTCCTCTACAAAGTCTGAGACCGTCTGTTGCTGTGGAAACAAGACTAGTGCATTTTAAGGAGGGTAGCCTCTCTTCACTCTAGGGCTGACACAATAGACCGAAGAAAAATATTCATTTTCTCTCGCCCGATTAGCATACGCAGTCATCATTAAGATTGACGGAATAACAGTAGATCAAGTCTCCACTAGAGTCATGGATAATACCAATATTTTTACTGCTGAGCTGATGGCGATCGAGGCGACACTAGATTGGACTATAACAAACAATATTACGCAAGCTACCATTTTTTCAGACTCGCTTTCTTCCCTCCAGGCCCTGGCAGACCCAGAACCTTCCTCCAGACTCATCGAACAAACAAAAAGAAAATAGAGAGAGGGCATTGAATTAAATTGGGTCAGGGCACATGTTGGTATCCAGGGCAATGAGGAGGCATATAGAGCCGCAAAGAACGCAATCGGCTCAGACATTAAAGATCTCCGGTGTCTGAGGACCCCTAAGATGACTAAAACAGACATAAGAAAACTTATCAGGGCGAGCTGGGAAAGGAAATGGAGAGAATCGAGTAAAGGTCGGCAGACCTACAAATTCATTAAAACCCCGTCAACTACCAGACTACAAGCAAACTTTTATTTAAATCAATATTTGACGGGGCACGGAGTGTTTGGAACTTATCAAAAGAGATTTTTTAACAAAGACGATAAATGTAAATACTGTAACGAAAAACAAACACTTGAACATCTAGCATATTTCTGCAATCATTTCCAAGCACTCCGACAAAACTTATTCAATGATAAAAATGATCAACAAATTTTTGTAAACAATAGATGTAGAGAAATAATCAAAACCATCATCAAAACCGCTCTAGAGGATCTGCTGGCACAAGTTTTTAACAACTAATTAATATCTCCATTTCCGGACCAGCTTGAAATTTTTATATTATGGACCACGAACCAAGTTTTATAAAGTGTATTTATACGATTTTAAACCACCTTTTTACTCTTTTTGCATTTTTAATTGTTTTGATATTATCTTGCTTATTTTAAGCTTTAATGTTTTTTTAGTTCAATTTTTTAACGTTCCTTCATTGTACTATTGTTTTATTGACCTCGTGTCTTTTAGTCAATGAATTTTAACAACTTTTTCTTATTAATGTTAATCTGTGTTTTTACATGTTGACTATTTTATGTCAGTCTTTTGTGTTATTTTAACTGTACTTCTTTTAATCCTTTTAGTGATTTCGATGTTTTTACTTTAAGTGCTATATTCATTTTTAATCTTTTAAAAAATTTTATGTCTCATTATATCGACTTTGAGAGTACGCTCGATCTTTTACAAATTTTTACGTTGAATTTTTAGACCCTTTTGGTCAATTGTATAATTTTAGCCTTGAACTTCATGTTTCTTTTTCTTTTATCAATTGTCCTTTATAATCTTTTTATTATTTTTCCTCTATTTTAAACTTTAAATTGTTAAACCACCAGTTTTCGGTCATGAGGTTTGACCAAAAATATTTTTCATGAAGCTTGTACAAATTCCATTATACTTTGACAGCTCTCACATGGTAAAATCTGGGTCTCACATGGTTGATATCGTTGAATTTATTAAATTTCAAATTTTTATAAGGGTTCGTTGGACAATTTTTAAACCTTAACTTAAAAAAAATGCTTTTTTCTTGATTTTTTCATTAATTTTATTGTATACATCATTCTTCAGATGTTTAATTTCACCCCATAGTTAATAGTCGGAATAATCACAACTATACATGTAAAACGTTTAATTCTAGAGGTGAACTTGCTACTTTTGTATTTTTGCCCGAAAACCTCCTGGCTGTTGCCAAAATAGTACTATGTTTTTTTCCTGTTTTTAAATAAATGCCACGGAGGGGCTTCGCCGGGCCTCTCGGCCTGTGCATGTGGCAGATACTCTCTGTCCACCTCCGGCTGTGCGGGAGACTGCCACAGCGACAAGATGAAAATTTTTCCCGCATACCCATATTTGGGGGGGGGGGGGGGTCGGGGACCTAATTAACCTTTCTCTCGCCGATAGGAGCCAAAACCTGTCCTAAACAATAACTCCACACCCCTACTTGAAATAGTCATACCTCGTTACCATAGTCACCACCACGGGTCCCGAGAAATGGCTAGGGGAGTTCTTACTTTAGACAAACAGTATTTACGCCAATAGTTAGGAAGTATCGCAGTGAAACTTTTACCTTTTTATCTCATAAAAACGCATGGTCTGAATTTGGGACTTCAATCTTGCTCAAAGCATGTTATTTGGCATATATGTCAATTTTGGGCTAATTTTCCTGGGAATTGCAAGCACCGAAATGAAAATTTCTCAGATTTTCGTTTCTCATCAGTCGGAAACAATCAGTAGTATGGCACTTCCAATTCTTAAAAAATCAAGAAAGCGTACGCTAAATGTGGATTTACCTGACATTTATCATTTCAAAGGGAAAAAAGGCCTAAACCTCCTTCTTATGCTGAAATACCCTCAATTAATCACGAAAGAAGTTTACTTTTCCAAAAAGAAGCTAAAGACATTGATGATCTATTTTTCTTATGTAAATATGTTTCAAAAAACCTTCTTCCTGGTTGGAGTGGTTTCAACAGTCAAATGACAAAATCTACTGAGAATTTAGATAAAACAAAAGTTGGTTATCTCCCAATATTAGATGCAAACCCGACAGAAATGTCCACTGTCAATACTCTTTTGCATCGAAGTATTGAAATAGCAAATAAACTTGAACTTGAAAATATCGTTCTAGTGTTAGATCAAGCTATCTATGATAAAGCTCAGCAGATCAGGTGGCAAAATAACGAGTTTAATCATAGGCTCATAATTCGACTTGGAGTGTTTCATATTTGTATGGCATTTTTAGCAGTTATTGGAAAAAGATTTGCTGATGGGGGCTTGCAAGACATTTTAATTGAATCGGGTATTGTTGTTCAAAGCTCTATAGGCCGCGTTTTAAATGGGTATCATTACAATAGGAGTATTCGTGCTCATAAACTTTTATGTGAGGCATTACAAAGAATACGCCTTGAAGTTTTTTTGTATGAACAGAAGATTGATTTTAATGAAGTTGAAAGTGTATTTGATCATTTTTGTAAAGAATATCCTCATTACTCCTTGGATAATTTAATTCATAACTGTGAAATTGAAAAAATGCGTGAAATGTATAATGAATACATAGCTTTGAAATGTGCTGAAAACCTCACCTATGAGTTCTGGAGTTCTTACATTGAGATGGTGGAATTGCTACTTTTGTTTGTTAGAGCGACTAGACAAGGCGATTGGGAACTGCATTTATCTGCTGTGCAATCGATGCTTCTATATTTGTTTGCATACGATAGAGTTAATTATTCAAGATATTTGACTATTTATAGGTGTAAGATGCAAAATCTAAAAATCTCAAATTCTGCAATATACAACGAATTCAAAACTGGAAAATTTTCAGTTCAGCAACAAGAGAGGTATTTATTTTCAAGGACACCTTGTGATCAAGTCATTGAACAAACATATAGTAGAGATTCCAAAACCAAAGGTGGATTGACAGGAATATCAGTTAATAAAGGTGCAGGGCATAGATGGATTTTATCCCACCATTCAAAGCAGCCATCTCACATCAGTGTAACATAATGGTAGGAAAGCAAAATTGCAATCGCTTAAAAAAGGAGTTGGATTCAACTCGAATCAAACAAGATGAGAAACATGTCGTTGCAATTTGTGATACAATATTATCTATGCAAAATCCTTTTAAAGATATTAACGGTGCATTATTAAATATTGTTACTGGTAGTGTTGCTCCTGAGGACGTATGTCTTGACCTGAAGCACGCTGCAGCACTTGGAAACAAAGCTTTAAATTCTTTTTTAAATGAAAGATTGGAACAAAAGAATCTTGATTTTTTCACACCTATGAAATGTTTGAAATTAAAAACCTTTTCAGATGTTGGTAAAATAAGTACTATACAATTAAAAGCAGAAACAACAGCATTAAAAAGTGATAGAAATTTATTTAGAAGAATGTTAATGATTTCTAAAGTTCAAAATCTAGATTTAGAAGAATTAATGAAGAACAGTTTGAGTAATTTACCTATTGCCCTTGCAAATTATAATGGCAGCAAATCAAGAACAAACAAAGCAACTTTGCTTCATTATTTAGAAAATTGCTCGAATAACATTATTATAGATTTTAACAAATATCAAAACACATCAAAGGCAGCCATTGTTGTTGATGCAATGGCTTTTATTCAACAAGTGCCAAATTCATTTGCCACTTTTGGAGAATTCGCCCCCTACATTTTGCAATCTCTAATTAAGCTGGCAAAAAACTATAACTGCTCCCGTGTTGACTTTGTATCTGTCAGGTATAATGAATTGAGCATCAAATCTGCCGAACGAAAGAGAATAAGCATTGCTGGAGTACAACTAATTAAAATATATCGAGCAAAACAAAAAATGTCTAAACAATTTCAGAAATTCTTAGCATCTGGCAAAAACAAAGAAGAACTTATTGATTTTTGTTTTAATTTTTGGAAAAAATTAGGCCTTGCCTTTTCGAAAATATTGAAATTTATATCACCCATGAAAACATTTGTCATAAGTTTTTTAATAATTCAAATGAACTTACTGTTGAGAATGTTATAGAACTTGAATGTGATCACGAAGAAGCTGATTCAAGAATGTTCCTTCATGTTGGACATGCAGCACTTTTTTATGATAAAGTTTTAATCAAGAGCCCTGATACTGATGTATACGTTCCTGAAGCATATAATTTAAGACTATATTTTTCTGAGGTTTTTGGCTACACTCATGATGAAAAGTACCATTGAATTCTGTCAAGGTTAGACTAGAAGTATGAGGCTCCTAAAAATAATTATTTTTGGTTCAATAATTGTTATGCATAATTTGGTTTAATAAATGTTATGTATGTTCTTTTATCTGTGATTGAAATTTTTCAAAATTAAAGGTTTACATTATCGCACAAAATAATTAGTTTAGTACCAATATGAAAACCTATAATAAAATATGATTAGTTTTGCTTTTTTGTTAATTTTTTTTACTTAAATACATATATTATCTATTATTGTTTTTTATTGTATAAATTCTTATTAATTCAAATATTTGTACATTTCCTTTTGAGTTTACATTAAAATGAATAGATTGAATTTCATACTGCTTATGCATATTCCTGAAACCCAATATTTTAAACTGTATTTTTTTAAAAATTGTTAGCTACACTCATGTCTAAACTAATCACATGCTGCCAGGACCATGCTGAAACTATGGTGCCCTTAAAAATGAACTCTTTTTGGTTTAATAAGAACCATGTAGTTTTGTTGTATTATACAATTTTTATCTAGGATTACTAAATTGTTTCTTCATGCTTAAAATGTTATGTTAACATTATCAAAACATCTCTTAAAATAAAATTTTCTCAAAATAAAGAATTAAGGGTGATGTTTTCTCTTATTTAATATTGCCTGGGATGCAACATTATAATGTAATACTTTTGTATAATATCTGATCACACCAAATAGTATTATGTGAAGTGGACAGACTATTAATACTTAAAAACTACTTTTCTTCTAATATTATGATGCAGCTTACATCAGTAGCAATATAGTTTTTGCCAGGCCATTAAACCGTGTAACATTCATAGTATATGATTTATGGATAAAACTTAAAAATAATTATGTAATGTTCTCCAACGAAGCTTTCTTTTCTGGACGAAGGAGCATAAGTTTGTCGACAGAGGGTGACACTCATCCTGACCATTCGAAACGCCACACCTTATTTCGATTCGGACTTAAGAGTTTGTCTATGATTGAATTAAGAATTACATATTAATGAAATGTTTATATGATTCCTTTACAATTAAGTGTGTTATGTTTCACCATTTCAATGTTCATAACACTGTAGATTCTCAATATCTCATACTTTGATAACTCCAAAACCTTATTATGTCAACAAAAAAAAAATGTCTCCCTTGGTGCGAACCCTATTTTTTGGTTATGTATCACAGAATTCTGTTTGAAAAGTTTATTTATTTGAATGAAAATCATTGAATCAGAATTTTTAAGAGTGTGATGCGTAAAATGCTAATATTTGAAATTTATCACTGAAATATATATAATCAAGTAAAACTGATCAATGTAGGCAATTTTTCAATTTATGGTTATCATATTGTGCTTAAAATGTACGAAATAGAAATATATTGAAAAAATATGGTATTGTATTTTTATCAATAATCTTAGTAATTTTTTGCCAATACCTTTTATAACTCTTTTTTAAATAAATGCTTTAATGTTCTCTTTATTAAAACTGTAATTAGTTTAAATTAAGTTAAAATGCAATGCCATTAAGGATCTGGGTTTTTGACATGATGTAACAGTTGTAAACACAGTCTTTCTTCAGTCAACCAATCTGCCAACCCTGTTGAGTTCAACACACAGTTTATAATGCTTATTTTTTAATTTTAAGGAATAATTATCACATTGTTTACTTATAAAACGATGTATGAATTTTGAATATAAAAGAAAAGTTTCAATTTGTGTTTATTAGAAAAAATGATTTTTTTTTGTTCTGCACTTATTAGTTGCCTTTTGGTGGAAGGCAAAAACAATTAATTATCTAAAGTAAAAAAGCATGTGGTTAGATTGTAATTTTATAAATATTTTGAATTGAAATAAAAAGATAGAAATGAAGAAATTATGTAGAGTATGTATTAAAATCGAGCACGCAACAATAAATTAAACAAATAGATGCTGAATATTCTTGTTAATCATTGTGTGCCCATTCAAAATAAGCAACATGATTTATATGTTAGAATTCAGGTATGGATTTAAAGAAAATGTGATCAATGAATTTTGTAAAGTGCACTGTTTGTACAAAATGCTGTCGAATGGTTCTACGTCTAGATAGCTAAATTTCAAATTATAAATGCATTTAGAAATATATTGATGTACAATCATCTGGAATTATATTTTATTTTGCTTAATAAAAATTTACAAAACAATACTTGTCCAAGGTTTTCTGGGGACACTCTGCTTGTCTTTTTTATATATATATGTGTGTGTTTATTTTATGCAAAAGCTACTTGAAATAACACATTGAAACATTTTTTAATCTTACATTACCTTCAATAAGCCCAACATATTTTTTTTTTAATTTGTCTTTATTTTTTACTAATTGATATTTTACTAAATTAATAAAATAATCAAGAAGGGCAAACAAAACCTAGCTAAATTGCTCAAATAAATTATGTAACTAAAGATGTTTAGTGTGTGCAGATGACATTGATCTTGCTTTAATTGTGTTTAGCAAATAGAATGTTAAACAACAAATATAAAATCAAATTTATTATAGGTCTTTGTGAATGTAATTTTTATCTGAAATGGAATTTAAAAAAAAATCATTTATTACAAAAGTATACTTTGCATACCAGAATGTGAGTTATATTTTTAATTATAATAAACATTTTACAGTGTTTAAAAAGAAGTAAATATTTCCAGATTTTTATAAAAAATATTCAGATTATTCTCAATGGAGCAACAGTTCATAAAAATTTTAAAAAATTATCAAAACTTATAACTTTTACGGAGTGGGTAAATTTATATTTTTTATATAATTCATATTTTAAATGCTTATATAAAATAATTAAAGAAAAAAAACTTTAAAAAAAATTCGATGAAGTATCATGTCCTCTTATAGTGAAATTATAATTTCGTTAAACTTTTATAACGTTTATACAAAAATTGTAAAGCAGTTTGAAGTAAAGGAAACAAGAACTAGAACAGACGCAAATCTCGAAGCTTATTGGTTGTGATTGGTCAATTCATTTTCATGTGACGTCACAGTATCCTTCTCTTTGGATATTCATGGGCAAAATTCTGTATTCATGAAATTAAAATTGTTCTTCAATATTTTCATAACTGTCAATTAATGGCCTATTATATTCGTGAACTTCGTGAATTTATATTTCCTAGGCAAGATTGTGTTCTATTTTGGAAGATTAAAATTGCCACTCGAGTGCAGGAACGAAAATCAGTTTAGAACTGCTTTTGAGTCTTCGGCCCACGGACTATAGCGTCCTCACTTTTCAACTGCAATAATCAAGAATAATAGTAAACAGTGCGCATGCGTTGCTATGGCAACCGCTGCTGTTTGATAATTTTTTTAGAATTCTTTTTTTCACTTTTAATTTTGCTATGCATTAAGTTGGTGAGTTTATTTTTGAGATATGGGGCCAGACAGATCCCATAAATACTTCTCGAGTTGGGATTAAAAGAGAATTTCATAACTTGAACGATATTTTTGGTTTCATTGTTTTAATTAGGAATCAGAAATTCTAACCTACAGTTCAAACTGGATAGTTTTCAATACTAATTCAGGTGAATATCACAAATAAAGAGGGTCCAAACTGATTGAAATGGTCCTAAAAGTTGAAGTTGAAGCAAGAAAAAAGCGAATCCAAGGCCTAAACTTAGCGAGGCCAAAGAAAGCCAAAGAACGTAGACGGGATTACCTTAAGCGTTACACACAAACGGAAAAAACGATAGGATTCCGTTCGCAAACGAAAGCATGAAGTCAGTCCCCCACAAAAGTACCAAAGTGGTTCTGAGAATTGAACCCTACTGAAGAGCGAATGGTGACTCTCCGAACCCCTTTCATGCAAATACGAGAACTGGGTGTTAATCACCAGTTAGGGATGAAAGGATCCATTGTCAACGTACCCAATAACTTGCGCAAGAATCGTAGACTGTTTTCTACGCAATATAAATGATTCATTCATTATTCGTGTAAAATTGAAAAAAAAAAGCCTAGCTATCAAATCATATTTCATGTATGAACTTGTGAATTCGAAACGGGTGTGTGATGCAGCTTACAATCTCCATCAAACACCATTGTACCAATCCGAAAATGTTAATATTGGCTGTTCAATGTCTATTCAGTCTGGATTGGCTGTTCAATGTCTTTTCAGTCATCAAAAGAATTTAAACAGAATGTGTCTGAGCTGCATCTCAATATGTCTGCGAAATTGTGTACCGAGCAGTTCAGGATTAACTGCTTAAAGTGTCCAAGATGAAAACACAATAAAATTGCTTTTCCAAAAAAAAATTAGACAACAGCCATTTTGTCAATGGGTAACCAGTGATCGCTGCAAGGCAATCACAATTTTCTTCATTTTGTAGTGAATCATATTTTTTTAAAATTTATTTTTGAAAGTACACGTGGTCGAAATTTGATACTTCAAACCTTGGTAAAAACTTATTTAGCTCTGACTGTTAGGTTGTCTATAGAAAAAAACTCCTCTCAACACAAAGTCTTTATACGGCCATCTGCTTCAATGGAAACAAGAAAACGTGCATATTAAAGAGAGGAGCTTCTCTCTTAAATGATTCCCTTTCTCTCGAGGAAAAACTTGTCTCAAATATTCCCCCAACACTCCTACATGAAATAGTGAAGCACAGTCACACCGCCATTGCTGCAGAGGAGTTCTTTCCATAGATCGATTATAATTACCTCGATATTCACTAATATTGCCAAGAAACATTTTTAGTGATTCCATTTTCTAAAAAAAGAGAAGAAAAACACATGTTCTAAATTTGAGACTTCTACCTTGGTATAAACGTTATTCAGCCTAACTGCCAATGACTCCTTTATTATCCCGATAATCCCAATAATTTCAAATATCGAAGAGGAACTTTCGTTGTTCTTTTATCTGAGCACATTGTCCGAGTCTTGGTAAAAACGTGCCATTTTGAATTATTATTAATTAGACTAATTTATCCAATAAGCCACAATGATTACAAACTGCATCGATTTTTAATTCTGAAAACGACACAAAGCGTAAACATGAATAAAAGTCACACATTTTGTGTTTGTGATCTGTTTAGGAAAGTGACACTGACAACGCAGCACTCATAAAATTATGCGAAAATTGTGAATGTTTCATTCTGTGGATGATAAAATAATAATTTTACTGAAGAATTTTAGGCGTATATAATGTTAAGATATTTTAGGCGTATATAAATATTTATAAAATATGTTTTTCGACAAATATATATTAATTAGTCTGCTGCTCCTCACGAAGGGACAGAACCGTGGAATCAACCTGTCAATGATTTTCGTCTAAGTGGAAAAATTTCATTTGTTTAAATTGTTAAATGTTGTTGCGGAAAATACTGCTGATTTTTTTAAAGTTTGATAATTTGTTTTAAATATTTAAGCTGTTTATTCAATTTTAAGGTCTGACAGTAATTTTCAACTAGATAGTATGCACGTAGAGTCTGAAATAAAAACGTTGATGAAAGTAGAAGGAACTTAACACTATTTTACTTGATTGGTGAAAGGGCATTATCTATTAAAAAAAAGAAAAAAGAAAAAAACCTTTTATTGCAACGATAAAATAAAAATGTATGAAAATTTAAGCCCTGAAACTTTTTTAAATCTACTATACAGCAAAATAAAAATTACTCGCTGTGCAAGAAAATTAAGAAGTGAACAATTTTTACCATTGGGAATAGAAATTAATACAACTAAAATATATCTAAAGAATTTGTAGAATGGGGAGTTCATTAGATGCATTTAAATTAAATTGCTCGTTCTCCTTTAATATGCAAAGTATAAACTGTTTCCTATAGCAAATTTTTCAAACAAAATTAAGAGAGTTCTCTTTTTTTCAATAAAAAGGGAACACTTTTTATCAAGATAGAGAAAGTGTTGCTTGCCTTCAGGAAATCATTTTTCTCCTTTCAAATATACATACCAATTTATTATCCCCCAGACGATGTGTACAATACTGCGTTTTATATTTTGTAAGAAGGCGCAATTACCGCGTACAGTTTTATGTATTTATAACATGAAAACACCCTTTTTTGAAACTTCTCGGTAGAGAATCTCTTTAAAATTCAAGTCCAGTCTTGTCTCTCAACGAGGAAAGAAATTATGCTTTTGCTTTGAAAAGAGAAATGTTTTTTTTCTCTTCCTTTTCCTAGAATATTTAAAATTTGACTTGCGCAATCGACGCCTTTCCTAAGACGTTGTTCGTAAGAGAGAGATAGGGATGTCGTGTAACTAACAGCACCCCTCCTCATTTGATGAATTATTCAAAATATGTGATAAAATTTTTTTTTCTCTCGCCAAAAACTGTTGTGGTCTGAAGAGAAGGGGGATATTATTTTCTTCTTACATTATTTTTTTTTCTTTGTATCATTTTCTTTCTTTTCTTTTCCCTTTTCTTTATTAAAAATAACTAGCTGGGAGTATTTATAAACAAGCCTGTAATTGCAGGTAAAAATAGAGGAAAAATTATTTCTCTCTGGAGCTCTTTTTTAAAGTTTCAAACGTTTTCTGATTGCTACAACGAGATATTAACGTCATAATATCTCATAACCCGTTTGAATGCTAAAGAAGCTGGAGGAAAAGAGTTTAAAAATTAATTTGTGACCCTTTACATATGAGCTCTATTTGACTCCATTTATAACCAGAGTTCTATTACTTAGATGAAGATTATGGTTCTTCTTTTAAATTTTTGTTTTAACACAAATTTCAGTCCTCGCCTTTTCTCTCTTCCTTCCTTCCCCAAATTTAGAAAATAAGTTTTGTTTACAACAAAACGATTCAAAATACTTATTTTGGTAACATCGAATAAGTGCTTCTAAAAAATTTTGCAGCGATATAATTTTTATAATTTTTTTTTTAAATGAGTATTGTAAATTTTAAAACTTCTACCACCCTGTTTAAATACAAAGTTAAAATTAGCATAAATACTCTAAATCCATATGCTCCGATTTAAATTACATTTTGAAATACTTGTATTTTTGGAGTGAAATTGTTCAAATATTTCGTAGAACCTTTTTTAAATTCCGTTGAACTTAATTTTTTTCCAACTTCTAGTGTGAAAAAATGAAGAGTGATTTGAATGTACTTCAACTTCGCATAACTCTCTGATGCAGAAAAAGGAAAATATGTTACTCAGAAGTACTTGTTAAAAAAAAGAAAGGAATTATAATCCGTAACGCTTTGTGATCCACAAAGTGAATTATTTCAATATTTTTCTTTTTAAAAGTACATATTTATAGTCTGTTTAAGTTTCTAAAAAGTTTCTTTCAGAAATTTTTTTTGTGGCAAATCAGGTCGAACGAAATTTCAAAAGAATTTTAAGTCAAACAAATGCATTGGAATTGCCTGAAAAAAATAATGTTTTTAAAAATGTTTATGAGAAGATTTTTGTTTAAAATTTGATCTTTCTTCGCATCGTGTTTAATCGAGAATATGTGTTGAAATGATCTTCCAGTAAATAAAGCTTTTTTAAGATAAAATAGAATTGAAAATTATGCCGAAGAATATGAACGTTTGATTCTTCTCTTTTGTTCAATTTTTCTTCCGTGCGAAAATAATTTATTTTTATAATCGAACGACTTTTCTATTTTTTTGGTAAATCAACAGAGTAAATGAAGAAATAAAAAAAAGCCTTCAAATTACGTATTTCAAGTTAACTAAAAAGTAGAATATAATTTTTTTAAGTATTCCATATTAGCGGTATAGTGCCCTCCTACCACTGAACAAACATTGAAATTTCTTACAAAAAAAATTCAGGGAAATGAGCCCTGTTTAATGGATATTTTCAGAATTCATCTTATAAATGAAATCAGTAATGTATACAAATATATGCATTAGGGATCACACATTAATATGATGTAAAAAACACTATAAAAATATAAAGAGAACCGGAAAGGTAACATAACTGGAAATCTAAGGAGAGACAGGAGAGATCAAAATTCGTTTGATTGCAGGAGGAAACTGAGAAGAATTGCGACGCAGTTATTAGAAACAAGTTTCATCGAATTGGGTTTTATTTTTTTCATTGCAACTTCACCATTTTGGAAGATTAACTAAGGGGCGACCCTAGTTTACCCTTTCTTTAAGCAAGGATTCTAAAAATATACATTAAGGGAAGAACATCACATTAAAATTTATAATAGATAATAAATAAAAAAAATATTGCATTTTTTCGCACTTTATCCTTTTAAGAATACGTTACAAAAATAGTGAATTTATTTACAGCATAATATGTCGACGCTGTTTATGGTTTCAGTTGATTAATAAATTTACTATCAAAACATTCATGCAAAATACTTTCATTTTAACTATTCTATTGAAATGATTTGTTTACAATATGTTAGAAAAGGAATGAATGGTACTTTCAGCATAAATACACTCTATAACAAAAAAAATCGACGCACTAAGACGCGCAAAATCGACGCTCGATCAGGCTGGAATGATACCGACTGGTGACGTATAGTCTTTAGCGACGAATCTCGCTTCCAACTGTGTCCTGACGATCATCGAAGACGTGTTTGGAGAAGCACAGGGCAGAGGGGGGATCCTGCCTTAACTATTGCACGCCACACCGGCCCTCAACAAGGCATTATGGTCTGGGGGGCCATTTCCTTTGACAACCGGACCCCTTTGGTCGTCATTAGAGGTACAGTTACTGCACAGCGGTACGTCGCCGACATCCTAAGACCTGTTTTGCTACCGTTCCTTTTGCAGCGCTCTGGGCTGGTTTTTCAGCAGGACAATACCAGATCACATACGGCACGTGTTGCTATGAACTGTCTGCAAGCTTGTCAAACTCTTCCTTGGCCTGCCAGATCACCAGATCTTTCTCCCACCGAGCACGTCTGGGATATGATGGGAAGGCGATTGCATCTGGCACGGAATGTTGATGACCTCGTTCGACAATTGGATCGAATTTGTCAGGAAATACGGCAAGAGATCATCCGGGAGCTTTATCGGTCTATGCCACGCCGTGTGGCTGCTTGTATCCAGGCTAGAGGCGGGTCAACACCTTATTGAACTTGTTACTGTAACTCTGCAATAAATTATTCAATTGTTCTGAAATTTTAATCATTTGCTATTCCGTACATTGTCTTCCTATCCACCAATTTTAGTTTCAATCGGACAACTCCTTCTTGGTGCGTCAATTTTTTTGTTATAGAGTGTAGTTGAACTTATACAGGTGTAATAGTTTTTAATGAAGATTGCAAAGGACTAGTTTTCGAAATAAATGCAACCAAAGAATGTGCTCAAAATGAAGAAGAATTTCGGCTGCTCCTCTAGAGACGTCCCAAGAGAAAGACTGCTGACAATGAACTGCATCTTATAGACCAGCTATTATAGTTATGGTATGCATTATATCTAGTTAGCAAAATTTTATATATTTGTATCAATTTATTGATTTCAAAACTTTACCATGAAACAATGTTTCTCGTACCTGATGTATTCAATAACTAGTACAATTTTCAGCCGATATACTTTAAATTTTGACACAATATTCACAGTTAATGAAGTATAAATACAATTTCCGTTGCAGATAGTGATTTCTTAATTGGATTGATTGGGTTTGAGTAGTCCATGAAAATGTAACTAATTTCGTGTCCTTTTTTTATAACACTACCATTTTCTGAATTTTTCTTTTTTAAATCCTGCTTACAACGAAAACTACATTCTTTTGTAGTACATTCGTTTACATTTTTTTTTGTAGTTTAAAAAAATTAAAACGGAATAGAAATGGGATGATTTTTTTCCTACTAATGAGTACAGCAATTTATAGATAATTTAAGAAATATCAGTTACGAGCATCGTATTGTATAATCTCTATCTTTTTAAATTTTTTTTGTTTGTAACATCATAAAATGAAAATTCAAATATGTACAATAAGATGAAAAAAAAATGTATTAAGTAAGCTTATTACAATCATTGAAAAATTCATTAAAAAACCTTCTTTTTATCAGCTTCTACTATATTGTTTTCCCTTAAAGATGAAATAACTTTATTAAAGAAATATTGTTCATAGATAATGCAACATATCACTTCACCGTATTAAACCAAACGAAATCAACCCACGATTTCCACACGGATGCGATTTCTATGTACACACATATTTTATTCTTACAAGACCCTTTAAAGGGCACTTTTCTGAAGGTGGAAATAATAACGTTAACCTCAGCTAATTTTATTTATATTTATATTATACGCAAAAATTATTCTCTACTTAATTAATGTACTTTTCTATTTGAAAAAAATTATCATTATTACTTTTTTTCTTGAATCATCAGATTATCTTAAACAATAAATTTATAATTTTCATTCATTTATAAAGTAAATCAATACTCTATTTAACCTGTAAGAAAAATGACATCCAGTTACAAAATTATTTCATTAAAACAAAATGCTTAAATCTTTGAAAATTATTTTAATGAGCTTAAACTACTTACCTAAAATAACGGATTTTGACGTCATTTTTTTAAAGAAGCATCAAAACTCTAAATTGTTTTTTTTTAATAAAAATTCTCATGCAATTAAATATAACTATTGCTGCTGTTTGTTGCAGATACTATCAAGAAACCTTTTTATTTTTAACATTACTTTCTTATTTCAATTTGAAAATATCAATTTCGCTTTTCATGTTTTTTACACCAGTATGACATTGGTTCAGTTGACATCGTGTCCGAAATGGGTATTTAGAGTAGCCAAAACTATCTTTTAAGATATTTATAGAAAACTTTTGCAATTAAGTTATATTAATGCCTGTTCATAGACAGAATAACAAATTTACTCTAGAATTTTTATCGCGAAATAAATTTAAAATTAAATCGTGTTCAGAATTTAGATCTGTGTTATGCTCCCACCTTTTGGGAACTGCCCTTCAATATTGGCTCCCCTCGCCGACCGGACTGCGTAGGGGTCAGGAAACTGGCCATGCATCAAAAAAGTTCTGAGTTCGAATCCCGGGCAAGGATGTTCTTTCATTCTTTGTATTATCTGTTCTTACTGTGGGAGCAATGTTGTCCCATCTAATAGGGTGCCCTGAAAGAGTGGCCAACAAATTTGCCCAGAAAATGCCTGAATTGACGAAATTTTGACACAGGTGGGTATTGGAAATAAATTAAACAGAAATATTGGCTCCCCAATTTATTATCTAAGGTACTGATTTGTTCTGGTGTCCGAGTTTCGTAGATTAAGAAGCTTTCTCCGCTTTCTAGAAGAAAAATTCCTTCTCCCTCTAATTCTTGGAATTTAAAACAAACCACTGGACGAAAAAAAAATATATTAAAAGAAAAAAAAAAGTGTTTCCATTCCCAGAAGATAATGAAGCTGGGAGAATTACAGCAAAATAAAAACATCTCTTTTAAGTACAAATGATTACTTCTCTGGCAACAACAATTACATCAAAAGAGAGGAAAAAAGGGAGGGAAAGATTACTGAAGGAGATTTTAGAAGAAACTGCGAGATGGGGCGGATGAATGGATAGAAAAACAAATTAAATAGATTTAATTACTTTTATTTTTGAGCCACAGAACAACCATTCAATTGGCAAAATAAAGCATGCAATTAGCTCGTTAGGTTAACTACCCCCCACGAGAAAAAAATCTTAATAAAAAAACATGTAGTACCGATGTTTAATTACTGAAATAATAGAAAAAATACTATTTGTACTAATAGGGTTATGGAGAGTCGCCCAGACATTTTCTCTCGTGTTGTACACTCACCCCCCCTCCCTTATTGTCTCACGTTATTGAGAAATGTTTCATAATTTAAGACTGATCAGGTAAAGAATAAAAAAAATAATTATAATTCCTTTTTATGTAAATGTCCTCTAACATAGGAAATAAAAAAATGGAAACAAAAAAGCTTTATTTCATATTGATTGAATTTTATTTCGGAAATTGTTTTTCTTTCGGATGTTAGATAATTGGAAAATTCCCGCCACCATCGTTTTGCAATACGTGTTTTAGTTAGTTTAATAAACTTTATTAAATTATGCACGTCATGCAATGGTTATAATGAGATGTTTTTCTTTCACAGTAATTGCTTCGGAAAAAAAACTATAGCTGGTAAATAATTGTTGCCTTTTCATTTGAAAACTTTTAAAACTTCTCCTCCGATAAAGTTTATAAGAATAACAATCCCGAAAGCATTTTTATTCGAAAGAGTCGAAGCATAAAAAATGTATACAAACAACCTTTGAAAATCAATTAAAGAACGAAGAAGACGGTTTGCTGCGTTCTGATTACGAAACTAGAGAATACTTAACCTGATGATTAAAAAATTTCATTTGTTTCAAATATATGAAGACGGTCGTTAAATTTGACAAGTTTCGAGTTCTCAAAAATAGGCACTGATTCTAAAGACTCAAGACGAGAATAATGAAGAAAACATCACGCAGAAAAGAAGAAACGCTTAATAAATACGTTTTTCTTTTGAAATTATTTATTTTTCATTTTCTTTGCTTCAGTCTCGTCTGTCATGATTACCCAGTTTTGTTTTTCATCTTTATTGTTCATTGATTCGTTGGCAGCTTTCTTTTTCAAATCGTTTCTGTTTTTCTTATTCTTGTCTGAAGAGTCTTAAAAATTAACACCTATTTTTGAGAGCACTCAACTTTTATTATCGTCTTCATGGATTTGAACCGAATGAAGTTTTTTGTTATCATCAAGTATATCCTTCCATTTCTTGGGATTATTCATTTAATAGAGAAATTATTGCTGTCAAGTTTTCTCGGCATAAAAAGTCTGAAATAAATGAAAATAAGGAATTGGCAACATTTTTTAAGGGAAATGAAAGTATAGTAGGGCATTTCTCGCAATTTGATTTGCTACTAAAATCTGTTTTGTATGAATGATGGTACTCTTTTTCAAATAAAGTTTTAAAATCCTGTGAAACCTTTGATTAATATGCATTTAATGCAGAAGCATACTTCCTCCGATTTATAAGCAATATGGTTTGATTTTGATAGTTTCAATAATTCTTCGTTATACACAAGTTGTTTGTAGACATGTAATTTCTTTACTATATCATAATCTAGAAAAATGTAAAAAAAACGGAAGAAAAAGGAGCGAAAATTTAAAAAAAGAAAGCATAGCTAAATTTAAGAGTTAGAAAAATATTAGATGCGCAATACCTAAATGTGGGTTATCTTAGAATTTTAAATTATTTCTTTCTAACATATAAATTTATAAGTCTTAGAATTTTGGTGAAAACAGTAACAGTGAAAGATATTACCTTAGAAACAAACTCTCTTACGTCTGCAGTTTTATTAACAATGTGCGTTCATTATGAAGCCTCGTTATAACTAAAGAGAGTTCTTTTTTAATACAAATAGTAATAGCTCTTCTTTCTGGCTGGCTTATCGCGTTGTTTCGTGCTTTTCGTTGCAAACGTGATTATAATATTAGGGGAACCGGAAAGTAACGTCGTTTCGGTGCATTTGATATTTGTTACCAAGATTTAATTTTTAATCAATAATGTATTCCCCTTCGTTAACAACAGCCTTTCATTGCCAGATCGAAAATGAATGAATGAAAGATCGAAATGGATCGAAAAAAAAGGATTGGTTTTTAAGACTAATGAATATTTAATGCGCCGAAGCGACATTAATTTCCGATACCCCCTTAGATGTGCACATCTTAATTTTTCAAAATAAATGATGAGGACAAAATAGTGAAGCTATCACTTTTCATCTTTTTTTGGGGGGGGGGAGGGATGGAAAAAATCTCTTCCTAAAAAGGGAATACCTAATAACTGAACACATCATTTTGTTGCTTACAACTTTTGAGAAGAATCCCTATGAATTCAAAAATCGTATCAAATATATTTATCAAAGATTAAATTATAAAATGTTTGTTAAAAACAAGCGCAGGAAAAAGAATCCTGAAAAGATGAAATTAAAATTCAATTCGAGAAACTAAAATAGTTATTCCTGTCGGGGAAGAGGATGATCCCCACTTCATTCAATTCTCTTTCCTCTCTTCATTCTGAAGAAGGAACAACTCCTGCATCTTCTAAAACGTCCCGCCAGAGGGCGCATTCACTTGCGTCATCACCCGACGTCTACTATACCAGTGCAGAGCTGCGGATTTAAAAAGCCGTCTGTGTACGGCAGTCAACACGGACACACACACTCGGAGCTCGATTTTTAATGAAGTGAGAGGTGGTGTCTTCTCACATTTTAGGAATAATGTGTTCGTAATTGTTCTGGAAGAGATCTTCTAAGAATTTTTAAGGATTTTCGAAGAAAGAAAAATAACAAGGTGAGCAATTTTAATGAATTACCTTTATTGCACAGATTATTTTAGGCAATCTCTTCCCCCCCCCTACTCGTAATGTTTAGTTTTCCGAAATTTAAGTTTTTCTTAATAGAAGTCATCTTTATAAAATAATTCCCTAAAATAATTAAGGTTTGATGAATAATCATTTAAACAATATCGAAAAAAGAAAAACAAATTGGAACTTAAATTTTTTTTTTAACAAAGATAAATTTATTGTTGAGACAAAAAGAAGTATTCTTTGCCTCATAAATTTATGAATACAATTTCCAAACGAAAAAAAAAGTTTTTTATTTAAAGTTTTCAATGATCGGAGAGTTTTATGAAAGAGATGCATGCAGGGAATTTCAACAGTTTTAATTAGAAAGTCTGTAAAAACTAATAAATGTTCTCAATAACTTGTTTTGCGATGATCACCCATGATATTTATTTTCCCTTAAATAATAAATTGAAACGCATATTGGAGATGAGTAAAAGGAGAAAAACAAATCTCAGAAATCACTTAATCTAAAACATAATATTTCTGGTTTGATTGCCGAGGGAACACGATGGAATTGAGCGATGATTTTCAGTTACAACTGTAAGTTTCATATTCATTTTATGTCTCCCTCACTAGTGATTCAAAAAATAAATTCGTTTTCCTTTGCACAAATCTCAATATCAATTTGAAACGTCCATACTCTTTTCATTTCACCAAGACTGTCGATAATTGAAATGCTTGACTCCAATAACTGGCGAAATTCCATTCCAGACACTAAAATAACATTTCGATGTATCTATAATAAAATAAGCCTTGTTGGAATCTGCTGAGGTCCTGAAAAAAGTAAACAGTTTTTAACTAAAACATCCTATCGAGAGAGATGAGTGGATTAGTGTGACACATTTAAGCAACACGATTTTTCTATTTTCAATAGTTAGAAAAATAACATTAGTAATGTGCACTATTTAGTCAGAAACAGGTTTCTCTGAGAGCACATTCTTCATTAGTTATCTATTTTTGTGGAGCGTAAGTGGGTGACGTCACAGTATTTTGAACCACATCTTTATTTTGTGTATAGGAATGTTCTTAAAACATGTCTCAAGAAACCTAAATAATGAAAATGCCATTTCACTTAGCGAAAATTAAATTATATACTCAAGTGCCAATTTTTGGAAAAAATTTACCATCATTTTCAGTGCCAAATGACTCAATCTTTTAAATAACTCCAGTTAATTTTTTATGTAAAGATATCTAAAAACGTGCTTTAAATATAAAGAAGTAAATTCTCTGGTAGGGAAACGCGCAATAATAGCAATAAAAATAAATTAAACAATTTAACAAAATTTTATTTACAATTTGAAATTAAACAGTAGACAATTTTAATTTAATTATAAATGATAAATGAAATTAACGCGATTGGTTTTTTTCCCTTCAAAATCTGATCTAAATCTCAACATCGACGAAACTGAATACATATAATTTTTGTTATCAAGCAAAATTCTATTGAGAATTCATCAATAATATACACCATCATAAGATGAATGATTAAATTTAGCATGAGTCTGCAAATCAATTAAAAATGTTAAATCGATTAAATATGTAAATTAGTTCAATTCTAAATTGAAATCTCACTTTAATCAACTGTCGAATAAAGAAAGATTTTTAATTCATAATTTTTATCACTTAACAACGCGTTGCTTCATTTTTACCGATTCCCTTAATGTCTTCTTATTCATCATTGTTTTTTCTTTTTCTTTATAATTTATTATTATTTTTATATAATTTTTCAAATTTTTTTTTATAATTCTAATCGCTTTATATAAGAACATTTTATTAATGTGTTATACGTTAGTTAGATATGCTAATCGTTAGTAAGTTATCGAGATTTGAGGTAGGTTAGTTACGTCACACAAGAGCTGCACTATGGGATATTGGTCTGGGAAACATCTCCGACAATGATCCGAAGACATGCCATCGCAATTTTGATCTTCTGCAGAGAGGATGGCTCCTCTGCTTTGGTAGCCCGGTGAACTGCGCGTGAATCCGAGCACTTCATGGTAGAACAGTTTAACGAGGACGGATACCGCGCATCCTCGATCCCTACGCAGGCAGATCAATGCGGTCACCCACCCGCTTACTGACCACAACCAGTGATGCTTGACTTCGGTGTTCTACTGGGAACCATGTCTTTAAGATCAGTCCACTGCGGGACTCAATTCTAAATAGAAATCTTGCATTAACCAACTATAAATTAAATTGAGACTTTTAATTTATAATTTTTGTCACTTACAGCGTTGCCCCCGTCCTCTGTCGCTTCACTTTACCAATCCCCGTAATTGCTTCGATTCATCATTGGTTTTTATTTATTTATTTTTTTATTATAATTTTATTACTTACGAGGAAATGCCATATATAATCTCTTTTTTATATAATTTTTTTTAAAAATATTTTTTTAAATATTTCTCTATAATTTGTTATTATTTTTATATATGAACATTTTGTTCATATGTTACACGTTAGTTAGCTAAGTTAATCGTTAGATAGCTACAGAGATTATAAAAATAATCCTCATTTAATCAAAGGAATACAGATTGCGTGACTCAATAAGAAGAAATAAATGAAGAAGAAATAATTTGAAGAGACAATTCGAATGGTTTATCACACTCATGTTTAAGTATTTTTATTTTTCAAAATTTCACTATGAATGTTAAAACAGCTACTCATCTTTTTTGCTACTTTTGATAGAGCCTACAAAATTAAGAAATCTCGTGAGAGAAAAATAAATTTTCAACATCAATTTATAAATCTATATTCGTCAAATTATAAAGAATATGTATGCGTGTTTATGTCTGCATACCAAATTGGGGGTATACCCTTAAGCAATGCGGCATTTACCATAAGGTTAAATGAGTACCATTATAAAGAAATAAAAAAAAGCCCGATTTTCGATCTGACTCTTTCGGCCCGACTCTTTAACTGTGGATGCTCAAAAAAAGATATTTTTTCAGTAATTTAAAACTGCTATTCATTAATATGAAATTGCAGATGATTCCATATTTTCAATTATTTTGAAGAACACATCAGATATATTTACTTATGTATAGTTCTCATTAAAAAATAAAGATTTATTGCGCGTTTAAAGATTTTTTATTCGTTACGTCAGATAAACTCAATGTGAGAGAGGTTACATAGGCCGTCACCAAATGAGCGTTCCCTAAGTTATCTGAAACGACGTGTTTAGTTTGTTTATAGATATGTTTTAACGAAGTGTTTCTAGAAAACAAAATATTTTAAATGAATGGTATTTGATAGAAAAATAAATTACGTACCGAAAAGCAAAATCAATGGTGAAATAGTGCTAAATTGTTTGGGAAGAAATGCAAGAACTATTATTGACACCAATGATGCTGAATCAATTTTGTTAATAAGTCCAAATGGAAATATATGAAAAATAGTCTTCGTACTAAACTTAAAAGTAAAGTCCTTACGATTTTTTAATATCCAGGGGAAATGTAAAGGTACCAAAAAATTTTGAACAGTCCTTTATGAACTCGTGAATTCATTGACTAATTAATTATAGTTTAATGATTTGGAGTGGTTACGTTTTCAGAAATATTAAAAGACTTAATGGAATGAATAAGAATTTTACGAGGTATCCATAATGCAATGAATATTGATCATTTCAAGTGTATTAACAGTCATTCCATTTTTCTCTATATTATCTGTCTCTATAGTTATATATAAATCCAACCGATTTACCGAGGAAGACCTTAACGAAATATACCGATACATCACAAAAATGCAATAAGAACTTCATTAATAACGAATTTAGCTCCCGTATTCTTCAATAGTATTCTCGCCGATTTGCTCCGAAAAAAGGTTCATTCAGACAGAAACTAAAGGAATATCCTTATTCACGATATTGTTTTGATTATTTAGCGATGTATTCTTATTTACAATTAATTGTAACTTTGCTTCACTAATCGATAACAATATCGATATTTATGATAACGATATTCTTGTATATAACGATATTATTTTTCTTTCTGCGGGTTTCACGAAATAAAGTGACCTCAAATTTTCATAAATACTAAGAGACAACCTGTTTGCCACTATTATGTTGTGCATTGTACATTTAGTTTTATGTATTGTCTCTTTTTATTTAGATTCGTGAATTTAGTGTTATTCGTTTTTATGGTTACCATTATGAACCATGTGATCCAATGAAACCGACATATTTCTTGTTTGTTTGTTCATTTTCAAGTAAATAATAAAAACGATATCAATAAAATGCTATTGTTATTAAAAATATTTCAGGTTTCATAGTTGGATCGATAAATAACTTCCAGATGCGTGCACGATTATGCAATGCTTATTAATAACGATTCGTTAATTACTTAGGGGTATTCAATTAATTGTATCTAAATTGTTCGAGTAGTATTAAGAGACTTTTTAAGATAGAAAATCTTACTTTCCTAAAATCCAATTCTCTTAAGAAAAACAAGATTATTTATTTTACTATAAATTGTATGATTTTTATATGTCATAATAATAAATATTTATTTTATTTTAAGAAAAGTAATAGGTAGTTTGTAGTAAAATTTGTTTCGTAAAGATCTGTTTTAAAATTGTTCGTGAAAGGAATCAGTACCAAGTGATCCTTTGTTCCGTAGAACGTTTCATAATTAAGTTAAAAAGCGAGCTCTTGATTTCGCAGAGTCACGCGCCCAATTAAAGTTGGGAAATTTAAAAAACTCAAACACGATATTAACTTCATAGCCTTTGTTACAGCAATAAGTCAAAATGAACTAAAAAAAAGTATTATTACATTAAAGCTCCATTTCTTTTTGTCGAAAATTTCACACAAAAGTCAATTTTTTCTTACGACGCTTTGGTAGAAACTGGTGAGATCTCTGGACATTAAAAAAATAAATAAAGTAATCTATTGCGTGACGCTTTTTTTTTCTTTCTTTCAATGAAAGAGTGTTGAAAATGGGAAGAGACCATCACTTGGTTTGTTTATTAACCCCCTCCTCTTTCGTGATAATACTATCGATTAATAATAGTCTTTTTGAATCGTTATCATACTGTGACATCTCCATGTATTACTCTAGGTACAGCATTTTCTGTGTCTTGTTTTGCGAAGACTGATTCTTTTCCATCACATTGAGTTGTTCATCGGCTTTTTAAAAAAGGTATTGATTTTTATCACACAAGAATCTATTATCTTTCCACCCCCTCTCCTACACGTGAAAAAAAAACTCAAATCGAAGTTTTACAAGCGGGAAATATTGGTTCGTGTGTATATATACATGCTAGACTTTACGCTAGCAAGTAGAATAGATATATTAACAGACATCTAGAATACGCAGAACATGGTGAATACCGTTCCCACTTGAAACGTATGAACTTATTTACATACAGTAAAATCAGGAAGCGGAAATGACGTAATAGAATAACTAGAACATTCCATAAATAATAACTAAAATGTTAAACAACTTATATACATATTTACATACTTCTAAAGCCTTGTTAGTAATCGGGAGTACTTGGAGGGTCGAACTCAGGACATCCGATTTGCCAGGTGAGTGCCTTTAGCCGCTCGGCCTTGACGACGCTTTCCGTGTCATAGCTTCCTCCTTAAAATAAGCGACCACTCTATTTGATAATGATTTGTTACAGCAAACTCTGGAGCGTGTAATAGAGCCTTGATATTCAGAATGCTTTTCCTCAGGTTGCGAAGCAACCGGATTTTCTTTACATGAATTTTTCCTTTGATCACTTTTTCTATGCATGCTATCTTGATGTTTGGTTATTTGTCATATCCTCTTCTAATTGCTTCGAAGGATTGTGATAAGGCTTCATCCCTAAAACTATATCAGTTGTCCTGCGTTTGTTTGACACGCTGGTATCCACCACTTTGTATGCAACTTAAGAAAGTTTCCTTGCAAAAACGATTTGTTTCATCGAACAAAGGTATCTTTTTTGTCGTTATAGAGACTCTAATCCTCTGTACAGTCGAAGGAGGCAATTTTCGACAACACAGATGTTTCAGCTTCAAATATTTTTTCCTGGGCTTCATCGTGTAATGACTCGGTACGTCCATAATTAATAATAGCTTGTGATGCTTTTAAAAAATCCCATCCAGTATTACATCGTGACTACAATTTTCCAATACAATAAACTCGTAAGGCTCGTCGTCTATATTCTTCCGTACAGGGCAACGTCCGATTGGATTAATAAACTTTCCGTTTCAGTAGCAATTTTGATCTTTCTGCAAGCATAGTTTTATGCAGGACAGTTCGACTTCATTCAACGGAAATAACTGAAAAGGATGCTTCCGAATCAACAAGTGAAGTTACTGGTTTGTTGTCCATGACGACTTCAATTTTCTTTTCTTTAAGTCTGTGTGATTATCGTCGTTGGAGGGTTTGTTTCCTCAGCGGCCTCACCTCCGACGCTTGTCTTCCATAGAATTTCTTGCAGGAGATATACTTTGACATCTATAGTGTGAGGGGGACGTCTTGGATAAGGAGAACTATTTCTAAAGGACTGGTTTGAACGTTCGTCTTCCATATCTACTACGTATTATCTTCAACTGTTTCTGAAATATCGGTTGGTTTCAGTTCTTTCTCTACAATATCTATACACGTGATGAGAGCAACCGGAGTGATGGTATACAGATATATTGTCTTCAGTTCTCCAGAGATCAGTGGTCTGTAATTGCGTCGGATCTGAACTGCCGGTGAATGACGGATGGTTACTAGGGTGGCGAACTGCACCAGAGTAAGAAAGTGGGGTGACAAATCCTTGTGGTGCGAATTCTTTATCAAAATCAGAGTTGGCTAAGAGCTAGAGTCTTAACAACTTCGTTGCGTATAGCATCCTCTAAGGAATTTATGTGATGATCAGGCGTTGTTGCAAGGGAAGGATAACATCGAGCGATCTCTTCTTTTACAGTTTGGCCTATTATAGTTAGCATATGTTGGTGGTTTTCGAGTGATGCAACAGCGGTAGCTGTTCAAATCTTTTAAGGGGGATTCACGCTGTTGCTCTTTATCGAAATGTTGGCACCGTTCAACAGAGACCGTTGAGGTTGCAATGTCCTTCTTAAGTAACACTAGATAAATATTCTCGGTTGCACCTTTCATAAGATGAGCCACTTTATCATCCTCGATCATATTTGGATTGACTTTCTGACAATGGATCGAGAAACAGCTCGGACTGGTTTCATCAGGAAGCTGAGCTGGAGCTAACAATTGTTTTTCAGCGTGGTGAACGGGTTACAAACTATCAGTAAATGTTGCTCTGAGATTTGTTTTAAATACTCCACTAATTGTAAAAAAACCTTTTATATTTTTGAATCACTATTTTGCTAAGTTCCGAGTTGGCTGAGAGGTTATCAGATATATATATATATATATATATATATATATATGTTACGCTTTGAAAGTCTAAACATTGTGAGTTCGTAGTGTGGCCGGTGCTTCTTGAAAAAGATACAGGAAAATACGGTAATCATAATCTAATTTTATTAACGTAAGGGCCAGAGCCCCAGAATGACAACATTACATGCTGGTGGATAGGTAGAGAATAGCACATTTGACCTTGGAAAGAGGGTTTTATATCTTTCTGGACAATATATTTAAATGTTAATGGGTCTCAGTAGCGTGGGACTGATCAATTTCCCAAGCTGCTAAAGCCACATCATCACATTTTTTGAGATAATTAGATCAATATTATTACTTTCTTGTGGGAAAGGTTTTTAAACGTTTGCGCGTTGGATAAATGCTCTATTTAAGGATTATATTTAATATATAATTGTTTTAACATTACATAATATTCCCCCCCTCTGAAGAAAGGTCTGATCAATATGCTAGCCTATTGGTCAGAACTTCCCCCTTCACGCGATTTCAAATTAAAATTTATTATTTTTGGTATATTGTCCAATATTATACATTTATAAGTAAAGTATTACAACAATAACATTTATATAAAAGTAACTAAATATTTCTGCATAACTTTGAATAACAATAATTAATAACTTTATAATAATTAATAATGATTATGTACATTTTTCCTGTTGAAAAGAATAAGAAATATCAAAACAACTCTAGAATATCTAAAACAAAATATACCATGACATAGATAAAATAAAAATAAATCAAACCACAATTTCACAACTTGTGAAAAGTTCTTTTCTTGAAATAAACTGGATCCATTGTTCGGGCCTAAATTTATTAATTTATTCATAAATTTCAGAAGAAAAAAAAAGTTTATGTTCTTAATCATCATTGTTTCATTTTCGAAACAATTATTATTCATAAAGTCATTTAAATTCACTTATCATTTACATAGTTTTTCTTACTTTCTCATTAGTAATTATGTATTTTCACAAATATTGTGTAGAATTATTCACAACATATGACATACACTTGAAGAAATCAATACAAATAAAATAATACAAATAATATAAGTAATCTAATTTAAAATGTTTACTTTTCCACATGATAATTAAGTTCTTCGATAGCATAAAAATTTACATACAAAGTGCATTATAAATCTTTGTAGAAAATGATATGCTTTATTCCAAAATAATAAAAATATAAGCGTTATCCATTGAAAATAATTGATGGTCTAAGTTGGGTAAAATATTCCCAACTAGACGGAAAAAAATAGGATTTTAAGTTTGTTTACTCATGCTTGATCCTTAATTGAGGAGAAAACATCAGTAAAGAAACATTCTATGTGAGGAGTCCCACGGTTCAAAAAACCATTTCTATATATTTCATTTGCAAAATAAAATTTAGGAAATTTACCTAAATTTTCCGAAGTAACTCTCAAACATCATGTAATAAAAAAAATTCAGACATAGATGCATTAAAAAAAATAACGGGACTCCAAAAATAGGGGCAGAAAATAAAAATGAAAAACATATGAAAATACCAGCATTGAAAAGCTATTGTGAATTTTTTACATACAATTGAACTGTTGACTTGGATAAAATTTTCTTAATTTGTTTACATGTACTATTTCTGATTCTTTCTTAGTGAGAAAATTAGGTTTATCAATTTCAAATGACACCTCAGATAATTTCTTTAAAATTTTGTATGGACCAGAATATGGTGAACTTAATTTCCTTGTGTTAGGATAATGGAATTCTTCGTAAATTACTAAATCATTAACTTTAAAATTAGGTTCCAAAAAATGAGTGTCATAACGAATTTTGGTTTTCTTAAAAAACTCTTGTGTATTTTGAGCAGCTATTTTTCTTGCTTCATCAACTGGAGGATAAATATTTTGATTTACAAGAGAATCACAAGGTAATTTTCCATACATTAAATAAGCAGGAGGAAATTGTGTTACAGAATGAGGGGTGTAATTATATTCATGTGTTACTTCTTCTAATAACTTTGTCCACGGAATTTTTTTACAGTTTTCGTTGATTTTACATCTTAACCTAGAGATTATTGTCGCATTAGATTTTTCAACTTTTCCATTTGTTTGCGGATGATGAGCTGAAGTCAATAATTGTTTAACATTATAGTTTCTAAGAAATCTTCTAAATCTAGATGCTGTAAATGCAGCATTACGATCACTTAAAATTTTATCTGGAGCTTGAATTTGAAGAATTTGTTTTAAGCAATTTGTATATGTTTCAGTTGTTACACTTTTTGAAGGAAAAGTCCAAAGATATCGAGTAGCATGATCAATAACTAAATGCAAATATTTTTTAGTTGAGTTGTAATAGTTGAGCCCTCCGACAGTATCAATTGATAAAATTTCAAATGGTTGCTCTGTAGGGGGCATACTTTGTAACAACCCAAATCTTTTTTGGTGAGATTTTTTGTTAATTTGGCAAGTTTCACAACATTTAACATAGTTAGAGATATCAATTATTATATTAGGCCAATAGTAGAAGGGTGAGATTAAAGCAATCATTTTTTTAATACCAACATGACCAAATTGAAAATGATTTTTTTCTAATATTTTTGTTCTCAAAGAAAATGGTATTACTATTTTATGCAAACCTTTTTTCTTAATCGTTAACAAATCATTAATTGTTATGAATTTAGGATTACTTAAATTTTCATTTAGTTGTGCTTCTTTAATTTCATCATGAGTCACAACTGGATTATTATCAAATAAACTAAAAAATACAGAATATCTAGAAAGCATATCAGCTTCATGATTATTTTGACCCTTAATATATTTCACTTCACAATCATACATTGATAGTTTTAAAGACCATCTAAAAAGTCTACCTGTAGGATTTTTTATTTTCTTTAACCAAGTCAACGCGGAATGATCACTATAAATGATAAATTTATTTCCATGCAAATAACAATGATATTTATCTAAAGCATTAATAATAGCTAAACATTCCAATTCAGTAATAGAATAATTTCTTTCATGTTGAGATAAACATCTGGAGTGAAAAGCTATTGGATGCATTGAGCCATCGGGATGTTTTTGTTTTAAAACAGCAGCAATTGCTTCTTTTGAGGCATCAACAAACAAATGACATGGATAATTAGGATTATACAAAGTTAAAACAGGTTTAGAAATTAAAGACGATTTTAATTGATTAAATGAGGTATTGCATTCTACTGTCCAATTCCATTTAACATTTTTCTTAAGAAGATTATTAAGTGGCAATCTAAGTTCTGCATAATTCTTAATAAATTTGTGGTATACATTAATACTACCAAGAAATCGTTGTAACTCTTTAACATTTTTTGGAGGTTTTAACTGTCTAATAGTTTCGATATTAGCATTTGCAGGTGAATATTGACCTTTTTCTATTTCATATCCTAAAAATTTTATTTTAGTTTTAGCAAATTGACATTTTGAAAATTTAAGTTTTAAATTTTCAGTTTCACATATTTTAAAAATTTTCTCTAAATGATCTAAGTGTTCTAAATAATTATCAGAATATATGATAATATCATCAAAATAGTTTAAAGCAAAATCAACTTTATGTTTCTGTAAAATTTGACGAATAGCTCTTTGAAAAATAGCGGGTGAATTTTTCCAACCAAACGGTAAACGTAAAAATTCATAAAGGCCAAAATTGGTTGTAAATGCTAATTTTTCAGTATCATTTGGATCTATTGTTAAATTCCAGTAACCACATTTTAAATCTATAGTTGAAAAATATTTAGCATTAGACAATTTATCAATTAAATCATCAATTCTAGGTACAGGTTCAGAGTCAGTTTTGGTTATTTGATTAAGCTTTCTAAAATCTACACACAATCTGGTTTTATTACCTTCATCTTTTTTGTAAACAAGCGTAACTGGGGAGGAGTATGGACTATAGGAGGGTTTAATTATGTTAGCTTGTAATAAATTATCTATTTGATTTTTAATTTCTGCATTATCTTTAACAGATGCTCGATATGGACGCAATGATATGGGCAGTTCAGAAGTTAACTTTACTTTAACAGGTTGAAGTTTTAAGTTGCCAATATCAAAATTATTTTGGGAAAATACATGATCATAACTAGACAAAAGATAATTTAACTTTACCCTATCCTCTTCAGAAGTTACAGGTATTTTATCCTGAAATTCTGAGGGTGGGTTGAGCCTATGCTCATGAATATTTAAACTATTGACATTTCTTTCATCATAAAAATTATTAGTTTCTATATTTCTAGTATTAACACAATCATTTACATTACAATTCACATTTTTAAGATCAATTTTTTGTTTATTGTTGTAAAATATATTAGTATGATATTTATTTTTAGCACTATAATAATTATTAGACTGAGAAAATTTCTCATTTGTAACATCTTTAAATTTTTGAAAAACTCTGAAATTTTTAAAATCAATATGTAACTTAAATAATGATATTTCATTAAGACCAAGTATTGCATAATTAAGAGGGGTGTCTATAAAGGCGCATGTTATTACTTTTGTAATGTTTCCTATTTTAACACTTACCTTTTGGAGGTTTCCTTTGATATTTCCTTGAAATTGCGAAATTAAAATCCTAGTAGAGTTCGAATGTTTTTTTGATTGTCGTATAAAATGTTTTGGAATTATAGTGATGTTGGATCCTGTGTCCAATATAGTTAGTAAGTTCTTATTGTTTACTCGCGATGTCACACATAAATAGTCATTTGATGGTCAGCTGTTGTTATTGCTGTGCTGCGGAGGCTGGGAATCATGCTGAGGTACACCATAGCGATTAAGAGAATTCACAAACCTTGGCTGCTGCATTCTGTACTGATTTTGGGGAATCCACTGCCTTGGCTGCTCCATTCTGTACCGATGATTGGGAATCCACTGCCTTGGTTGTTCATAGTATCGTGGATTATCATTCCAGTTTTGTCGTTGGGGAGTAGGTCTATTGAAGGCACACTTTTCATTTTTTTCTAACTTTGAACACAACTTAATTAGTTCTTCAACAGTAGAAGGAGATGCTATACTCAGAAAATTACGAAATTTTTCTGGTACGTCAGCTTTGATGGATTCTAGCAACAGCTCCTCATCTATGCTTAGATCCTTCGACGCTCTCCACTTCTCTGTAGCATATTCAGAAAATGTCTTTTTTGGCGATGGCCTCATAGATAGAAAAAGTTCATACTTATCTTCTCTAGAAAGAGAAAATTTTTCTTGTAGTTTTTCCTCGAGTTCGGTCCATTTTTCAATTTCTATGCATTCATTAATGTAGAAGGTAAATAAGTCTCTTTTCAGGTATTCAGATATGTTATTTATTTTCCAGTTTTCTTCCAAATGTAGGATTTCACATTTTTTATTGAAATACTTGATCCAGTTAGGAAAATTATTTTTATCCTCACACGGAGAAATATTAACGCGTGCTGGAGCGTCCACCTGTTTTTCTTCAGAATCAGACATTATTCGTTTAATTTTTCTGTTTCTTAATTCCAAAGTCATCAAAATAAAGTTCTAATCGGTGATTAAAGCGAGAAGAAGACAAAACAAAGCGAGAAATAACAGTCCTCGTTCTTCTTTACCACACCCACGCATTCGAATTTCTAATCCAAGGCTACGAATCATTTTAGAAGCGAAAGTCGATTATCAAAAGATGTATTCCATTGTTAAATTAAATAGCATTTTCAGTTTTCAAAAATAATTTTTCGAGACAGGAAACTATCACTGCCGACTTATCTGTTACGCTTTGAAAGCCTAAACATTGTGAGTTCGTAGTGTGGCCGGTGCTTCTTGAAAAAGATACAGGAAAATACGGTAATCATAATCTAATTTTATTAACGTAAGGGCCAGAGCCCCAGAATGACAACATTACATGCTGGTGGATAGGTAGAGAATAGCACATTTGACCTTGGAAAGAGGGTTTTTATATCTTTCTGGACAATATATTTAAATGTTAATGGGTCTCAGTAGCGTGGGACTGATCAATTTCCCAAGCTGCTGAAGCCACATCATCACATTTTTTGAGATAATTAGATCAATATTATTACTTTCTTGTGGGAAAGGTTTTTAAACGTTTGCGCGTTGGATAAATGCTCTATTTAAGGATTATATTTAATATATAATTGTTTTAACATTACATATATATATATATATATATATATATATATATATATATATATATATATATATTTATATATATATATATATATATATATATATATATATATATATATATATATATATATATATATATATATATATATATATATATATATATATATATATATATATATATATATATATATATATATATATATATATATATATATATATATATATATATATATATATATATATATATATATTTATATATATATATATATATATATATATATATATATATATATATATATATATATATATATATATATATATATATATATATATATATATATATATATATATATATATATATATATATATATATATATATATATGGAATTGAAACGTGTTTAGATCAATAGTGCGAGCTCAATAATTCGATCATTCTTGAAAATTTTCCTCTGCTTTCAATGTTCAAAAATGTGTTTAAATGATAAAAAAATAAATAAATTATCTGAAACAATAAATATATTTCTCTCTAAAATAAAATTTAAACCGTAAGTCATTAAAATTGATTGTTATATGGATATTATAAATAGAAATATAGCTCAGTAAATGGTAGGAATGACAAATTACTGAATAAAAATTTCGACACTTCCCTTGTTTTCATTTAATCAACGTTATATTTAATAAAATGCTAAATTAAAAGTCAATAAATAAAGCTACTAACAGAGTGGAAGAGTATCAGAGGGGAAAGTCAATTTACTTAGGACAGGTTCAATTGAAATCATTTTATTTTATTTAATAAAATACAGTCGACCCAATTTTTGGGGTTTACGACTACCAATGGTCAACTCCGTGGCCTTGTCATTTTGCACAATCCTGAAGATAAGGGAACTCCTGAATGGCTGGTCGATACGGATGCGAAATTCGTATCGACCATCCCTTGCTGGGATTCGAACCCGGTTGACTTCACTGGAAGGCGAATGCTCCATCCCCTGAGCCAACACGGCTGAATTGAAATCATTGTATAAAACATAATCTTACCAATCAATGAACATTTAAAACAATAACGTGAGTAGCGGAGGTTAAAGTGAAAAAAACCTTGTCAAAGCTTTATTTTCTGCGATGACAGCAAATATGATTAAACTTTTTAAAATGGAAACTAAAAACAGATCATCTAAAGAGATGAACAGAAATAACTGAATACAATAGCAAAGTACAAAAAAATCCTGGAACCATATTAAAGTGTTAGATTGTACGCAAAAGTAATTTTAAAGCTGTACAATAAATAAACTTTGTTGTACGTTACATATATTTTCCCAACCAAATAAATTATTTTCTATTAACAGTTGATTTACTTACAACAAAATAAGAAAGCCGGGATTTACCTGTATCTGACGTATTAAATAGGTACATAACAGGCAATATTTGTAAATTGTTAATTTCTGTATATCTACTTTATTATAACCGTATAGAAAATTTATTTGAATGCTTAAAAATGTTATATAGCACTCATTTCAGTAATTAAAATTACTTAAAGTCCTGAAATAACAAAAGAGCAAGTTTTTTCAAAATGACCCAATCAGAATAAAAGTTTTTTTAAACCACCTTTCTTGGTTATCCAAAAGTTTGATTTTTGCTGATATGTAATGTATTCAAGACAGTTTTAGACAAATTCTTGGAAAAGAATTAATGAACCTCTACGAAAGCTCTATAAATGATGAGGAAAATAAACATCGACAATAAGGAGAATAATGACTTGAATCTTTATAATTTTATATTCGTCGTTGATCAGCCTACCCGTTTTGAAGTGAACGACAACCCATGTTCAACTCCACAGTCTAGTAATTTTGAACCCGATCCAGAAGACAAGGTAACACATTTATCAAGTATAGGGAGAAATTCGCCTACGTGTAGGACTTTTTGATGCAACTATATGGCATTTGCGTTACACAGAGAGAAATATCGCAAAAACCTTCTATTAAATTATCCTTAAATTAACCTGACGGCAAGAAGACTCCGACCCATGATCCATCCATCATTGAAGACATTTAACGTCAGCACCGTGGTTGGTGCACTCTGCGTGCGGAATTCGTATCGACCTGCCATCGATGGGATTCGAACTTGGGTCACCACAATGGGAGGTGAGCGATCTATCCTTTAAGCCATCACGTGTCTGGTTTGAAATTTGGTCGATTCGTGTACTCTGCCCCCTAACCGCATGATCTATAAAATATCCCCTTTGGTGAATCAAGGGTACCGAGTAATATTTTTCTGATTTTTCTCTACGCGTAACTCTCCATGTCATCTCTCTCAAAAATATCACGGAATTGAGAGGATCAATGCTTTAGTTCCCTTGTCTTCTGGTTCGGGCTCAAAATTACAATGCATTGCTAATCAGGAATTGTTCGACATCAGAAGCAGAATGGTTAGAAAAAAAAAGAAGAAAGAAACGTCTTCACTTTAAATTTCTTTAGATATCATCCATTTGCTTAAATTATTTTGAGGGTAGCTTCCACCAGATCTTTTGGAGTTATAAGAGTGTGAGAAAGAGAAGCACATTTTTGTGAGTTCGGGATTTTGCGTCTACATTCCCAATCCGCTGTCCTGGAAACAAAAGCAATTGGGAAAAGAGGCGGCATCGTCGGCACACGAAAGGTCTCTGTGTGCTGGCATCCCTCCAAAGAATGTGGAAAGTCTTTTTCCTCGATCCTTTTCCCGTTGTTTCAAATTTTTAACATCAGTTCAGATGCAAACCAGAAACGTGTCGAAGTCATTGCCTTTCTTCGCTGTTTTACTACATATTTCTTTATTTTGGGAAAGAGAGCCCCCTCTTTCGGAGATCGTTACTAGAATGTTAGTTTACTTCCTAATAATGGGGTTTCGTCTTCCTTGTGGAACAGGAAACAATTTTAGGTGTATCGAATCCGGGAAGCGTCTAATAAAGATGATGTCGAGTATCGACTTTGGTCCTCGGAATTTGTTTTTTTTTTCTTTCTTGACACTTGTGTACTTGTTTTGTAAAATATATAATTGCCATTGACTATTAAAACTTGAAATTTCTATAAAATAGAATAAGAATATCATTTGGTGTTATATTTCCTAAATATTAACACTAGAACGTCTAAGCATTTAAAATTGCCGGACAGTGGGGGAGGAGCTGGTGATCCGAAGCTAATTATATACGCAAGCCTCGACTTGGATGGCAAGTTTTGAGTCTGGAAAATTTTTTGACTGATTTTATTTTCTTGATTGGAGAAATAGTGCATACAATAAGTAGAATCCTGCAATACAATTAAGGCCCTGCACAATGTTAAACATTCGGAACACAACCCTAGACACAGTTCCTAGGAGACACAACCCTTGACATTCTTGAGCTGAATACAAGAGTTCGAAGCATTTGATCCAAAACAGAATGGATCCCTAGCTTTCACCTTGCATTATTCTTATAAAACATCTTATGTATTTTATTATTTTTTTTTGTTGATACATTTAACAAATTGCTAATACTGGTAGCCTTTTAGGAAATCAATAGTTATTTTTTATGACATAAAAATGTAATTCTTTCTCGTTTTTTTGGAAAATTTATAGCAGTTCCATTTGCCCTGCGTTTGACATACGTCGTTGTATGTGCGTCGTTGCTTGATTTTGATTCCGCACCCTGTGCGGGATTTCTAAAATTTATTTCCGCACTTAACTGTTTTTGTCAGCTTAAGGATACTCTTCGATATTATTTAATCATGTTTTTTTTTCTTCTTGCCATTGAAAAAGCATAAAACCATCTCATTCTTCATTCCTTTTTCATAAATTGTGATTCTATAGTCTTGTTTTCAGTCTAAGGATAGGTACAGTCCGGGAAAAAAAAAAAAAAAAAGGAATTACCCAGAATAATTTTTGATCTAACGATTGGATTTTCACGAGCTAAGTGTCAATCTTAATGGTTTCTGGGGGTGACCTCAAATATGCTAATTAATTAGTGCTAACTATTAATTAAGTTACGAAATCAGACACTAAAACGTACTTTCTCTGAATAAACATGTATTTTTTTAAAACATATTTGGATTCTTAATCTTCAAAATATAGGGGTAGCCGCAATTTGGGAAATATGGTCCCCATAGTTTGGTCAGGAGTGATCCAAAGTTCGGATCCCTTAATGTTAATTTCACTTTTTGCGTTTTTAGTCATATTTTTGAAACCAATAAAGCAATTCAAAGAAAATTGCCCCCATTTATTAAAACCATTTACCCACAGATAATTTCGTTCAAAAAATAATTTTTAATAATTATTCATTATTTTTTATTATTTTATTTCATTGTGGATGAAAAAATTTTGAATTATTAGGTATAAATGTTTTTAAATCGTATTAATCTACGTATTTTTCTATATCAAAATCTAATTTTTATATGGTAGAAGCCGAGAAAAATTAAAATTAATTATTTTTAAAAATATAATTTGGCAACAATGAAGAAATATTTAAATGCGACGATTAATCTTTAAATGTGGTTAACTTACGAGGACTTGATTTACGCGGGCATAGAGTAAAATTTCGCTCATATATTTTCGCTGATAACCGATTTCTAATCCTTTTTTTAAATTATAAAATACGATGTTTTTTTAGTTTTCTTAAAATTTATTCTTAGTTTGAAAAAGAGATTTGAGTAAAACATTTTATTGAATAAAAACATTTTATTAACGAATGTTGAGTTTTGTAACAGCATGTTTCTCATAGAATGTAATTATATATCAGCTTCTCTTACTCTAATTGTTAGTTTGTTGTTTTAATAATTGATACAATTTCAATAATATAGCAAAGTATGCATAGATTTGCAATTGCATCTTTATCAATTTTCTCAATATCTATTTTATAATTATTAATACGTATGCATAGTTAACATTTTTAAGCATCTTAAAACTTCTTTACATCTTATATGTCGTCTTAATCTTAAAATATATTTGCAAATTACCTGTCTGCGCGTGTTTCGCAGAATTATTTTTCTAGCTTTTTAATTCAATTTTAACGTTTCGCAAAATCTTATTCTTTATGCTACCATATATATTATTTTTCCATTAATATACTAATCAATTATTTTAGTTTATGTTTTACCTTAAAATAAAATTACATTTTAAATTATTATTAAGTTTTTATTGAAAGAAAACTTAAATTAAAAATATTCTACTGATCAATATCATTCGATGCAGAACAGCTGACTATTTACTAAGCATACTATTGTTTTTGAAAAATGAAGATAAAATATTAATTTTCTTTTTTTTTTATTGTTTCTTATTTATTTGAGTAAGGAAAAGTAAATGCTTATGTGTGCACAGCAAAAAAATACAACATATTGTTTTGTTTTTTAAATGAACAAAAACTATGGACGTACAATTTTATTTTGACGTTAAGTTATTCTTGCCCGCTAACTCAAAGAAAGTTACCCTTTTCTTTCAAAAAGTTGAAAATATCTGTTTAAAAAGTTGTTTATATTATTTTTCAACTTTTGCACAGTTCAAAAAAATATTGCTATATCAGGAAAATGTTCGATATGCCTTGTTTTGTTAAACAACTACTAAAATAAAAAATTGTAACGAGATTCGAAAAATTTGCTATTTTTAGAATCATCATCTCAAAAATTGTAATTTCTTTTTCTAACATTACGATTTTTTCTACCTAAATAACCTATAATAATAGTTTTAATACACGTTTTGAAGAAATAATTAATGCAAATTTGGATCTAATATTTCGCAATAAGGAAACAGGAATATTTATAATTCATTGATAATTGTTTAATTGCACCGAAGTAGTTAATTCCTTTCAAAACAATCGGTCTTGCAACTATTTAACTTTGATTCTTTGAACTAGGGTTCCTTTCATGCATGTCATTCGACTTTAAAATTTCAAATATGAAATCCAAAAACTACAAGAATGCGTAAGCTGGCTTTATTTAATAACAGACAAAATCGTCGGTAAAAGAAGTTATCTCATGAAAATCGGAGTTTAAAACTGTAACAAGTGTTACTCTTGTTTAGTTTGGAGTATTACAAACCGAAATTTTCCTTTCTTTTAATTTTTCAAATTATTTTTTTAATAAACTGTGGGGCTGGAAGTTATAGATCATGTCAACCGTCATCTATGAAAAGGTACCCCATCATAGAATCAAGTTAACTTGTCTTATATATTAGTGAATCGTAATTGTAATTTTGCAGAGGTAGATACCCTATAGTACTCCCCCACCAGAATTATAAATCTGTGATAGAATTCGATAAACGGATACCACTTGCTGATTCATTGCTGTTTTGTGAGAAGCCGGGAGAGCTGTATTAAGATCACCGTACTTTTTGAGTGCTGAATGTGAGAGGTCTATTAACCTCAGTGAATTGTAATTGTAATTTTGTAGTGGTAGATATCCTACAAAACTAACGAAATGAGTGTGTAAATAATATCCATTCATTTTACTAGAAACCAAGTTTACTTTGCATCATTCGCAAATCAAACGAAGTGCAAATTCTTGAGCTCAGGCGTAGGGTAGTAGGATATTTCATGCATGATCAGTAGTTTCAAGAGTGAACTCTTATATTGGAAGGCAGCTATCTTCTTCAAGTATTCTAATTCGGAAAAATACCTGTTATTTTACAAATGTTATAAGGCATGTGTATTTTATAAATGGTTATTTAAATAATTTTCACATTGGCCATTAGTTTTCCCATGATGAAGCAAAAACGAAGACCCTAGTAAGCAGCTGAAAACTAAATCATTATGAATTATTATCTTTTTACTTTTTTTTTGAATTCTCTAACCTTGCTACTTAAACTGTATGATCCGCTGTAATATGTTTTTGTTTGAGTCAAAATATTGACATTTTTTATATTTTTTTCAATTAACATACATCAACATAGTTCAAGAAATTAACATTTTTAAAGATTTGGACTCATTTTTTCAAAGAGCGAATCTCTAACAATACTTCGGCGAATCATAAAAAAATAATTTAGTACAATTTCTGAGTTAGTTTATCCTCTAAATACTCACTCCCCGCAATTTAAAATCCGATGATAAAATTGATTAGTTTTTGTAAAACGAGACTGTTACAAAGCAACTGAAATAAAAGAAATGTTAGGAATGAATACATAAAAGTTTGCTACACTACACTAAATAAATCATTTATATTAAATAATCAAAATATAAATTTACAAAATATTTATTTGCTTTATATAATTTTTACATTTAAAAATGAGAAGTTTTATGGCATTCAGCTAATTTATGTTTTACAATATTTGCAATGTTCGAAATGCTTAAAAGATATCCATTTAAATCCTATAGGAAGGAATTCAAACATTTTGATTCTATTTCCAATTTTCTATTAATTAAGCCACAGATTATTTAACCAAAGAATGTCACTGACTTATTGATCAAAAAGTTAAATTATTAATTTAACTCAGTAAAAGTTAAAAGAGTTATCTACCACATACGCATTATATAAGTTTCAGATAATTTCTTTTATTAAACATTTTTACCTTATATAAACCGGTGGGTTGAATAGTTCCTACCAACAGCATTAATTTTTAAATATTGTTGCTAAGCTATTTTTTCACCTATAATTTCTGCGACCATCTTCTAATAATTTCAGAAAATAAAAAAGATGCCAATGAAAGGATTTGTTTACATAAATGCTGGAAATAGTTAAGAGTAGAGGGATCACATTATTTTCACTAATTCAATAATTAAAACTAGTAAAATTTTAATTAAAATTAGCAAATCTCTAAATAATCTACAACTGCAAAATATAACGATAAACTCTAAGTAAAATTGACTCCAACTTCTGATGAATTTCAATTTTTTCAAAAATTTAAAACTCTTTTTTTTATTTTTAAAAAATTTGACCTTTCATTTCAAAAGTCAAGAATCTGGTCCTTAATGAATTAAGAACACTATGGTATCAGTATCGATAGTAATTATAAAGTTATCATTAAATTTAAAATTATATTTCGAAACCCATCATTACGTGACCACAAATTTACGAGTTTTTGAAATTAAATATTGAATGTTGTGGTGAATATAAACATAATAAAATACATCTTCTTAGATTTGCCGCCGCATTTTTAACTTCTTAGGGACCTTACGAACTCTACTTAAAATGAGGCTATCGTCTCAGATGTCGGTAGTGATGGTGAGAATAGTAAATTATGTTTTTAAATAAAGGAATAAAACAAAGAAACTTATTATATGTACATATTTCAATTTTATCGAAAAGAAATACCGTGAATTTTATAAAACCATCTGATTGCTCATCAAAATGCAGGATTTTTTTTCTTCTTTTCCTTACCTGAAAAACTTGAACTGAGGTGTAAAAGCAATTAGCCCTACAACTCTTCGTAAATTTATAATAACTTACGTAAATTTGGTTTTAGGTCAACATTTTTATACAAACATCATCTTTAAAAAATAATGTCAGATAATAAGTCCAACGTTCAAGTTGTGAAATATTGGAAAATCAAAAATAATTTTATTTTTATTTCTTCCTTTTAAACTCAAATTTTATTCTCAAAGTATTAAAAAGAATACTATTTTCTTTGCCCGGAAAGCAGATCCAAAAATTCTCTTCTTGGTTGCCTATAGCAACAGAGACACACAATGTTATGATGTCTTGTCATTCATTTAGTTTATTTATGGTTGTTTTAAATTGTTTCACTTTCTATGGCGAGGTAATTTGGCACTCTTCTAACCTTTCGCCATATCTATAAATTTTTATTGCGACCCAATTTACGACCCAATTTTTTCGAAATTTTGCCTATTCCCCCTATTTCAAGGGTCAGGATTCCAGTTATGTAAAAAAAAAGGTTTATTTAGAGAAAGTACTTTTTCGTGTCTGATTTTTAACTTAATTAGTAGTTAGCACCAATTAATTAGCATATTTGAAGTCACCCCCAGGAACTATTAAGATTGCCACTTAGTTCGTGAAAATCCGACCATTAGTTATTCAGGGTGATTCGTTTTTTTTAGGACTGTACAATGCTATAAAAAAAATAAAAAAAAAGAAACGATTGCCCTGATATATTTTTGATTTAATGATAGGATTTTTACGTTCTAGGACTCAATCCTAATGGCTCAAAGAGGTGACCTCAAATATGCTATTTAATAAGTGCATATGATATTTAAGTTCCGAAATAAGACGCAAAAACGTACTTTCTCTGAATAAACATGCCTTTTTTTTCTGACTCCCAAAATATAGGAGGTTGCCGCAATCTGGGAAATCAGGTCCCAATAGTTTGGTCAAGAAAGCGCTCCACAACTTGGACCCCATAATGTTTTTACCTTTTTGCGTATTTCGCTGTATCTCGAGAACTTTTTATGCGAATTGAAAAATTTTTGCACATAGTTATAAAATTCATTTATCCAAAGATAATTCAAAATAACCAAAAAATAACTTTTAGTAAATATTTATTATTCTTTATTACTTAATTTAATAATGGTCGAAAAAATTTTGAATTGTATGGTATAAAATTTTTTACATCACTTTACAGAATGGAAAAAGTAACTGGTTCGTTTTTTTTCTGACTTTTTCTTTCGAGTTTCATGTGAAAACGAACGTCACTTTTCCATTTATAGTGGTTTATCATAATAGTGTTCCGTAAAATCCCTATAGTTTGTAAAAATGTATTTTTTTAAATGTATTTCTTCCAATGGGAAAATTTTATACAGTGTGAAGTCCCACGAAATTCCAGAGGAGAATATCGACTTCACAATTCTGATTTTTCGTAACCCCTTCACTTTCGTAATATTTTCTTAATTTCTTAATTTGCAACCGTCGCTATTTTGGGTGTTAAACTTTATGTTACACTTTGTTTTGCTGATAAGACTTGAAAACGTGGAATTATGAAAAGTATAGAAAAATGTAAAGCGAGTATAGTAGAATAAAATAAAATATTTTATTATTTGTTCAAAAGTGTTAACTCTAAATCTCGTTGTAAAAAAACATCTTGCGTGGCACTCTGCAGACAGCAGAAATCCTCAACTAAAGAGTTGAAATTAGAACTGCATAAGTTAATTAGAACTGCTAAAAGTTATTGCATTTCTTTAGTTTTTATTTATTGATTAATTTTTGAGAATGCTTTCAGTTTTTTTGACATTGCATTTTGTTTTGCAGCACAGAAATTATAAAGATGTGAAGAAAAATATGCAAAGACTATAATGAAATTAGGTAAACAAAATTCTGCACTTCTTCACATTTTGTTCTACAGTTTTCATTTCCTTTTTTTGGAAAATAGACATTAAGCATGAGTATTGTTTTCTGTAAATTCGTTTAAAAAAAGTAAGAGACATGAATAAAGTTAAATAGGCTCGCTAAGTGAGCCTATTAAAGTTAAGTAAGTTAATTAAATACATTTAATAAAGTTAAACAAGTGAGTTAACTATGTTTAATAAAATTAAAATAGTTTTTGTTAAATAAGTTATCATTATTAGATAATTATTAATTAATCATTAAACAAAAAAAGCAATGAAATACCTTCGAAAAAAATTTCTGAAGACACATTTTTCTAAGCTGAGTTACAAAAGCATGGGAACACAATTTTTATTAACATTTCTTCATAAAAATAAAAATAGGTTTTTAAAAATAAAGAAGGTCGTAACATTTTCTTGACTCTCGTGTCGAAACCCCCTTATCATTATCTGTTTCCATCGCATCTTGTTCGAGGTATCATTTTGGATTCGAGAAATGATGTTTATAAAAGAAGTTATTTATAAACGGCACCAAAACATTCACTGAAATAAAAAAAAAATGTCTGGGGGAAATAAACAGAACTAAAAGCTTCGTGAATAAAACAAAATTGAGTTTTATAATTGCGAGCTATATATTAGAAGCAGACTGGCACGTTTAAAATAATAATAAATGCATAAAAGAGAAAGAAATTGAATAATAAATACTGTGACGTTTTTTTGTCTTTTATTTCAACTTTTTTTTTCCTGAGGAGATCTTATTCCCCCCTCTCTCATTTCTCGGAGTAACGATTTGTAGCCGAGCCAAAAGGAGCGATATTAGACCTTAACTGAACGGAAATGGAACGGAGGAAACAAATAAAAGAAGACAGAAAAGAATAGTTAGGGACAAATATCCCCGACAAAAACTTCTTTATTTGTTATTGAACTGAGAACCACCGCCGAACATTCCACAGAACACATAGAAACAGTTTTTAACCACCTTTTGCTTTCCTAAGAATGAAATCACGGAATGATTTTATTACTGAAAGCATTTCAAATTAAATAAACTTATTTTCGAACAAAACAAACAAAACTGTTTTAAAAGTATTTTGAAACGGATTTTGCATTGTCCGTCGCATTGTTTAAAAAAACTTTAATTGGGTTTTTATATCGCTTTGAGATGTGCCATTTGTAAGAGTAAAGCGCGTGTTAAAAATTTAGGTTTGAAATCATTGTCTTACATTAAAAATTCGCATTTTAAGCAAAGTCCATTCTTTTCATACACGCATTTTTAACTATGTATATTTTGTTAAGCAAGCATTTTTAAATACATTTAGTTTCTTAAAAACGTATTTAATGTTTTGTCTATATATTTTTAAGCACACACTTCGTCCGAAACGAAATGTTCACCAACAATGTATTTATTGTCATATTATTTGACATGACTTGAGATACATTTAAAATAAGAACTTAAGAAAATCAACTTTAAATGGAGTATCAAGCGAAAGCAATGTGACTTCTGCTAGGCTAGTAACGTCCTCGATAAAAACAATGTATGTCAGCTGCGATTTGTCTGGTTATAACTGGACAAAGCCAATTCATAAAATGAATAATTGAATTAAAATAAAAAATAGGATTTATTACCCTTTAAATAAATATTTATAAGTTATAGACGTTTTTTGTAATCGCATAACAAAAATTCGGTACAATAAAGAAAGCTTGAAACTAAAAATGTTATTTTTTTTAATCAAAAATAATCATTACATTGTAATAAATGATTTCACGTTCTTTACAGTGTAATCACATCTAATCTTAATCGTACAAAGCAGCTTTTCTTTTCTCATAACAATACATTCTACTCATACAATAAAATCAACAATAAATGATTAAGTTAAATTTCTAATTATAGCAGTCTAAGCTGAAAACAACATAAATCAAGCACACATGAAAATACCCAAATGGACAGTCTAAAACTTTTGTTGCCAAGGCAATCAAAACTCGTTCTCTAATTAAGAAATTTAATGTCACCCAAGGTAAACTATTAGTTAGTTAGGGTAGGAGCGTCTCCTCAACGTCACTGGAATTGAATCTTTGCAATTATCAAGTTCAACATACTTCAACATGTATTGATGTCATTTTCTGTTTTGTTAGAAATATATTTTTTAAAAGCAAAATTGTGAATTGTTGAACTAAAAATAGCTAATAAGTTCGTGCCTATCATTATACTACACAACGCATTCCGTCCTTCATATGTATTTTTAGAATTAAAAGAAATAAGTAAAAAAGTACTCGCATCAGAAATCTCACATTAATATTCAAACGAGGAAGAAACGTAATGAATGTGATGAAGCGGGATGAAAAAATTAAAATCAGTTGATGAAAAGTAGAGGTTTTTCTAACAATTCCCTCGCATTTTCTGTCTGTTTGCTTTGGCAATCAAACAAATTTTGATGTTTTATATTTTATAACCGTCGTTTAAGCCCAATATTTTGGGTTCACGACTACTCATGTTCAACTACGTAGCCTTGTCATTTTGAACCCAATCTAGAAGACAAGGGAACTCCAGGATCAAGTATAGGGAGAAATGTGCCTTCGTGGAGGACTTTTTTGATGGAACTAACACACATTTGCGTTACACGGAGAAGATGACCACGTAAACAGCCCAAGGTTAGCCTGACGGCAAGGGGACTCTAACCCGTGATTCGTTCCCCACTGAGGATATTCCACCTCAGCCTGTGGTCGGAGCAAGCCGGATACGGAATTCGTATCGACCCGCCATTGCTGGAACCCGGTTCACCTCATTGGGAGGCGAGCGCTATTCGTTATGTCAGACAAACTCAATGACCAGCACAACGTGTCATCTGAAATCAAAGGCTCCATTTCCTTATAATTTGTTAATTGAAACTGGAAAAAAAGTGAAGTGATTATGCCTAATGAAAATCAGACTTAATTGGATACCTGTTTGTGACGCCTCGCTTGTGTCTCCAACCGGAATGGCCACTGAATCGATACATGCCACACTTTACCTACGATGACGTCACTAACAGGTATCCAACCGTGTTCTATAACGAATCTCTATCCATCTAAATATTTTAAAATGAACGGTATGGAAATAAAAAATACTAATAAGCAAAATGAATGAACAAATGGAACGTTATGGAACTTTACGGACGTTCATGATATATGATTCATTTTTGTATGATGCACTCATTGAAATGAGGAAAAAATATGCTCTGTACTAAATAACAAAATGAGTGGAGAAATAATACTAATTCATTTAGGAGAAGTATTGAAAATCTCCATACCGTTTTTGACTAAGTTCACAGTATTATTGTCAGTATATTTTATTTTATGTCAGTATATTTATAAGTAAAGCAATAGAATACTGAAAAGCAAAATGAATGGTACTTTTGGTACCAAGTAGTACTGCGCAAATACTGTGTATTTTTAATATTGATACTGTGAAAAGGGATTTATGCAAAAGAACTCGAATGGGATGAGTACTAGGGAAAATCGCTTAGTTGGAGGTCTATTATGTGTTTGGCCTCATGCAAAAATGAGCTCGAACGATGCAGTCATTGGATCGAATGAACTTCTAAAAATGTGTTTTGTTTCATACAATGTAAAGCCACCGGCAAGGATAAATAATAATGATAATGAAAAACAAATTAGAGTTATTTCAGATTTAGTAATTTTATTTTCACTTATCTTTCAGTTTTGTAGATGATTTCGTTCAAAAAACGTTGCATTCGCTGCAGTACACATTGTCTGCAGCAATCAGTCACTCGACGGTACGAAGAAAGGGTATTCAGTTAGAGTGAAATAAGGATGAGTTAATTTATTGACTTATTTTTTAGTTTAAGGATAAGAAAAATGAAACTTTGCTTTGAAAAATGTTGTTTTTTTATGACATAATCATTCTAAAGAGGAATTTTAATAAAGAGGGGGGACTCATCTAAAAGTGATTGAACGTGCAGTAACGTTTCTTTCTATATTCAGCCAAACAGAGCTAATATAAATAAAAACTACTTTGTAGTCCATAAGAGACCATTGAAAAGCGTTTTTAAGCAAAGAAAGAGGACAATTCAATTCTTTAAAGCCGAGTGACTGATTATTGCTGACAGTTTAATAAGAAGAGAATTTCTGTCTGCATATTTAAATTCAAAGAGAGTCAATTTGCTCTCTTTCTCTGCACACTTCGAGAGGGAGGGGGAGGGCTGACTTGAAAACATAGAGTAGAATACTAGATTCCAAGCAAATTTGAAAACTCCCCGGCACAGGTGAGTTCTGCTTATCTGCCAGTAAGAATTTTTTTCCAGCTTCCTGATTCGGAAGTTTTTTCTTTTTGTTGATTCAAAAAAAGAAGTTTTCGTTTTACAAAGTTAAACACAAGTTCGAATTTGATTCACTTTTTTTTCTTGAAGTAAAAACACTCTTGATGCAGTTGTAGAGATGTATTCAAATTTCGAATACCGAGTTCTTTTTTTCTGACACTCTGTTTGCGATTTTTTTAAGTCAGCTACTATTGTGTTTGAGAATATTATCATTATTTATTATATTTTGACAGAAGTGTATAAATGGCTAACTGTTCCTCTCATTTTGAGAGTATCCTTCAATTTATATTTTCGAACAATTTTCTAAATATATAGAAAGTTGTATGTAGTAGTTTGTTGCTTAAAAAAAATGGGATTTAGATATAAAATATAACAATCATAAATTGGCTTCTTGAAAACAGTGAATTTATTCTGTCAATGAACAATATTTGTTATTATTTTTAAAACTTAAAAAAAAAAACGTCAAACTGCATCAGAATATTATAATAATATACATAACACTAAGTCTTGATTCGTTGATTACAAATATTTATATGAAAAAAACTGATTTTTTCTAAGTTGGAATTCACTCTTTGAAAAATCGGTTGAATGTTGAACCATAATATTGGTACGTTAATGGTTGCTTCGTATTTGAAGGAAATTATGGTGCAACATGCACCATTTTGTTTTTGTGTAGATGTTTGCTTTTTCTTTCTCTATTTTTATTTGTATTGTTTAATAAGCTATATGACTGAAAATTGCTAAAATAAAAAAAGAAAACATTTTTAACTGTTAAGTTTGATTCTTTATGTTTCGAAAATATTACTTGTTTTAATTTATTGGAACGACAGAATAATAAAAAGGAACAAATATGGCAATGATTTAACATAGAATTGTCTTTTCATTCTTCTTTTTTTTTTTTTTACTCTTATATTCGCAAATTAGGTAGTGATAAATAGGATGACATTTTATTTGAATCAACTGCAGATACCGGAATCATAAAAATAATTCTCATAGTCAAGAGATCGGGACACTTTTTTAATTGATTGAAAAAAGACTATATTCGTTTTTAAAATGGAAAACATACACAAGCTAGGTGCATTTTCTTAACTGCTCATTTTAAAGTCTATGTCATCCAAAATGAAAACTTCACCGATAATATATATATATATATATATATATATATATATATATATATATATATATATATATATATATATATATATATATATATATATATATATATATATATATATATATATATATATATATATATATATATATATACACTACCGGTCAAAAGTTAGCGAAAATTTCGAAATCTACAAAGAAAAGGTCTAAATTCAAATGTTCATAGAACTGCGAAAAATCACTCAAATTGCATGAAAATTTGATATGTTTTAAAGTGAATCCTCTACTGTTAGTTACATATGATCGAAATACAATACTTTGTTTTTTGCGACCTGAATCCAGCTTTTCATCAAGGATTGTTTTTATGGTGAAAAAATTCGTTAAGTTTGAACACTTGCCAAAGTTGCAAAAAATTTTTTTTGTACTTTCTGCTGATAGAAAATAGTTATTTGAACCGTTCTATGTAAGCCCTCAAAATTTCAGATCGATTCGATTTTTTTTGACGAAGTTACAGAATTTTGAAAAACATGTGTACTTTTCTTGATTTTTGAGCATTCCACATATGCAGTCTTTTGGTCTATACATCTTCTACCAGAGAACTTTTTAATTTCAATGTTTTCTATATTTTCAAATAATTAATATTTATTATAAGACAAATACTCTTATTCATTATAATAATTATTATTGTTTATATTTATTGTTTATATTATTGCTTATATGTATTAGTTTTGTTGTGATGTTTTTACTTCACATTAAATTAAAATAAAAAGTTATAACAATAATTACATAAATAATTCTAAAAAAATAGTAACAATAGTATAAAAAAATTGTATTTTTACTAAACTATTTTATTTACAACAGGTCAAATATTTAACATATTCTTATTCGCATTTTGTAATTAAATAAATTAACATTTAAATCTTAGATTCCTCGAACCATCCAACTTTTGCTTTTATTATAGCCTTACATACGCGTGTCATTCGTTCTACCAAACCATTAATCACTTCAAGTGATATAGAGTTCCATTCCTGTTGTAAAATGTCCCATAACTGATTTCGATTCGAAATATCAGAGCATCGTTTGCAAGAACAAACAAATTTTAGATGAAATGCGACATCTATGAGATATTGTTTTAATTATATTCATAATAAATTCTTTGTAATAACAATAATTACAATAATGAATAAGAATATTTGTTTTATAATCAATATTAATTATTTGAAAAAATAGAAAACATTAAAATTAAAAAGTTCTTTGCTAGAAGATGTATAGACCAAAAGACCGCATATGTGGAATGCTCAAAAATCGAGAAAAGTACATAGGTTTTTCAAAATTCCTTAACTTCTTAAAAATTTTTTTAATCGATCTGAAATTTTGAGGGCTTACATAGAACGGTTCAAATAACTATTTTCTATTAACAGAAAGTACAAAAAATTTTTTTTGCAACTTCAAACTTAACGAATTTTTTCACCATAAAAACAATCCTTTATGAAAAGCTGGATTCAGTTCGCAAAAAACAAAGTATTGTATTTCGATCATATGTAACTAACAGTAGAGGGTTCACTTTAGAACATATCAAATTTTCCTGCAATTTGAATGATTTTTCGCAGTTGTATGAACATTTGAATTTAGACCTTTTCTTTGTAGATTTCAAAATTTTCGCAAACTTTTGACCGGTAGTGTATATATATATATATATATATATATATATATATATATATATATATATATATATATATATATATATATATATAATAAATAAATAAATACAAGAAAACACTAAGAAAGTTAAGAAAAACAATAAGTTTAATTTATTGCGCTTAAGCTGCAAGTAAACAGCACTCATTAGATAAGTTCAAAATGAAGAATAAAAACAAAGAAAAATTATAGACATATGAAAAAAAGGGGGTTTTGCGGATATAATCGTGTGGACTGAAGAAAAGATTATATCTTTTTTTTCCGGTTTTTTAATTAACATTTCATTTTTTTTTTTTTAATAAAATGTTGTTTATTTTTTTTTTACTTATTATTTCCCACCCCCTTTTTTTCATATGTCTATAATTTTTCTTTGTTTTTATTCTTCATATATATATATATATATATATATATATATATATATATATATATATATATATATATATATATATATATATATATATATATATATATATATATATATATATATATATATATATATATATATATATATATATATATATATATACAAACAAACAAACAAAGAAAAACGCATCAATACTCACAATATGTTTTGCTTTGGCTATATTAATACAATATTAGAAAGTATTATTTTTTTCGAAAATAATCATGTAAGCTGCTGACGAGATTATAACTTTTTCTTACTTCGTTTTCCGGTTTTTCTTAAAATTTATTTCTTCTTCCCTTTTAAAAATGTATCTATCTATCTATCTATCTATCTATCTATCTATCTATCTATCTATATATATATATATATATATATATATATATATATATATATATATATATATATATATATATATATATATATATATATATATATATATATATATATATATATATATATATATATATATATATATATATATATATATGCTTGTATCGTTTAAAAAAAAAGACAATTAGCGGTTTGAAAATTCGGGGGGAGGGTGTTCGATACAAATTAATTTCAATTCCTTGCTGGTTCGTTTGATAACAAATGAATCAAATGGGTAATGGATTGTATTTCAAATCTTATTTCCGTTGATACTACGAGCAAGCTCAAGCTATAAGATCATCAACCTATTTTCAACTGTTTTGGGATTACAAGAAGCGGTGGCAAGGATGCTAGGACAAACATGCTAAATTGGCTCGATATTTCTGAGATATTGAACAAAGGGTTATAGTGCAAAGTTGGTGGTCGCTGCCGGCCACAGGGCGACAATAAAATTAAATCGGGCAAATGGTGATCAAAAAATTGTCTGTTCATCCCCATTTTTTTGCCGAAAAGCTCCCAAGCGCATTTCATAACTATTTTTTCTAAAAACGTAAAATTTGTATGAATATTTTATAATATTCTGAAAAATACCTTATTTTTATATATTCTTACCTTATTTTTTCGCTTCAAAAAAGGACCTTGTAGCAGAGTTGGTAAACTTAAACTAAATAAAAAAAAAGCCGGCTTTTATTGAAACAAAGTATTTTTCAAAATATGGGAAGGAAGTGTGATGTTGTAAATTAATTACGATATAATGGTAAGGTGTTAGAAACAATATGAATCTGCACTTACTTAGTTTGAAGATTTCAAAAAGATAAAGATAATATTTTTGGAACATAACTATGTGGAAATCAATTTCCCAACTCTTGCAACCAAATATATTATAATTTTGAACAAATATTAGTTATATTGAAAATTCTTCATCAAAGTGTTTATACTGGAGTAATTTAAAGCAGATGATTTTAAACTCTGCCTGTGGTCATTGAAAATAATTTACCAATTTTTCTATCTGTTTTAAATTTTATTTCTAACTAAATACACAAAATAACTATAAATAGTTACTTGTATTATTAATTAAAAAATATTAACGTTTTATTAAATTCAAGGTAAAATAAATGGCTCAAGTTTTTATTTTATGTCTGAGCTACTCTGCATATTATGGCAACAATCAACCTCTATTTTTCCGATTTTAAGGATTGGTATACTGGATTGCTTAACAATGCATTATACTATTATAAAGCCTTTTATTGAATTATAGTTAAATTTGCTTTTGAACTATAATATTTTTTGAGTAAAAATTATATACAACGTTTCTGAAAATCAAGTTTTACTTTTAGAAATTTAAAGTGAAACTTTTGTAACCTAAAGGCATGAAAATAACTTATAAATCACTGCGCAATTACATAACTCGCACTAGGTAGTAATTGTTTACGTCATACACTAGCTGTAATAATATATTATTGCTTTTTGCTGACATACATCACATCATGACAAATTTTAACTGTATATTTAATCAGTAAATAAATTCACCTATTCATATAATGTTAATCGTGAATATTGCGGTAAAAAAAAATTTTTATTTTTATTTTTTAGATCAAAGTTGGAATTTAAAAAAAACTCCATCCGTCCTAGTTTTTTTAAAAATAAAAACCGAACTTTTTCAGAATAGGCCGACCTTTTTCAAAACCCTGCCTAGTAATATTTATTATATTTTGAGAATTGCTTAAAAAAGTATCTTTCGTTTTTAATATCTGCAGTTTTCTTCATCGTTTAAAATTTTTATCATTTGAAAAAAAAGATCGCAGTTAAAAATGCTGCAACTGACCACTGGCCGGCAGCAAAACTTCCTTTTTTTCCATTATGGGGCGGGATGTAGGCGAACCAAGTTTTCTAACATTTTATCAAGCTGAAATTAATTTGTATGTTTAACGAATACAAATGCTTGTAAGGAAAAGTAATATTTAATGAAACTGTCTTGAGCAGTGGTGGCTCATGGGATAGAGCGTTTGCTTTGAGCTGGTGAACTGGGTTCAAACCCCGACAGTGGCCGGTTGATACGAACTCCGTACCCGGCTCTCACCGACCACATTGCTGATGTAAAATATCCTCAGCGGTAGACGGATCATATGTTAGAGTTCCATTGCCGTCAGACTAATCGTGGGAGGTTTTCGCTGTTTTCCTCTTCTTTTAACGCAAATACGGATCAGTTCCATCTACGCTTGATCTGGAAGTTCCCTTGTCTTCTGCATTGGGTTCTAAATTACAAGGCTACGGAGCTGAACATTAGTAGTCGTAAACCCGAAAATTGGGTCGGATGTTCAACGACGATTATAAAATATAAAATAAATTATTATAAAATAAAATAATCTTTATCTAAGGACAATTATAGGACTATTAACGTTTTAAATAAAATATGAAAGCAATAATTCGTATAATCGAACAGATTTCTTCCTTGTTATATATTCAACAATACTAAACGCAGACAAATTTTAAGCGTAGTACTGCCACAACTGAAACAATTTAATTTGCAATCAACGCATCTTTAAGTTGAATGCATTGATCATCTTAATAAGCCTGTCTCAAATGATATTCTCAATATTCATCTTCAGCCATAAACAAGAACAAACTGTCATAAGAGATCCGTATGCAAAGAGATCTCCGTTTCATTGTCGGTCGGGGATTGTTTTGTGTAGCGGAACTCTCTTTTCCATCTACTGATTTAATCTTAGTGAGCTTAAAGAGTTCAGGAATCCACACTCCTGCAGTCAAAGAAATATTTAGATGAATAATTTTTTATAAGTGATACACTTGATATCTATTTTAATCAAAAGATCAAGCTATTTATTTCAGTTTTTGTTTTTGTTTGGTTTCGATGCATCCATTCCAGAAGATGTAATGATCCCTTCTTTATTAAGAGATTCGAGGGATGGTTTATGGCTTGTTTTAATTTTACGGTCGTAGAAACACGACACGCAGCAAATGTGCACATCAAGAGAAACATTTCGATCACATCATCACATTCATTTTCTTTTTCCAGTTGCCATAGTGGAATCCCGTAATTTATTCTCGGAGATTAAGGGATTTCAAAATATGAGTTTCATTTCACTCTTTTCCTTTAATTACCAAACATTCCACTTGACGAAGCGGCGCTTTTACAGTGTCTTCTGATTCCTCCCCTCTTCATTGTTATTCATTACATTTTTAAGTCACACCATGTTTAATTTGCATATTCACTCTTTTGGGGCAAAACGTGACTTTGTGTGGGGGAAGGGAAGAACCTTTTGAGTGTGAGTCAGCGAACCGTGATGATAAATTCCGTCATGAAGCCGCCAAGAAAAAGGATGAAATGAAGGACCGAATTTTTATCATATGGAGCGGGAAGTGAACAGGACTATGTCTGATCGATTTTATCCGAAGTCAGAATATCATTTTTGGGCTAACAGAGAGAAAGTTTTTAACATTTTGTCTTTTACAGCTAAGAAGAACAAGTAGATAAACAAACAAAGGTGATTAAAGTTGAAATTATTTACACTCAAATAAATAAATAAACAATATTAATGAAAATGAAATTGGGTCATCAGAAATTTTTTTTCTACGTCTGCCTATTGCTGAACTGAGATTAGCGATAGGTACGAATTTAAATAAATATTATCATCTTGAATTGCAAAGTGAAATTTAATACCTCACAAACTGATAACACATTGAAACATTTATGTTTATGGAGTGTGTCAGTTTAAATATTAAATATGCACTGGAATGAGACTCGTGTCTTAGTAGTGATCCGAGGACAAAAATGATGCAAGATTGAAGATCAGACCAATAAACCAGACTTTTGGCGAACGGTTCTGGAACATCTCAGGTTATTATATTAGAATCATCTATGAAAACGCTATCGAAGAAAGTGCCGTCCAATCGCATCTCAATCCACTGAACTATCCATCATATGAACTCAGTTAAAAAGTTGTATATATATATATATATATATATATATATATATATATATATATATATATATATATATATATATATATATATATATATATATATATATATATATATATATATATATATATATATATATATATATATATATACGAGGGTTGTAAATTAAATAGTGGCAACTTAACCTTGAAACTCACAAAAGGGCGCGCATGCGCAAATTAGATATGGGAGCTGTGAGGTGGGGCGCTGTTGTCGATGCGTAGAGTGCAAAAAAAGTCGATTAGCTTAGAAGGGTAGTTGTTGTGTGGCGTTAAAGTGAGGAGTTTCGTTTCCATCGCACTTAAGCATGTTGTGAAAAGGCTTAATGACGAAAAAAGACGAGATGCTTGAATCCATCGTGCTACTGTCCTATATGGTAAAGCATTTGCTCCAAAGGCTTCCACTAATACTCGATAGCATTCTGTTGCATTTTTGCCACGGGCAACCTCGATTGTAAGCCACGAACGCTGATCACCTTTTGAAAACATGCTTTAGAGCGATGGAAACGAAACTCCTCACTTTAACGCCACACAACAACCACCCTTCTAAGCTAATCGACTTTTTTTGCACTCTACACATCGACAACAGCCCCATCTCACAGCTCCCATATCTAATTTGCGCATGCCCGTCCTTCTGTGAGTTTAAAGGTTAAGTTGCCACTATTTAATTTACAACCCTCGTATCTCATTGAGGGATGATGGAGGAAAGCCCTTCAACGGAAGATGATTTGTGAAAAAGTGCAAAACCAAAAGTAGATTTAGAAACAGGATGCAGCTTTTAAAAGTGTGAGAAAGCTGTTCGATTTGAATAAATAATTAGCAATAAATTAGGTGTTGTTTTATAACGAAGAAATCAACATAAAAAGATTAATAGAAGTTTCTTATGTTACATATATATATACATATTTGTTTTATGCGTATGCAATATCAGATTGATTTTGATCAAGACGTAACTTATTCTTGCTTGGTCCAAAGAATAATAAAAATAATTAAAAAAAAACCCAACTGTTACCTGATTCAAAACTTCATTCCCTTCAAAATTTAAAATTACTCAGATTTCTTCTCACTAATTTTTTGCAAATCGTGACAATGGGCGCCTACTTTTGAAGAGCTTGAAACGTATGGACTGTTATTTATATATTTTCGAAGGGAATGAGTTTTTTTTTAATCAGGTAATATTTTACCGCTTCAGTTTCTTACGATTATTTATTAAATAACAAACTGAAGTTTTTAGATTGTTATCAGTGTGTATGTTCTGAAGCTTTTACCTTCCCGGAAAGAGGCATTCAAAAGCTTTTAATTATAAGCACACCGGACAAAAAATTAGTCTCCCTTGGAGAAATCATGAAAAACATCATTTAATAGCAAGAAACACCGCCTTTAGATTCGATAACCGCCTGGAATCGGTTAGGAAGTGAGTCCACAAGGTTTTGCAGGTACGTCGAATCTCGTTTAAGCCACTCGCTGAGGATTTGATCGAGCAAATCCACCAAATTGCGAGGATACTGATTTCGGCGTTTTATCCGTTATTCCAACATGTCCCACAAATTTTCAATGGAATTGAAGTCAGGTGATTTTGCAGGCCAGTCGAGATGTAATTGAATATCTGAGTGCTCATAAAACCAGTCATATATTCTTCCAGCCCGATGAACTTTGCTGTTATTATCTTGAAAAATAGGGGTAACGACAACATATTCTTCGTAACGATGTTGACCTAAAGACAACATCTAATCATCCAGAATGTTCAAGTAAACATGTTGGTTCATGTTAATTGCTACCTCAGTGATGGGGTCCCAATCCATAATAAGAAAAACGCCCCCAAAACATGACAGACCCATCTTCGGCTTGAACCTGACCTATCGCACAGTCAGGATGAAATGCTTTATCTGCTCTTCGTTGCGCTCGACGACGTGCGTCTTTTGAATAACGGCAAAAACGTGATTCGTCAGTCCATATTACATTCCACCAGTCAGCATTTGTCCACGATTCGTGACTTCTAGCTCACTTAAGTCGCTCAGCTTTATGTGTCTGTGTGAGCAATGGCCTGTTACGAGATGTTCGAATCCAAATGTTCATTGCATGCAGTTCCAGTCGTAATGCTCTCTCCCTAACAGGTTGGGATGGACCTTCATTTACTAACTGAAGCAATTCCTGTCAGGTTTGGAAGCGATTTTGATTGACAAGTCGGGAAGTATATCTCCAGCCTCTCTCATGCAGGATCTCTTTCCGATCATAATTCTGACGTCGTCTTTTGTGACCACGTGTATTGCACCACAGCTTGTAGACACGTTGAAGAGTCCGCATCGAAACACCAACAAATCCAGCAACTTCATTCATCGCATGACCATGGGCATGGCCAAACACAATTGCTCCTTTTTGCCACTCAGTCACATCCTTACACTTATCCATATTTACACACAATTTCCACTTCAAACAAAAATATCTCACTGATAGGTACTTGCCTTTGATCACGTTGAAGTAGTGTGCACGCAATTGAGCACGTCACTTGACCACTGCATCATCTAACGAAACCTAACGATTCAACGGTGCTTGCGAACTAGGGTGACTAATTTTTTGTCCGGTGAACTTATCTATGTGCTTATTAAGTGACTCCTATGAGTGTGCAATTTAATATCCTCTATGATATTTAATGCTTCACCAAAGAAAAATATTCTATGCTGACTCTCAAAGATGAAATAAATAAAACTGTCTTCTTTCTTTCCCTTCTCTCTCACTCTCTCCTTCTTTTTAAGATTTTTAAAGAGTGATTAAAATGAGTTAAGGCTGTTTTCCGAAGGTCCTGTCGTCCCACGAAATGAATTTTGAGAAATTTTCATAACTTCTGCGCACTAGCGTTAGTTTAACTTATGTTTAACCAGCGTCTTCTCCGCTGATTCTTAAAATGGTGCAGATCGTCAATATGAAAAAATTTCACAAAATGGTGAAAATTAAAACTATTTGGCGACTGAATTTTTTAATATTGGCAGGCAGCCAGTCAATACAAGCTGTTGTTCGTGAGGCTAATAATAATAATAATAATAAAAAAAAACCCACAAGCTCGATCCACACAAACAAGAGATGGCTCAACTGTCGATAAACGCACACACAATAATACACTAATCTATATCATGATCCACCAAAACACTACCTCAACTACTACTCATAATAAAAGTAGGTAAAACACACAACACAACATAAACAAAACATACATATCACACAATCAACCACGGACTGGCTCACAATAGCAGCCAACGTGACTGATAACAAAACACGCCACACCACTGACCCTGCTCCCAGTCCCCGGGGACAGACAGTGAGTCCGGAGCTTTTCAGCTACCCGTGATGGCCATTTATGTTAAATGTAAAAAATAAATAAATAAATAAATAAATAAAAAAAAATACTTGTGACGTGACTAGCTATTTTATATTGTACTGTTATTGTCGATGTCCATCCTTTGAGTCTGTAATGTAACGCTGCTAGTTTATCTATGTAAAATTAAATTGTCGCTACTAGGCCGGGATAGCCTGGTCAGTGGGGTGCCGGGCCCATGTCCAAGAGTTCGTGGTTCGGTCCCCGCCGGTCGAAGACTCCCCGTGTAGTAAATGGTGACTGGTGCACGTTAAATCTGTCGAGTCTCAAAGTCCTCCATGTTCCCATAACAAATCAATACCTCTGGGGGTACCGATTCAGGAGTTTCCTTGTCTTCTGGATTGGTTCAAAATTACAAGGCTACGGCGTTGAACATTAGTAGTCGTAATCCCAAAAATTGGGTCGACTGTTCAACGGCGGTCATAAAATAAAATAAAATATTTAAAAAATTGCTGCAACCGGTTCATAAAATTGAGAGCTATTAATTGATTTTCATTTGGGGGGGGGGGAAGGATCTTGCCATATTGACAATTTTTGTAAATGTTGAATAGCTTTTAAAATATTCAAGTTGCTTTTCCGTTCTAAAGCCTAAATTATATTTTTTGACAAAAGATGATATAGATAGTTAGCTTTGCCTGCCGCGTAATGCAAGTTTTTTTTTTAAATTTTTTTTTTCTTTGAAGAAAAAGCTTTGAAAAACGTTTCCAAGCAAAGAGGCCGATATTTAGTGATGATATCGAGTAAAATGACGTTAGCGGAATGCATTCGAAGGAGAATATTCTGAGGAACATCTTTACTCAGATGAATGGAATCAGTAGTTATCGGGGGGAGGGGACAATTGGAGTTTTCCGCATAACAGATGTGCTCCCGAAGTCCGTTCTCTAATGATAGGGGAGGTCGTTGCGTAAAGTGTTCCAAACTCTACTGACCGTTCATCATGAATCGGACATCTTAATGCCGCGTTCAAAGGATTGTGAAGTGAAGGAAGCTTTACATGAGAGAACAATATCTCAATTGGATATTATACGTCACACTGTTGATGGGAAGAAAATGATTTTTCGAAATTTGTTTGACTCGTGTGCAGTATTCTTACCACATGTCTATTACAGCACATTCTGATCGTACAACTCAAGTCTATTGAAAAAAAAAAGTCATTTTAAAGTAAATACATAAAGAAAACAAAAGCAAAAATTTAAAATAATCATATAGTTTCGTCATAGATTATTCTGAAAATAAAATAAATTGAATCGAACTCTGTTTACAAATACAATAGAATACGGCGTATGTTACGTGTTTATAATTATGTAAAGAAAACTTATAGTAAAAAAAAAATTCAAAATAAAAAATATTTTTAAAAACCACGTTTTTGTAGTGGAGAATAATAATTAAAAAAAAAATTGAAAAACGAAAAACGTGGGGCGCATGAAGTACATAACAGTAATGTTATATTAGTGTTTGTATGTGTGCTCTTGAGAATATGTGTATGTATATCTGTAATTGCAATTGTATCTGAATGTGGATGCGGAGTATGTTTGTGTATATGCATATGTATGTGGATGTATATGTGACTGTGCATGTGTATGAGTAAGAAAATGTGTATATGTACTGTTATGTATTTCATGCGCCCCAAGTTTTTCGTTTTTCAATTTATTTTTAATTATTATTCTCCACTACAAAAGCGTGGTTTTTAAAAATATTTTTTATTTTGAATTTTTTTATTTTAAATTATAATTTTTTTAATTTTTATTTTACATTTTTTTAAAATTATTACTTTTTAATTATTATTCTTCACTACAAAAAACGTGGTTTTTAAAAATCTATATATTTTTATTTAGATTATTTTTCTTAGTCAAGAGTAGTCAAGACTACTACAAGACCACTACTAAAATAATAGAACTTTCATTTTAAATTAGGGATACAAAAATCTTTATAGAAAAACAATACCTTTACGACTTTCATTAGTGTTATGCTGATGACAACCAAAACAATCTGGAAATGAATGAGGAAAAACTGGATCCTGCCACGTGATTTTTCAGCCAATAAAAATACTCCAACAATAAAAATCTTTTCACCTGACACGTAATATTAATTTGAAATAATGGAATCGACAACAAAAGACAATCTCGAAAATAATTATTATTTTTAAATTTTAATTTTATTTTACTTTGCATGTCTTTTTTCTCTTCATTTTCATGCATTGTCATCCAATTCTGAACTGTGTGCTAAATTTGAAGTTTGTAGCTAGTCGGGAAGTTAGTTTAAAATCGATTACAAAATTCCACCCGGACAGACATACACGAAGGCAAGTTTATATAAACGTGGTAATAATAATAAAATGGAGAAGTTTTATTAAAAAAAGAAAGTAGTACAAATATCACAAAAATGAGGTAAGCAAAAGTATCCACTATATTATTTTTAGACTTTACTTAAAAAGTATCAACTTTACTAATTAATTTGTTGTAAATTTTTTTAATATATAATTAATACGTGAATAGACCAATTGAGCCAAAAATGACCTTATATTAGAAAAAAGATCGGAAAAGATTCGGAAGGAGATAAATATTTACAGTTCTCTGCATAGAAAACCAGGTACTTCTTGCTAGTTTTTTAAATTGGTTACGAAGTTTGTCAACAGATGATGCTGTCGACAATAAAAAAAAAAATCAAAACAGGCGATTTAAGGTAGCGACGACTACATGCAGCAACAACGTGACGTAACAAAATTAACCCAATCGGATTGATATCCTGGGAAGGCAAACAAGAAAGTTGTAATACGGAAATTGAATAGACTTTGAAAATAGGTTGTAGTAAATTTTAGACTGGCCATGACTGCTTATCAGAACATTAGTTCACAATCCTCTCTCTGCTCAATTTGGTAAGCCATGAATTTAAGCCATTTTTTGACCTGTCAAGGACTAGTTCCCAAAATAACGGAATATCGGGAACAGTTCTGCACTCTTTTTGAACAGACTGCCCCTTTTGCCTCCTTTTAAATTTTTTATTGTTCTCCTTTGTCATAATTATATGAGACTTTCAGTAGGTCTGAGATGCAACAGATGTATATTTTCCAGACATTGCCTGATGTTTGTCTAGTTTTGAAAATGAGTACTAATAAATAATCCGCTTTTTCTAGTCAAAAAATTCTTTAACAGATTTTTAAAATCAGCGGTCATATTTAAGACAAATCTTTAAATTTTAATTTAAACATATATTTAATAGCACATAAAAAAACTCTATGAAAATTCATGAAAACTGAAAGGCAAATAAAAGCTGAAAAAAAGGAAATATTAATTAATTTAAAGTTCTTGTGATAATTTAACCAAAATCTACAACGAATTAAATTGGTTATAGGTTAGTAGTACGCATTGAATAATTTTTTCGAAAAAATTAAGAAGTATTTTATCATGTCAAAAATTTAAAAAATGCATGTTGTTTATATGTTCGAACTAAATGTTTACTTAATGTTCTATGTTTTTATTCCTAAAGAAAATATCGCAAGTTTAGTTATAGTAAAGCATAATGGATTTACCTCTTGCCTTCATATTTTTTGTTCTTTTCTTTCTCCCTTTCACGAAGCTCTCCACATAAATCAATGCATATAAATGTGTTGTGAGAACTATAATAGAATTCCACCAGAGTTTTCACCTATAATGCGAGGCGCTGATATATAGTGTTTTCCACTCAAATATATTACATGAGATACTCGCATACGAGAAGAAATGAGGCATAAAAGACGATGGAAGTTTTCACATATGTTCCTCCCTCCTTACATCATTTTAGTTTACAGCTTCTTCTGTAAAAAACGGAAAAGTAATCTTTTTTTTCTTCTATCTTTTATATTTGTTTAAGTGCGATTACTGAGCAGGATTTGAAACAAGAATTCGGAATAAATTATATAAATATATATCTTAAAATGAATGAGTTAATTTCTCTTCTCAAAAAGAGTGAAATTTTTTCTCCATTCAACTTGAATTGAATGCATCTATGTTAGAGTCAAATACTTGCTTTGCGTTGAATCAAACTTGAGTTGCAAATATTTAAGCGAGGTATTTTAGATTACTAGATTGTAGATATTTTATTGAGTTATTTTCGCTCAAGCATGATTTGGTATGTAAAGTAGATTCCATTTATTGTTTCTTTAATTGTCTTTGAGCTATAAGCTGATATTTGTAACGGCTGATTTTAAAAGGAAAACGATGCGGATTTCAGATAAGGAACTTCAAAAAGATAAAAAAACAAAAAATATTTACTGAAAGTTTTAGTTTTGTGAGAGCTTGTAACCTTAGAAAATAGTCCTTAGTCACGTGTTTGTGGGTGTAAGTCAGTTCTAAGGACAGAGTCATACATTATTTGCAATATGTTAGAAATCATTTATTTTGAGAATGTTCATAGTCTTCTTGTTTCAGAATATAATCGTCTGTATCACATGTAAAAGAAGTCAATTGAGTGTTATTTATGAAAATATTTGTGCTTTAATATGATCTATCGTGATTTCGCAAAATAGTTATCGATTAACTACTTTCATGTTAATAGAAAAATATGCAAATATTTAGAAAAAAAATGGAGATGAGTATCTATATACACATTTGTCTTATCTAGCACCAAAATCGTGGATCTAATCTAATTTGACGAAGCATAGATCATACGCATTTTTGATGTATTTTTGTCTTTTAAAAATAAGTAAATACATCACAATAATTAAAAAAAAGAATAATTTTTATAAGACTAGGAGGTTTGCTCCCTGTTCGCTCCATTTAAAAAAATTCCGTAATTGCTTCTCATTCATCATTGTGTTGTTGTTTCTAATGCTACTTGCTAATTTTGTTTTCAGAGTATACGATTATTGTAGTTTTATGTAAGAACATTTTGTTAACAAGATAATCATAACGAATTAGACGATTATCTGGATTTAAAAAATAAGCATCTGAACTTGAAAAAAAAAGTTTAACCTAAGGAATACAGATAGTGAAAATGAGAAATAAATGTTAAATGATTGTGCTCGGTGACAAGGCTTAATTGTTTTTATCACGCTTTATTTAGTTTTGATTTTTAAATTTCACTTATAAATGTTAAGATTTATATCAAGTAAGACGTAATCACTCTATTTTTCGTTACTTCTTCACTTACTACTATTCAAGTGCCAGCAGATGTCCTTTTCAGCATACTATCTCTGAAGTTGCCCGAGTCAAAATTCTTGATGGTTCCATCAAAACATTTTGATGGTTTATGTTGGTTTCGGTGTGATTCCCGATGAGTCAGCATCATTTGATGGTTCATCATCATCCAACATTTTCCATTATGCGTTCATGGTGCTTGCTATGCCCACGAACTTTCATCCTTCCATGATGGAAAATGCTACTTTAATACTATGGTGATTAACCAACCATCAAGAGAAGTTTGATTCTCATGAAATAACAATCCATGATGGTTCCAACTATGCATTTCCATGATGGTTTAATTGAAATTCTTTTTGGTTCTCAGGACTATTCTATCAAAACAATTTGGTTTCTTTTTAAGTAGGACCATCATAAATCAATCCCAATTCCTACATTGGGATGATGGTTGTTCATGAACCTTCCAACATTTGATTTCTAAGATACTATGATGGAAATTCGTGATGTTCTATAATGGTACAACGGTGCATTTCCATGATGGTTTAATAATGAATTTTTCTGGTTCAGTTGGAATATATCATCAAAACAATTTTGCTATTTTTTTTATGTTGGTTCACCAAAAATCATGCGAACTCCTACATTGGTGTGATGGATGTTCATGATCGTTCCACAATTTGATTTCTAAGAAATTGCGATGGAAATTTCTGATGGTTTTAGCATGAACAAACCATCAAAACAAGTTGCTATTCTTATGTTGGACCGCCATAAATCAGTCCTACATTAAGGTGATGTTTACTTATGTTGGTTACTATCAAAAAATATAATGGTTCATGATGAAATTATTGATGGTTATCATCAAGATTACTTTGGTCCATCAATGGAAAAACAGCAAAAATTTTGACTTGCGTGCATTACTGTTGTCCGTATACTAATTCAAATTTAACAGCTGGTAATTCTCAGCTGAATGTTAAACTTTTTTTATTTCATTGCACTTACTCTGCATCACAACAGTGCAATCTCAAGCTCTTAAGTTATTATAAAATTAAATAAAATGTCTGGTAGGGTACACTATAAAATAAAATGTAACGCTGAACACCTAAAAGAACGTGGGCGATCCTTACGATTTCTTAGTGTAGAGAGGCAACCATCTTCTAGAAAATAAGTTTTTCTTTAATTTATTGCTATCTTTGCGAAATCAAAAAAGAGAAAGGAAAAAAAACAGGGTGATAAACACTAGATAGCGTAAACATTAGCACCACCGTAATGATTTCATCTGAGAAGATAGATTAAACTAAATTCGTGAAGCATTAAATTTATTTCAATTGCGAAGAATGAAATAGATTTTTATAAATATCGGTAGCATTTTTTTTGTCTAATTCAATCATAAGAAGTATAATAAAATAGCGTTTCTCTGTAGTTAGATTTGAAACTCTCTTAAAGGATTTCAGTACATATTTGAACTCATTGTTTTTTAAATGATCAATAATTAAGTTCTCTAAATGTATTTAAGTCGGATTATCTAAATACAATTAAGTCTAAATGTATTTAAGTTTGCATTTGCTAATTTTTTTGTTTTTTGTTTTAAAGTTTTAGGGGAATCAAGACTTGTTTATGCGGGTTTCAAACAAAACAGTCGGAGCAAGGAGATTAAAATTTTTACAATTTCTGAGAGTTTCTTAAATATCACGGGATTAAATCATGAATTTAGTGTAGTTACATAATTAGAATGCCACAATGATTGGCTGCCAGTTCGTGAGGTTCTAAGAAGGCTGTTATCTTTATCAAATAATGAGTTATTAAAAAGCATAATGTTTTTGTTCAAACTAAAGAGGATTCTAAGCTTTCTATCATAATGAAATTCTCTTTCGATTATACTTATATCGATAATACTTATTTCGATTATACTTTCGACGATACTTATACATATATACAGTGGCGGCCAAAAGTGTGGACATTTTTTGAAAGTTTCATGTTTTTCAACTTTGTGTGCTTGTAGAATATATTAATTTTCACTTAAATACAAACATTTATGTATCAAATTGAAAGTAATTTAATGTAGAATTTAATAATAAATAGAGTATTACAAAAAAAGTTAGGCAACTAATAGTAAGATCTATCTTAGATTTGCATTTTTTTAAAGTGATACTTACATAATCAATACTTAGTAGGATAACCCTTATTTTTTAAGACAGCTTCACAGCGTCTTTTCATCGAGTGAACGAGTGTTTGCAGTTCATCTTTCGTAATCACATGGTGTCAAGAATCAATTATAGCTTCAATAAGTTGTCGTTTATTGGATGGACGTTTTTTTCGTACAAGAATTTTCAAATGTCGCCACAAATTTTCAATTGGATTGAGATCAGGGCTGTTTCCTGGCAATGGTAATATATCTATGCCCTTATTTTGAAACCAAGCTTTGCATACTTTTGCTGTGTGGCATGGAGCTTAATTCTGCTGAAAAATAAATGGTGCGTTGTTGGGAAAGTGATCCCTGATGGAAGGTATCAATTTTGGTTTCAGGACAGCTTCGATATATTTTTTGCCATTCAGGATGTCAAATCAGGCCGAAAAAAATGCACAAGTGCTACTGCCGATAGAAAAATTTCATCAGATGCTATTAGATGTGAAATGAATGCAGCGGGTATTGCAGTAAGTTCAAGAACAATAAGAAGTAGGTTATCAGGATTTGGACTACAAGCTAGAATTCCAAGGAAAAAACCATATTTAAATCAAAAGCAACGCCAAAAACGAGTTAAGTGGGCAAAAGAACACATTAAATGGTCAGAAAATCAATGGAAGCAAGTAATCTGGAGCGATGAGAGTAAAATATCGCTCTTTGGTAGTGATGGTAGAAAATACGTGAGACGTAGAGTAGGTGAAGCACTTCATCCTGATTGCATTGAAGCAACTACAAAACACCCAACAAATGTCATAATTTGGGCATGTATGTCTGCAGATGGTGTGGGCCGAATTCAAGTGATTGATGGCATCTTGAATGCCAAAAAATACATCGAAACTGTCCTGAAACCAAAATTGATACCTTCCATCAGGTATCTCTTCCCCAACAACGCACCATTTATTTTTCAGCAGGATTCATCTCCATGCCACACAGCAAAAGTATGCAAAGCATGGTTTCAAAATAAAGGCATAGATATATTACCATGGCCAGGAAACAGCCCTGATCTCAATCCAATTGAAAATTTGTGGCGACGTTTGAAAATTCTTGTACGAAAAAAACGTCCATCCAATAAAAGACAACTTATTGAAGCTATAATTGATTCTTGGCACCATGTGATTACGAAAGATGATCTCCAAACACTCGTTCACTCGATGAAAAGACGGTGTGAAGCTGTCTTAAAAAATAAGGGTTATCTTTCTAAGTATTGATTGTGTAAGTATCACTTTAAAAAACTGCAAATCTGAGATAGATCTTACTATTAGTTGCATAACATTCTTTGTAATACAGATATTGTAATACTGTATTTATTATTAAATTTTACATTAAATTACCTTCAATTTGATGCATAAACGTTTGTATTTAAGTGAAAATTAATATATTTTACAAGCACACAAAGTTGAAAAACATGAAACTTTCAAAAAATGTCCACACTTTTGGCCAACACTGTATATATATATATATATATATATATATATATATATATATATATATATATATATATATATATATATATATATATATATATATATATATATATATATATATATATATATATATATATATATATATGCTTTTCATTTTCATGAGTCCCTTTTTTATGGGGGAAATCTCCTTACTGTTAAAAGTAAGAGGAAAATTCATTGATTCGCTATAAAAGATTCTTTGTCGGCTAATCCCCGCACCACTCCCAATCGGCAAACGCATCTTCTGAAGAAAAAGAACACAAGTTTCTGGCACAGCTTTCAATAAAAGGCGTTTTAATCCCTGCTGGGCTCTTTCTAAGTCGGCTTATGGAATTGGAAGAAAACGTTCCATCCGAGAGATTCCTCTCAACCTCTGGAAAAATTCCTCGTCATAAACATGTGTCAAAAACGTCACCTTGTTATCTCAGTATAGCATGTGTGTCTATGAAAAAACGGTGTCATTTCAATTATAAAGGATTAAAGAGACGATATTATAGTGGATTCTATCACGTAGAATGTCTCCCTTTATTGAATATCACGAAATGTGATCACAGTTTCTTTACATCAAGGCTGAGGTTTAAAATATTGGGACAGTTCAAAAACAAAGAGAGATGGATTGTAATTTGTTGATTTTTAAAGTTAGATAAGAAACTGGAAATGATTGCATACCTGACTACTTTTAATCTTTCCGTTAATAACTGAACTGAAGTAATATGCACACATATTTTTTAGTTTGTAGGAGCCTAAACACATCGTCGTACGGAATTATCATCTTAACTGTTTTTGACACTGGGATATATATATATATATATATATATATATATATATATATATATATATATATATATATATATATATATATATATATATATATATATATAAATTTAGAAAAACAATAAGTTTTATTTACTGCGCATAAGCTGCAAGTAAATAGAACTCATAAAATAAGTTCAAAATGTAGAGAAAACATGAAAAAAATTACAGAACAATGAAAAAAAGGGGGAAAGAAAAATAATAATAAAAATAAAAATAACAAGAAGACGGAAAAAAAATCGGAAAAAAGGAAAAACAATTAATAAAAATCCGGAAAATAAAAGATGTAGTCTTTTCATCAGCTCACACGATTATATCAGCAAGATAGAGTGCTTTCTAACATTGCATCAATATAGCCAAAGCAAAATATATCACTACAATAGTGTGAGGAGTACTCAAAAAATTTTTACAAAAAAATTACAGCAAATAAAATAGAACACAATAAGTATAAATATCACGCAAAAACAGAAAATAAAATATAGAGAAAAAGCAGAATATATATATAAGCGTAAAATTAAATGTTGGCAGGCCATGCATTTAGATTTATGAAATTTGACTTCAGTAAGCAATAAAGTAACCAAAGTATTTATTAGTTAGATTACTTTCGTGGCTGACTAAAGTTTAACGGCAGCCTGTCTAAAACTCAAATAAGTTGAATTTATGGTTAACACAAGAAAAAAAATTTATGTAATTTATAAATTTATGGTAACAAAGTAGTAAGTAACGAAAACAACGAACTTAAATTGGAAATGGATAGGATAATACCGCCCATGGTGTCCAATTTCCACTTTATTTTATAGTGTAAACTTTTCATTTTATAATGTAAAAAAAGGCAACTGAAGTAATATTTGTTTTAATGATTAGATTTTCACATATTAAGAGTTGATGGTTCGAAAAGCTGACATTGAATTTGTTACTGCCAACTATTATGTAAGTAATAAAATAAATACTTACTCTGAATAAACGTTCATTTTCTCCATGAATTTGGACTAGGAAATATGATCCCAATAGACCAGAACAGGTGTCAAAAATTGCTCATTTTACTTTTTAAATATAGGTAGGAAGGTACTTTATTTGCGTCGCACTAGAGCTGCGCAATGGGCTATTGGCGATGGTCTGGGATGGCGATGGTCTGAGGATGATCCGAAGACATGCCATCGTAATTTTGATCCTCTGCACAGAGGATGGCTCCCCTGATTTGGTAGCCCGACGACTTGCACGCGAAGTCGAGCACTTCACGGTAGAACAGTTTAACGAGGGCCGATACTGCGCATCCTCTGTCCCTACACAGACTAATCAAGGTGGTAACCCACCCACCTTTTGACCGTAGCCAGTGATGCTTGACTTCGGTGTTCTACATGGAACCGTACCAGTACGATTTTAAAGATATCGACATTTCTCGAGAACATTTCAAGTTATTCCCAATAATTTGTGCTCACCATTCTAGTACTACTTTATTCACATAAAAAATTCCATGTGAAATAATATTTTTAATAATTATTTATTGTCTCATTTAATAATTATGGACATTTTTTCTAACTGTAAGGTATAAAATCATTTAAATTGTAAAGTTTTCAACATTTTAAGTTTTAAGCAACTAATTACAAAATTTGAACAAAATCTGTCAAACAATTTTTGCATTAAAAAACATAAAATTTTTGAATTTTTATTTCTAAAGAACAATTTTTTAGACTGTTCACATTTTGTTACTTAAATCTATTAAATATAAAATAATGAATGGTGTTTGTTTTGTAAGAAGTGAGTTTTTTTTACTTATTAACGTCATAACTAATTTTAAATTTGGTAAGATAAAATGACATAGTTTCGTGAACAGAACGCTGCCAACTGTACATTTCCTTTCCCCTATCAGCAAAATAACTCTCATTGGTCCCATATTCACGAATCTTGGCACAATATGGTTTCAAAAGGCCGTTATTTCTCCGATATTGGCCTTATATAGAATTGTCAGATTCACCCGATATTTTATATTTATTATTTAGCCAATTTGTGCCTTATATTGGCAGTCTGATATTGGCCTTATATAGGACCAATATTGAATAATCTAGACATCCCAATATTGGTCTCTCGGTGCATGTTCATATAGGATCCATATTGAACCAATTATTAGCCCAACTGGGGTGAAATTGTTGCTAGGGATGATTTTTCCAATAGATGACATTTTTAAGACACCCTGAAATCAATTGATGCGCTGATAAAATCAATCAGCGGAAGTAGTAAAATGCTCGAAAGAAAAAATTGTTTAGGAAATAATCATTGCGTAGAAGTCGTCGAATTTATTCTTAAAATACTATGAATCTGAACCAACAGTATCTCTTCTTATTTCTTAGACGCTCTTATTTCTTTCTCTCCCATTGTTTGCTAAGCGTTATGTTTCTTTCTTGATCTTATTTGACGAAAGCTATTCCAAAATTCTAATTTTTTAAAAATCTTTTCTCACAATCCATTTTTTTGCAGTATTAGCTGGATATTCGTTTTTCGTACGAGGTGAATAAAAAAAAAGAGAAGAAAGAAATCAATAAACCAGTACTAAACAACACTACGAAATCATGCACAAAACTGAAAGGTATATACTGACACATTATTAAAGCCAAAACAATTTCAATTTTTTTAATATATATTATTATTTGTTGTCCCTACCGGTGGCTTTACGTTATTGAATTAAGCGAAACATGTTTTTTCTAGTTCATTCCATCAGGATAGAAATGCAGCATCACTAGGCATGATTCGTGTCTAATTAATGATAGTTGAAATTTATCACTATCAAGTAATTGTATCCGAACTATATCCCTTTCGTAAGACACTTATTTCACAATATCGTTAATAAGGCTGCTCAGTATTGGTGCAGTTAACCAAATATATACACTTTATATCTACATTAAGATACTTATTGTATAACCTTTCAACATTTGAATTTTGAGCGAAATACATTTATCAGTGATAATAAACTAAAGGCGAAATTTTGATAAGAAATTAATTTTTTGAATGACCTTGATAGGGACATGTTCATTTCTAGATCTGATCTTTAATACACTGTCTAAAATATTTATGAGTAGTAGTGGAAAAAGTATTATAAGTATTTATGAGTAGTGATGGATTCATTAAAATATATTTATGCACTATCTTCGCTAGAGCATGAAAAAATATTTTCTGAAACTACGAAAAATCAGTTGTGGAATTTCTATTACAGGTCGATTCTACGAAAAGTAGTGAGTGACTAAACTTTCAAAATTATCATAAAAACAAAAATGACAAAATTTTGGAATCTATAAGAAGTACATTTTTTAATAGTTAAGATGTTTTTTTTTGAATTATAAGAAATATTTATTTGAATTCTAACGAAAGATGGGACACTCTGAATTTTAACAGGAGTTCTCTACTTTGTTATGTTATATTCTAATGGAGTTCTTAAAATATTAACGAGCAATAAAATAGATTTTAGTAATATAACTATTTAATTCTTTTAGCATTGTTTTATATATTTTTTTAATTTGGCCTAATTTTTTTTGAGTGATTAAAAGTTGATTAATCAAGATAATCTAATTTCCCAGTAACACAGGTAACATAATTTTGCATTTTTTTCTGCAATAACTTTAGTAAGATAGAAAATTTTAAAATTTTTTGTTTTATAAATTAAGAAGGCAAGATATTCAACGAAAAAAGTTCTCGAATTAAAGCTGCCCTAAAGTTAAAATTTTAGAATTAATTTTATTCAAGGTAACACACGTAACAGAAAGTTAGGCGTGTTACTGTTATGTGTGTTAGAGGTACTTATACACTTTATTTATTTATTTTTTTTAAATAAAAAATTGAAATTATGTTCGTACATTTTTTATAACCGCCGCCTAACTTCAATGCCACAAATAAGGAATTGTAAGATTGAGGCTTTTTGTAAAATCTGGTCGGTATAAGCATTAATAAAAAAGCATGCGTAATAAGACGATAATTTTGAAACTATTGGAAATTGTTTTCCTAAACTTCTATTTGTTATATGTTTATGTTTAAGTAGAATATTTCGACTGCATTTGTTAAACTATTATAAAATGAATAAGTTTAAAATAGTGTCCTTATCTGGAGTTAAAAGAATAAGAAGATGGAGAAAAAGGAAAAAAAAGCATCGGATTCTGCACTTTAAAGGCAAGAAAATAAAGAAATAAGGAAAGTTAGACTTGAACTTTCAAAACAGATTGATAATGATGTAAAATTTTCACCACTAAGTATTTCAGAGGAACATAATTATTAATAAATAAATTTTCTTCAGAAATGAGATTGTTTATACTATGCTTGAATTGAAACAAGAGTTGGTTGTATGAATTATTAATTAACGAAAACTGGCAATGAAACGAAGGAACTATCTAACAATGTTTCTAAGAGATGCTTAAACTGCTTTTTGTCAGTTGCATCCTGAACATTTTTTAATTTTCCAATTTTGTGCTTTAGGACCAAAAAATGTATTGCTACTGTACCACTTAGAATCAATGCAAATATCTTGAAATTTTCATTATTTTACTGAAAGGCTAAAATCAAGTTTATGACAATACATGGTTATCGTGAAAGTATTTATGAAAATAAAGTGAAAGAAATCTTGGATCAAATTGTTGGAAGGGTGCTTGTGATACTTACGAAAACTGCTGATTGCTTGTTATAGGTTTTTAACCGTATTTTATTGTAATTTGGTAATGATGGGAAAAAGGTGACAATTGCTCATAATAAAAAAATATATGATGACAAATGTGCACGAAGAATGTTTTGAAATTGGACTAACTTTCAATAATATGTAAGAATTAAATGAATCCGAGGTGATGCTTTCCAAAAGAACATTAAAATCAGGGTAGTTCAAGTTGACTTTGCAATTGCATATTCTTTTGAATATTCAAACGAATTTCTATCGGCATTATGCTATCTAGCCTCTGTTCCGCTATTCACAGTAGCTGTTTCTTTAGACGATACTTGCTTTTCATTTGCAATATTCTCCGATACAAAAGGCAAAGGTAAAAATAGTGCCCACAGTTTTATTTTAAGACTGTTTGTGAAGTTTTTTTTTAAAGATGATTCTACTTCCAAAGATGAACTAACAGAAATCTTCTACAGTGATAAGCCAAGTTAAGAATTTAAAAATAAATATATAGTTGAATTATTTCATCTTTTGTGCTTTGTATGGGACAGATGTGTTGTACAAAATTTTTAGAGCGAATCAAAAGGCAAAATCAATTTAACAATGGTGTTGTTATACAAAAAAAGTTAATTTGTTATACAGTGTTGTTTGCAAAGCTAACCAGTCAACTCATGCCTAATACAACAGTATTACATATTAGTCAAACAAAAAATAATGATTTTAATTGAAAAGATCAATTCATTTCAACGGTAATACAAAGCATAAAATCTAAGCACAAGTATCTCTAGATACTTGAATAACATACGCAGATGCACAGATTGTGGCACACAAATAGTCAGTTCGTCTGTTTCTGTCCCCTCCTGATGCGTTGTAATCAGTAGAGCTCCTATAACTGAAATTAAAACGAGATATGCTCTATCTTGGGCACATTATTGACGCAAATGCACATGCTTGTAAACTTGAAATATGATATATGCAGAAAATTATTGGCAAAGATGCATATTTTATGCTTCCTAACAGAAATTATTTTGAGGAAATAGATGTGCAAACAATTTGCTATGTTTTACTCTCTAAACCAGAATAAAGAAGAGGTACAACTTTCCTTCCAAACCATTAACTATTTAACTTGTTAAACTAAATTGTTTTTCTTCTGTTAATTTAAAATAAATAAATGTTTTAGTGCAATATTTATGACTTTTCATTTGAAATATTCACACAGGGTAACACACATAACTTTCAGTTAGCACACGTAACACACCAATTTCACCTAATAGAAAAGTTTTTACTGTTGGAAAAAAAATTAAAAAATCACTAAACACAGCTTTGATATCGTATCTCTCTATAAAAAAATATCTTAATTTTACACATTTATACTTCACAGAATTAAATGAATATATTCAAAGTTTCGAATATCTAGCATTGTAAAGGGTAACACGCGTAACAAAATTTCAGAATTTTTTTTTTATCTACATCAAATTAATTTTCACCTTCTATCTTCTTTTTGCAAACTTAAAACACATGTAGATTTAACAACAAATTAAGAAAAATATAAAAAATATCTAGCAAGTTTATTATAATGAGTGTTAAAGTTGAAATATGGTATGTAAAATTAACCCACGTAACAAAAGAATCGCCCTAAACTACACCAATTCCAGTAATACATATTATTAAAATTATTAAGGCTCATCTGCGTAAGGCGATTTCTTATGGTTCCCAAATCAGCATCTTTTCTCCATTAACTTTGCTTTTTAATACATAGCTTATTTTTCTTTACTTCAACTAATTCATAGTAATAACATTAATTAAGAATCCTTGGCGTCAATACTAGTGCGACGATTTCTTACGTTTCTCCTAAACAAATTAGAACCACTTTTTTTATTAAATTTGCCAGTCAACTAATTTTTTTCTCATTTCAATTAAAGTTGATTTCAAATTATTTACTTTTAAAGAAACACGTTACAAAAGAATTACTATAAGCAAAATACGTGGTTTCTGATAACTTTAGAAATGCTAATTTGTTGATTTAGTTCTCCCATGGTTCTAGCACGTTAACGTTGTTCATTATGTGACTTAGTAAGTAAAAAATAATTTAATATTAAAGTATATATAATAAATTCTAATTTAATCAACAATCCACAAAGGAAAATACTAAATAGTATCTTTATTGTGTATTCTTTTCCTTACTGTTATGGCATACTTAGTTCTTCTATTTTTTACTTCAAAGAACACCTTAGTAAAATGTTATTAGTTTTTTTCAATCAAATTTATAGCCAAAACAAGTCAATTATGTAATTCTATTTTTTTATTTATTGCTCTAGTCTAAACAGTTAAATAAACAACCCTAAAATTATACTTTGTTTACTAATTCTTATTGCTAAGTCTTAAAATCTCGTACATACACGCTTCATTTGATATCGAATGTAAAAATCAAGGAAAATAAAACCGAGAAGTTTTATTTTAAATCAATAAAGTTGATAAGTTATGTGTTATTCCTCTTTTTCTTTAGTCAAGAACCAAGAAAGTTATAATGAGCACAATAATGTAAGTAACAGAATTCTATATGTAAATGTTCTATACAAAGGCTTTTTCTGACACAACTTAAATTATCAATTAATAGTATTTTAGTAAAATTAAGACAACCCTAATAAACTGTTTATTTCTATATTGAACTTTTAATTGCTTTATTTATTATTGAAAAAGAAACCTTAAATATAAATTCATTTTTTTCTGAATCATAATTTTATATTTGTACGTAATTGATTTTTTAACTTTCTTCTTCAAAAAGAGAAATAAAAAATTATGTTCTAATTTAATATTTTAGAAGTCTTTCTTACTTTGATAAGATATAAATAACAAAGAATATGAATACATTCATGAATAAAATAATGGATATCTATGCAGGATTTTATTTATATATTGAATAAAACTTACTTCATGCCTTTCATTTTAATTATATAATTATTTAGAATACTTTTCTTGTTTCATTCTTAATTTAAAAAGTAAAATATAAAAAAAAAATTTTTTTTGATAAAGGCATACCTACTTTTTATATTTTTTTAAAATATTTATTTCTTCGTAAAATTTTTGAGCAAATAAAGGATTTAAAAAAAATATTAAGCAAATTTCATTAAATAATAAATAAATTTCTTAAATTGAAAGATATTTTTTTATAAGATCGAGTGGCTGAAAGTACAATTGCACATAAATTTTAAGTAATTACTAAATTTAAGAATTTAAATTATATTCTTGGAAGTAAATTGCGGATAAATTAATTAGATATACTTCATTTCTTGACCGCTGTTGAAAATATTTGAAACGTCATTAGGGTATTTAATAATTTAAATATGAATCAACTATGAGAATCTGAAAGTTAATTAAATAATGCATGAAAGCTAATTATATCGTTTTTTCCATTCACTTTTACTAAAAAACTGAAGGAATTATGCAAGAAAGTATCACTGTTTTTAATCTTTTTTTTACAGATTTCATCTTTTCATTGATCAGCAATATTTACATTTTTAGGCCCACGTATCATTCCTGTTAGGGTAATTCTTAGCAATTATTTTTAAGGTAGTTAACAGTTATTGGCTTAACATGATCACCCTTTATTCTTTTTTCAATAAATACGTACCTTAAATCTTTTTCAAGGAAGAAAATGAATTAATACTCTTAAAATCGATTCCAATTGCATATTAATGAGGGAAATATTAACACCAGAATATGTTTAGTGCTTATATTTCGCCAAAATATTTAAATTAATCAACCTCCACTTAATTTGTCTTGGTTCGACTTATGATATAACAAAATAATAAGTTTCTCAGCATTGATCAGTAGAAACTGTTTTACCAACACTCTTTAAATAAGTTTTTATCTCCGTGGTTTGTAACGATATATTTTTAAAGACGGGCCATTTTTTTAAAAAAATTATCAAAATAGAAGAAAAAATAATTTTCATGTGGGGAGCATAATTTATATTTAAAAAAGAAGAAAATAATTCTGTAGGTCCCATGGTCAATACATTGTTCAAAATGAAAGCCTGTTTAGATTGTGTTTTGGCAAATGAAAATGATAAGGATGAAATTATACGTTCTTTATCTGCGCTTCTTTGTATACCCCCCCCCCCCTTCATTCCATTCGACAAATCCTTTTAGGATACCTTCTTAGTTTTATAAAAGCTTGTGATTAATATTGAAACTCTTTTACTATTGCTGAATTTAAAATTAATGACTGACATTTCTTTAAAAAAACCTTATTGGTTTCGTTGACTTTCTAATTATTAAATCACAAATATACTTTCAAAAGTACTACATGAAAAATACTTGCACTTATATCAATTTGTTGAATGTTAAAATGCACATTTATAACTTCTGGCAAAGTTACTATGTTTTACAATTTTGACAAAACTTAACGAACATTGATACTTTTTGAAAAACGCTTGAACTTCTATCGACTCTGAATGCTAAACTTTTAAAGATTTCCTTCTTCAGAAAATTTTAACCTTCAAAATTATTTGTTTGAAAATATCGATATACCCTTAAACGAAAAGGGAATAATATATCATAAAATTTAGTTAAATATTTCATAAGGAAGTTGATAAATCTCTCTCTATAAAGCGATGTGCTATTTTTAAACTCAACAACAACCTCTCAAGTTGAAAAGCCCCTTTTGTCATCTACCCCCCCCCCATTTTAAGATATTTTCTTACATCGTTTTACGAGATAAAATAAGCAGATAATTTAAATTTTGAATAGCACCCCGGAGCCGCTATTAATATGGAATGCATTTTTTCCTCTTCTTCTGATGATGGTTGCCCTACGGGGTTTCCAGGAGTAAACTGATAATAAGAGGCTGTCATAACAGTGTGTCGCTTTTGTAATATGTTACACTCTGTTTGTTGTATCCGAACGATAAAAGTTGAGGAAAAATGGTGCTGGGGGTGATCGTTTCGTGCACTTTGTTGATTTAGTGTTTTCTGGATGCGTTCGTAAATGCCTCATCCTCTTCTTCTGAAAGACTCATTTCAGCGATAGTATTTGAGTTGTGTTCATATTATTTATCCCGACAAGATATTATATTAGTAGAAATTCATTATTTAATTCATGCATGTGAAGTCAAAACATTAGTTTTGACATTTTTATGAAGACTACCCATAAATAACAAGCTTATAGTTTATAAGCCTTTTAATGAGGTATTTCGTTTATCAAACATTTAACTATTTACCGTACTTTACTTCACTGTACTTGTCTTTATATTTTATGTGTCTGAATCTTATACAATCCATAGTTCATTCGTTCCGTCCAATTATTCATTTTTCATTCATTCACTCATCATTCCATTTCCTTATCTAATTCATCCATCCACTCACTCATTCATTTTTCTTTCACAAGGGGGCAATTTTCGTTCAATGAATTAACGTGAATTCAAAGTAGCATAGTATATTAGTTATTTCATTTTTCCCACCAACTTATTTTTTCCACTAGTACATAGTATTGTTGGACTTCACTATATTGTGCACTAAATCAGGTTTGTTCTTAAGGCAGTACAGCCGCTTCCAGCTATTTTGCCATTAAACTCTTATGTTCATTCATATATTTATTGGCATTATTTTTAACTTTCCTCCTATTTTGTTTACGCAGACATTCATATTTTCATTCATTTAATTCGTTGCACACATTATTTTCCTAAATAACGCATTCTTTTATTCATCCATAGAAAGCAGTGAAGTATATATATATATATATATATATATATATATATATATATATATATATATATATATATATATATATATATATATATATATATATATATATATATATATATATATATATATATATATATATATATATATATATATATATATATATATATATATATATATATATATATATATATATAAGTTCAACGAAGAATAAAACAAAGAAAAATAAAAGACATATGAAAAAGGGGGGGAAATAATAAGTAAAAAATAACAAACAACAGTTTATTAAAAATAATAATAAATCAAAAAAAATCAAAAAAAAAAAAAAAAAAAATCATGAAATGTTAATTAAAAAAACCGGAAAAAAAGGATATAATCTTTTCTTCAGCCCACACGATTATATCCGCAAAACAGAGTGCTTTCTGATATTGTATCAATAAAGCCAAAGCTAAATAAATTAATACAATAGTGTGAGGAGCACTCAAAAATTTTTTTTAAAAAATAACAACAAATGAAAAAGATCACAAAAAGTACAAATAAGTAAAAATAAGTAAAAATAACATGAAAAAACAGATAATAAAATAAAGTAAAAAGAAAAGAAAAAACATTAAAAAGGGGAGACTATAAAGCGAGCAGCAAAATCAGTTCAACTTACATGGACGAATATTTTTCAAGAATGATTTAAAAATGTTTTCGCAGAAAGATTGCCAGATTACAAAATATGAAAACAAAAGATGAAAACAAAAGCGCAAATCGAGTGTAACAAGAGGGTTTTAAAGTGTCGTTCTTACTGCACTGTTGAAGTGATTTGTTATATATATATATATATATATATATATATATATATATATATATATATATATATATATATATATATATATATATATATATATATATATATATATATATATATATATATATATATATATATATATATATATATATATATATATATATATATATATATATATAAAATTCACTGCTTTCTATGCTAGGATGAAAATCAACTTTTTCTGATGAAAGCTGTGAAGTATTAAAGTGGAAAATCTTCGTTGCAATCATTTATTAATCATCAAAAATTGTAAAAATATTACTTTAAGAGAATCTAAAGAACAATATTTAAATATCAAGTAATTGCACTAAATTTAAGGGCAAAATTGTAAATTTGCACCATTTTAATTCTGAGCTCAGTTTTTTAATTTATAATTTTATTCCTTTGGGAAAATCTAACTATGATTCAAAATTTAAATATAAACGATTGAAACTTGAGATTTCGTCCGGCAAAGAGATTCAGTTAAAATTTGAGTCTTAAAAAAATTAAATTTTGATCAGTGATAAATTGCATTTGGCGATAATATTACTATAAATTCTGTTCATATTGATCGGAAATCATCTGACTCTTGCATTTTCAGCAGGCATGGAGCTCCAGTAGAGATTTGATAATAAGAGATTCCATCGCCTCACACACAAAAGTGAGCGTTTAATAAAAACATAGCAGAGAAGACTGATTTATCGAAATGTTAGAATGATAGAGTGAAACAAAACCTTACTAACGCATGCGCAATAATAAAACTGAATGAAATGAGCTGTAACAAGAATTCGAATTCCAGGGATTTATTTTTGTGAGGTTGTTTTTTTTAAAGTATGGGCGACTCTGTTGTGCACACTAATAGGTGACGCTTGCGTCGAAACGATTGCTTGTGTCTTATGCCGGCATTCCTTGGGAATAATTGTGCTCAGTTGCAGCCATGTAGGAAAACTATGTGGTCAGTTCTGTGTCTTTAAAATGGTCAAATTTAACAAATCACCCGCCATGCAAGAGATACGGTCAGGGATGCGTTTTTAGTCGGCAAATAACCTGTCTGCTGCATACATTCGCTGGCAGATTTGTGAAGTATCAAATTCTCTGCCATGCTGACAGGGAATTTTGCTATTCTATGTCATTGACTATCTCCGCAGCTCAGATCCCAGGTTTATTGGACTCTTTGGTTGGGAAGTTCAAGATCACCCTTCCCTACAGCCAGATCTTGAGCTGAGTGATTTTCCCCTTTTTCGTATTTCAAACACCATTTTAGTGGAAATCACTACAGCAATGACGAATACGTGAAAACGGCCTTGGTTGACAGAGCAGGAGACAAGTTTGTATGAGCAGGGTATTCTGAATCTAGTTGTAAGGTATGATAGGTGCTTAAACAAACTTGGCAATTATGTAAAAAAGAGAAACGTATGTAGAATCTTCTTTCGTTCGTATTTGTTTTCAAGCAGCCTAATTTAAAAAAAAAGAACCCTCGTATTAGCCTAAAACTTGTATTATCTGTTCAGCAACTTGACAAGAGCATTTAAGCGTAATTCTTAATGAGTTCACAAGCCTGCATATATATCTTAAGAATAAAAAATAAAACTTTATGCTCTTCTCTTGAGATAAGTAAATTCTGTACGATCATCCCAACATTTTTTAATTTTGATTGAGTGTATCCGAGAGAGCTAAGTCATTTTGAAATTAGAATTTTTGAATGCCAAATAAAAAGTATTTTTAACGGAATTATTTTAAGCACATAAATGTTTTGAATTTTTTTCCCAGCACCTAATAATAATTTTATTTGATTATAAGATAAAATTATTTATGTTTTTTTTTATTATACTTAAAATTAAAAAAAAAATCATATTTACTGAACCTTCAATAAAACATACCCATTGTTTCAAGTAAGAAAAATATTTTTTATTTTCAACGGAAATTTCTTTTTCGTCTCACAACAGTCTCACAAAATTTAAGTAGCGGTAAGGATAAGGACGTAAATCTGATACTATAGTTAAATGTGTTTATTACAGCGACTACACAATTTTCTATAAAGTTAATATATCTGCAGGAGAACTCTATGCTCTTAGATCGGTAAATCAGTATCTTAATAAAAAAAAAACTTCCAATATTTATGTACGATTACTATATTTACTATTATAATTTCGTTTGACTTTTGGAACTGTTACATTGCTTAAGGCATTATTTTCACACATATCTTCATCGTTTGCATTTGTAAGAAAATTCAAATTTTGAATCAAAATTAAAATTCTCTTCAGAAACAATAAAGTAAACTTTTTTTATTACCTCTCCTTATTTTACATCTACCTGAACCCTAACTTTATTACTCATTTTAAAATTTAGAAAGAAAAATCCCCGTGTATAAGATAGAGGGCAGCAAGCCATATTTTTACAATGCTCGTTAATAGATGGCGTAGGTGACTGGAAAAAATGACACAACACTGTCTTCTGCTGCATATTAGTTCATTTTAACTTATATATTTTCCCGGATATCTGTTAATTTTTCCCTTAAGCTTCCTTACGCCGTTACTGCAAATGGTGATTATTTATCATTTTAAAATTCTTCCCCGTCTACAGAACGATCTATTGACGAATTTTTTTAACAATTTTTTTGATATTAATGAGGAGAAATGCCTTTTTTCTTTTCTTTTTCCTTTTTTAACAGGAAACTACACATTTCCCACCCCTTACAACTGGTTTGTGTCATTGCATATTTTCTGAAAAAGTAAGATATACTATTTTTTGTGCAAGTAGTCGAAAATAGGGAAAAAATGCCTAGAGTTTGCCAACATTTTCTTGAAAAAAGTACTCATAAGCTTAGGTTTATTCCACATATTAAGTTAGGCCACATTTTATTTCCTTTTTTTCCCCTTCCTAATTTAAAAACTCCTCAGGGTGCGGCGGCAATCCAACTGAATTCTACATTCACACCTTCCTAAAACGTAAAATATTTTACAACCTTTTATGGGGCGCAATCGCTCTCATTTAAGGAGACTTCCATAGAACAAATCAGTGTGGAATTCACAGACTGAAGCTAAAAAAATTTATCCTCTTCTTGATAGAAAGAATAATAATAATAATAGTAAAAAATGAACTTTTAGAATGAGATTTTGATGGAATATATTTTTTTATTCTTTTCTCTCTTCGAAGTTTTATGTTCGTCCAAATGAACTATTCAACCGTATGGCTGAGGGGACAGCAAAATCCATCAAAGAAATTTCAGAAAAAAACTAATAAATCTCGGTCCCAAACATGCATATGCAAGGAAAGCACTTCCTCTTTTCTATCGCAGCGCCTCCTACATAACAGAAGAGTAATTCTTCTATTTTATAACTCTGCTGAATTTTCCCTCCGCAGTTGGAAAACATTCAAATCTTTCTACCAAAAATTTAGAGTCGGCTGTTTTTATGAGCTCTGAAATTTCTTATTTACGGGGACACTTATTTACATTTTATAACCGAAGGAACGTCGGGAAGTAAATTTTATTATAAAAACTTTCTGAGGTATAAAAATATTTTCTTCCACCACAGTTTAAGGAGGGAGGGACGGAGAATTATAAGAACTTTGAATAGTTATAACATTTTCAAATACATTCATGGAAATAAAAATTTTAATAGCTCTCAAACAGGGGGAAAAAGAATAAATTATAAAACACGAGTTTGGTTTGAATTTAACTGCTTTTTGAGTGATTATTAAAACGTACTTTTTACGTTTTAATTTTCTATCGCCTTTTGCTTTCCAATTATTTTCGGTTGTTCTGCATTCCTGTTAATTTATTACAAAATATTTAATGAAATGAACTGCATCGTTCAAAGTCGAGCTTTACCTGAATAATCTTTCGCAAATAACATAAGAGTTTGACTAAATGAATTGATGCTAAAAGGAAGAAATTTTCTTTTGTTTAGAATAATTAGATAAAAGGCATTGAAAAGAGTGTGAAATTGTTATCTTGCATGGAAGCAATTTTCTATTTATTCATTGAAAGAGAAATAAATTTCAATTGAATTGAATTTCAGCACTAAATCTTCCAAAATTATGATACTTTTTAGTGATCAATGTATCCATCCACTGAATCTGCTGGATCAACTGAAAAAATAATCTACTTAGAGTTGTAACATTTGGAATAGTGACAGGGACTTTGTCGTGACAGAATCTTCCATTGAAAGTTAATCATCATGTCCTTAAATTAAGTTTGTTTATCTTGTTTCTTCATAACTCCTCAATACCGTAAGGGATTTTCTGAACTGTTTTCTTTTCAATATAAACATATTATTTCCTATGTTTATATTGAATTTCACAATTTCCATCGTTAGGAAAAAGATTCAACCGATTCTGTTATGTAAGGAGTGTTTCTGTGCGAGGAGGAGAAAAAAAAGATTTGAATTCCTGACACAGGGGGCGTAGAAAGCGGCTTCTTTTGATGTTGAATGAGATCGAGAAATATATTTACGTTTAGACTATGGGGTGGACACAGATATCGTAGGTAGTCGTACTTATAGAGTGAGAACTAAGTGAGTATAGAAATTACCTTTACATGTACTCCGAGGGGAGCTTCCGTGGCGGCAAGGTACAGTATTCAGCAAGGTACACGTTAAATCTATAGAAACCTCTCTCGTTGTTTGTGCTGCGAAAGTTTGGAGAGAACTGTCCACGTGGATCAACTTTACTCATGGATGTTTACTCTTACCTAACTGTTTTAAAGATAAAAAATAGGAGCAGGTAATAATTGGGTGGTGTGTATTCAGAGAGAGAGAGAGAGAGAGAGAGTGGAAATAATTACTCTCGCTGATGGACCACTTGGACAGACGAGAAATATTCACAAATTAAATGAATGGTTTTTTTTACTAATTAAACATGCTATCGCATAGTAAATAAAACTGAAATTGAATAAATAAAAATTTAATGCAGTTAAATGCAGTTAAAAGATGATTCTTTCTCATCATATACTTTCGAAATGGAACAAAAGAATCGAATAGAATCCTTACTAAATTTAATTCAGCAATTAAAACTCCAGTTTGGCGTCAATAATTCCTCGTGGAAAACTAATCCCATGACATTATCAAATGTTCGAATTGGCGGAGTGGAAAATTCGTAATTCCGGTGACCGAAATGAGGAACATCCCTTTCACTCTACTCCAAACACAAATGGAGTTCCCAGACTAGAAAAGTTCTCCCGAATTCGAAACAATAGGGGAAAAAGAAAATGAACAAATTTTTGCCATCGACAAACAGGCCGATATTTCAGGCTGACGGTTACGGGTGTCATTTTAATCGCTCCGATTTGTTTCGAAGGGAATAAAAGGGAAACGGAAGAGGGAATTCTCTTTGGAAATAGGGAATAATTGAAAATAAAGAAAACAAATGATATCAGATGGAAAAAAAAAATTGTGACCTACGGCACTTTCTATGTTTTTGTTTCCCATTAGCATCGAACATGAAATGGGTGTTATTAAAACAGTTTTAATTTGTTTTCGAAATCTTACGTTATTTATAGTTTCTTATTTGAGATAACCTATATGGTCTCGGTACAGGGCAAGATAAAATAAAATTAAGTATTTTGAAAGGAGACAAGGATAAAAAATAGAAATCATTGTTTTTATTTTATTTTTTATTTTGAATGACTGGAGTCATTTTGTATTGAAAATAGCGATGCGACACGAGTGTAAACAAAACACACACACAGAAAAAAAAAATAAAATTGTTCCTTTAAATTTTTATTGCAAAACTGAACGTGAATTGAATGTTCCTGCAGTTCGAAATGTAGTTAAATATTACTTACAAATACTTAAGAATTTTTTTTTGAATCTTACAAGAAATAACTTTTCCAAATTTATGCATCTTAACTGAACAATTGGGAAGTTCTAAAAATGATTTAAATTCCAATAATTATGAGTTTTATATTGGGATATAATAATAAGTAAGTATTAATTTTTTAACTAGCTGTTTTTTTATAAAAAAAAGTATTAAAATGATTCATTTTGCTTTTGCTACTGTCAACTGTGGTTACTTTGACTACTTCGTGAACTGCTTTATCATTTAAAGAGTGGGAAAAAGTATTTCAGAGGGCTCTGACCTTAAAGAATTTATACGATGTGCTTTAATAAATTTTCCTTAATTTATTTTTCAATAAAAATTCAAAAACATAGTGCCTAAAGTTACCGTCTCAAATGTATTTTACTTTAGCCATTAGATAGCTATCAACTTGATAATGTGATCCATCAGATTACTCTAATGTTACCTGACTCGCTACCTGAGTAACTTCAGTGAGGATGGCCTCTAAAGTCATTTTTTTTAAAAAAATGTTTTATTTGCAGGGGGAGTTTAAAATGAGTTAAACTGTAGTTCCGAACTGTTTAAAAATATTATTTATTACTTTTATAAATCATATCTACACTAAAAACTCGTTAAACTGCTAGATTCTCGTAATAAAATTATAGTAGGAAGACCATTAACGGGAATAATTAAAAAATAAGGAAAATATGCATTGAGAAACGAGTTTTAAAAAGGAAAAAAAATTAAATTCTATAAAAAAATAATTTGATGTGTCTTGCTGCTTTGGGGATGGAGTTTCAAAAAATAACGTAGGTTAGAGAAGCGCTAAGTTTATCAAAATTTTTTTATGATAAATCAAGACTTTTCTACATAATTTTTTTGAGAGATAGACCACAAAAAAAACAACAAAAAAAAGACATGGACGTTTTGACAGGAAATGCCTTACAAGTTTTTCTCCTGAGATGATTCACTACCAAATAGTTTCTTGCTTATTCCGACAGTTTCAAAGTCCCATTTCGATGCTTCGTTTTGCATCTGAAGTGATTAAGTAATGAGTAAAGATTTCCAGGGCTAAAGAGAATAGAAGGGCTGGTTCACTCCTTTGAAGTATCTCTCGCCGCGCCGATCCTCCGACGTCACTCTAGTGACGTCACTTTGGCGCAAAGCTTGCACTTTTACTTCAAGAATGGAGCGTTTGGCCTTACTAGCTCTAACTAATATTGAATCATTTCTTTTTGCGAGATATTCTAAGACATTTGTTATTTTCTATAATGACTTTCATCAGTTTTTGCAGTGAATTTACAAGAATTTAAAACTATTATCGAAATGCCAGTCTGCGCGATTGCAACTTGAAAAAATTTTGATAGAAAAACAAAAGGAAAAATTATAATTTTTCGCGTGTTCTCTAAAGTAAATGAACAACTATGTAAAGAATGGATTCCGAAATTACACAGTTAATATAAAACAGCAATACATTTATTCTGTCGAGAAGAACTTTTATAAAAATTCATTATCTAAATAGAAACCGCCTCGTTACTTCGTAAAGAAAGGCAGGTGAAAAGAATTAAAAAATAGATAAAGTCAAAGAAAATTAAAATGTAAGTAAAAAGTATAAATAAAATACATAGTATATAGTTGAAATTCTCCTAATTTCATAACATATTTTTTAATGTAGTTATTCTAAATATTTATGATTTTTTTTAAAAATTATATTCTCTTCAATTTAACTATCTATAAATTATATCATCGTAAATTTAAATGTCTATAAACAATTGTAAAATTTCTAATGTCATTATGAACCTAAATTATTATTTTGTTTCAGTAATTAGCGTTTAAGGTTGATGTTTCCTAATGATTAAGTATGAACAAATTGCTATTAACGACATATTTTAAAATCAGGGATTCTAAATTTAACTTAACTTATCTTTATAAAAGAATATGTAGATAAAAAAAGTGTCGATATATGCCTTCATTTTTCTAATAGTTAAAGTTAAAACTGAACTTTTTAAAATAAAGTATTTATCGTGTCATTTTCACCAACTAGCAAAACATTTTTATAAGTTTACAATGGTATTTTTTTAATATAATAACCAAGAAAGTTTTTTTTTGAACTATGTTTATGAACGGAAATAATGTGTTAATTACGTAAAGTTTGAAAGCTAATAACCAGAAAAAGTCTAACTTATTTTTACAAAGAGAAAGATGCAAAGTTATCATATCTTTGCTTGCGATCTCCGAGATCTGTGGACACAGTGACGTCATGAGGAGGGAAATCGTAGCTTCAGCTCTAAGAGCGGAGTGAACTAGCCCTTGCATTCTCTTTAGCCCTGAAAGATTTCAGCATTTTCCACACTGCTCAAATCTGTATCACACTAGTCGTTTTGACAAATTGAGACATTTAGTCATACGAGGGCAAAATAGCCCTTATTTTCCTTAATGTCATGGTTTAATATTGCTTAAATAAAAAATTACATGAATATGAAGGTTTAAAAATTCCACAATCATATTCCGGCAATGGCTATTATTTGAAATAAAAGTAAAATAAAAGGGCAAGAGAAATTTATGATAAGGGTTTCATCGATCAAACTTTATAAGATATTCAAATTGTTTGTTCGATAGTCACTTTACAAATTAGTTGTCATGAGCTATGATACTTAAGCTAGATCAACTCTAATGTCATAACGACGATTTCCTTAAAGTTTTTACTCACCCAACGGACCCCTGCACCCTCTGCAACATTATAAGAAATGGCTAGTTGAAACTGTAGATTTGAATAACACTCTAAGGCTTATAATTTAAGTGTCTCTGTCACATTTTTGTTTACTACTGCACGATTATATCATAGACGATATTATATTTATTGCAAAAATAAATGAAATACTTCTCTGTGCTTAGTTTTAAATTGTGTTTTTTTTGTTGCATTATTTCAATAGAAATACTATCGACTAAAGATAAGATTGCGTGAATTTATGTCAATGTTTTTTAAATTTTTCATATTTTAAATTCAGGAACATACATAGCTTTTTTTAAAATTAATTTCAAATTTTTTAATCTTATATTTTAGTTCTATTGTACGCTAAAAGTGATTCTGTCGCAGTTTTATTTCCATCTGTTTATTTCATTCTGTTATATGATGAATCCTAGTGTAAGTAAAGAAAGGAAAGAAGAATAGTACATAATTTTTTTTCTTCAAATTTATACTACTAATAGTTTAATAGGATTAATAATGCTTGTCATCACTATATATATGGATTTTATTACGGGAGGAAATTTAAGAACAACAAAAGTGGTCGGAAGTTAAAATAACTCGAAACTTACTTTGAAAAATATACTTTTGTCCTCATTAACACACAGCATTCGTAAAGAATTAGTATATCTAAGCTTCTTACTGAATTAAAACGAAACAAGTAACCAAGCAATTGCAGAGAACTTCTTAAATTCAATTAAAAATAAAAAAAGAAAACGATAATCGCATCAATCTAACTAATCGTTATGCCTTTTATCGTATCATGGTGCTGTCTGTAGAAATTTAGGTGAAAGTGCTGTGATTTTGGTACGGATTGAAAATAAATACATAAATAAAAAAGTTACTTTCTTATACGCTCTATCATTAAAAAAAAACTATCTGCAAATGGAAACACTTATGCCTTAATTTTGCCGTCATTGCAAACAAAACTCTTGATATTTTACAGAACGTTCAAAGGTTAATCAGTATTTGTTATTTGTCTCCAAACGTCTTTTAAAGAATAGCCCAACTTCCAAAGTAACTTAATATTTTAATATTTTTAATTTATCAATAATATATTAATATTTTTAACTCATCGCAAAGTTAACAAGACTAGTGTTTTAGTAATTATTTTAGAAAATAATGATATTGGAAGAGATGTGTAATTAAGAAATATAAAACTTAAGTTTCTTTCCATAAACTCAAAACAAATCTCGTATATTCATTACATTTTTGGAGTATCTAATTTCATTTGCACTAATGAGCCAAAAAATTATGAACGTTTCCTCATTTTTCAAAGAGCTTGTCTGGTTAACGTGGAAAGCACGTGATTAAGTTTTAATGGTATTTAACTGCTGCTAGAGAAGGTCATGAATCATTTTTACATTGACGTACTTTTGTGAGTGATGGGAAAGGCTAGTGATTTAAGCGAATTTGAAAGAGAGCGGACCTATCGTAATGGGTCGAAGATTCGGAACGAGTATCTACGAAACTGCATGACTGGTTAGTGGTTCAAGATTCGCCATTGTAAATATTTATACAAAGTGAATAAATGACGTTGAATCTAGCAGTAAAAACCAAGGTGTCCATCAAAGAAAAGGGATTGTCTGATTTGGTAAAACAAGTAACGGTGCCAGATGGTAGCTCATTTCATAAATACATCGCAGGTTCGATCTGGGAAAATAAACACTGACCATGGATAAGTGGAAGATAGTTATCTCAACGGATAAAAATTACGATTTCTCATTCATCACGTCGAAGGCCACGTCAGAGTGCGCTGTCTTCCAGACGAACAGTTGCTCTATAACAGCAGGTCATTCATAGGTTGGTGATGACGATTTTAGGCATTAAGGGGTCGTTGTCACGTGTGGTTCTGTTTGTGGAGCACTTGTACTTTGAGTCTGCTTTCCAACTGGGAATGGAATCTTCCAGCAGGATAACGACTCAATTCACAAGGCTCGAATTGAGTTGAAGTGATTCGAGGAACATAATGATGAATTCCAACTTGTGTCCTGGCCACCTAATTCGCTGGCTCTTAATCCAATATAGAGGATATTTGGGAAGCAAAAACTTAGCTCTGAGAAGAAAAAAAATCCAATATGTCGAATACTTCGCATTGAGTGACCCTAGCTTTGAGATTTGCTACATCTAATTATCAAAAAAATAATAATAACTTATAGCATCCATGCAAGTTGTAGCTTGTTTGAAAGCAAGAGAAGGCGTTATTGAATGGGTTGTCATAATATTTTGGCTCATCAGGGTAAATAAATATTCAATTATATTAAATTCAAGCTGAAACAAAGATCATGCAACTTTAAACGTTAAAACAGTGGGAACTTATAACTTGAAAAATACATATTTATTTGCAATTTAAATGAAGGATAATTTAACCCACTGACGGTCCTGCACATAAAAAGTGATATTTCAACCTGCAGTTTTCTCTGCAAAGCAAAACCAGTTTTTCTATGTTATTAGATAGGGAAATAGTGTGTAGGGGTGAAACATTCTCCAAATTTTGCTCATTTGTTAAACCACCAGTGGGATAAAACTGAAATAGAATAATTTTTTCTAAAACACTCTTCGGCCTTTTCTTGGCACTACAGTCTAAAGCAGGCATTGTTGTCCCAACAAGTTTTTTTTTTCGGAGTCAACTAGATGCATGTTCTGAAAGCTCTTTTAAAATCTTAAGTTTTGGATAATTCAAAAGAAGATGTTCCAAATGAATTAGTCTTTAAAAGTTTTAAAACTTTGTACGCAAAGAGTGCGTCTACATAAGCAAAGAAAAGTTATTAATATCTTTAAAATGATTTTCATTCCTTATGAGATGATGTTGAAAGAATAGCGTATGTACAGCGCACAAAATGAAAAAGATATCACCCTAAAAAATTTTTGCTTTAACCATCGGATTCGCACCAACTAAATACCAATCTTAAGGGTTCAGAAAGTTGAGTCTAAATATATTATTTAATGAGTGAAAATAGATAATTAAGTTATGGAATCAGAAACAAAAATTTTCTTAAACAACAATAAAATGAAATGCTCTAACTGAAATGGGCTGGCATTTAAACTCGTCGTCTATTGGACATTATAGGCGAGGCAGCATTTGCATATAATTGCAGCACGGCCTACGATTCGAATTTAATGGATTATGTCAGCTCACTCAGTAATAGTTCGTAAATGACAAGTTTCGCTTCAATAATTACTCGAAATTCAGCGTGACTAGCACCGTTTACACGCTAAACTATATGATAGGTTTTCGTAGCCTCGAGTCACGTTTTGCCACCCTCCCCCTTACCGTAATCTCGTCATTTCACATTTTAGCGAGCATAATTTGAAACTATTTATACGAAAGATATGCATTCCATCTTTAGAAATTAGACTTTTGATGTTAATGTTTGAAAGAAACTACATTTTATTAAAAAGAATTCCCCAGATTTTCAAGAAATTTTTTTAAAAAAATTATATTTTTTATTTTAGATTTAATTCAAACACAGAGATTTTTATGAATGCGATCAACAAAATGCAATGATGAACCTCGAATTTGAAGAATTGAAGAAAATGTTTTTGAGCTTTCTCATTTACTTTGGTACATTTATTAAAAAAGAAAAAAAAATGAGGTGCCCATTCGAGAAGATAACTCAATTAAAGTTTAAGTCATGTAGAAAAACCAAGCAAAGAATTTAATACAATTCTGGAAATAATAATTTAAATAAAAATGTTAAAATCTTGGTTTTTCTCCGTGTTGGCGTCTGGTACAAAGCTCCATGAAACATTCTAGCCGGCAGGACAGTGGATGAAATTTTAAATAATGTTAAAATTTTTTTAGTGGATATAAAATGATAAATTATGCTCATCGCAATTGAGAATTTTTTTTAATTGCTTTAAAGAGTGGATCTCTCTTTATTTAAAATGTGTGTACTCCAGTTAGTCGAAAAGTGGTCAAAATGATAAATTCTATGAACATATATATTGTGATCGAGTACAGAGAGGCAGATAGTTAAAAAAAAAAACGATTGAATTTTATTTTATCATCACGGAAAAAAAGATGAAATTTTAGTTATCTAACAAGCAGGGGAGGGGGGGGGCATCGTTACAAACAAAGTTTATAAAAAACATAAAATTAACGCTTTTTAACCGAAACTTTTCTTGATATTTTAATATGAAGGCAGATCACGTGAAATGGTGGAATCTGAAAGCAAAACTACCCGATTAAAATGGCTTAAGTAAGAGACATTTAAATACGAAGGCGTAAAAACCTTCAATTAACCTTTCCTGTATATCTTCAACTCGATTTAATCACGCTAGTTTTATACAATCGATATTTTCTTTCAGTTATACTAACCACACCCTTCCGGTATTTGAACGTGAAATCACGAAATATCAATCGATATGCATTTTTGCAACTTATTATCTGCATTGCAATTATTTCACTCTGAATGCAATGCTATGAAACTGAACCGTTGTGAAAACAGTGCATAAAATTAAAACAAAAAAAGGAGATAATTTATTTTATTAAGTGACAGATTGCTAATGTTGACAAAAACTATATAACTTTATGTGCGGATTCTTTTTACCACTTGGTTCATTTAACTTTGATAGTTCTTAATCCATTTAAAAAAGCTGTTGGGATATTCTTTGAGTTAAATATAAACATTGTGAAAAACGGATACAGCCGACAGAAAATAAATTCTTTGTCTCATCTGTATCTGTTTTAGACAAAAAGACGACATTATCCCCTACCTCTCTCCACCACTAAAAGACATGTAACATGCCATTCCTATGGATGGTGTTTTCTACATAAATGTAAACAACAATAATATCGAGCTCTTGACCTGCACTACTTGCGGTTAGAAAGTTTACAATTGCTTACTGCGTCTAATTCCGTGAGGCGATATTTTCAAACAGACAATTTTGTTTTTAATAAATAATCAATTTATGTAATTTCTAAGCTCAAATCAGCTGTATTTCATAAGACATATATGATATTACGTAATTCTGGCGAGTTTGAAGAGAACCTTTGTTTTAGTTATTTAGAGATGTATTGTTAAAAAGGGGCACATGGTTGCTAGATTTGGAAAGAACTCGCTTTTTTGGCAGCTCTCATTTGGCCTCTTTTCATTTGCTTATAACTGTTTGTTCTTAGTGCAAGCCATGACCTATCTTACGATAGTGTTAGCATATTGTTAAGCAGCATTCATTTCACAAATTATCATTTAGATTTAAATTTCGAAATTTGTGTATTGTTAACAGGGTAATAAGTGTTTCATAACGATTCTTTTTTCAAATGACAATTTTTACGTCTTGAAATGACGATTCTTACAACAATTTTTCCTTTAAAAAGACATAAATAATAAATCAGGTAACAAATACACGTATGCGAGAAATTTTTTATTGTTGATTGAGCCAAATGAATTCAAAACATACCTATAAAATTAAGCCGGAAGTATAGAACAGTCAAGAGCTTGCAGCGCACCCTAGCGTAGAAAACGTCATCCATTATGGAAGGATTAGCTTCTTGTTTTGTAATTCTACCTCTCACCCTACAATTCTACATTCTATCTTATTATTCTACTTCTTACCAACCATTCTGATACTTACTTTACTATTCTATCTTCTACTGTATTCTATCTTTCTATTGGTCTTTAGCCGACCGACCTGTGTAGGGGTCAGGAAACTGGCCTTGCATCAGAAAGGCTCTGGGGTCGATTCCAAGGCAAGGCATAGATGTTCTTTCATTCTCTGTACTATCTATCATTAGTGTGGGAAAAACGTTGGTCCACCTAATATGGCACCTTTGAAAGACTGGCCAAAAAATCTGTCCTTCGGATGCCTGTATAGACGAAAGGTCATTCCCCAGGAATACATCGAAAAAAAATTGACCTTTTTATTTGACTTCTCTAAAATTTTCGCTCTCTTATTGGAGTATCCAGTTTTATAAAGTAACGCTAATACCGCTGAAAGTTCTAATGTTTTTTTAAGAAATAATGGTCGAAACGAATTGTTTTTCTATCGTAATAAATATTTTCTTAAAAATTCTGAATACTAACATAGCAAAATATATATATTAGTTTTTTCATCTTTTTGCATTTAATCAACTAAAATAACGAAGGACAGTAAACTCCAACCGTTTTTTCCTTTCTCCTCATCGGAAAACTGACTACTCCAATTAAGGAGGCGTTTGAATAAAACAGAAACCATTTTTCTTCCCGCCTTTCGTAAACAATATTCTCTCTCTTGATTTTTTTTATACCTTTCAAGAAGGATAGGATACTATTACTTAATTAGTCTGACATAGAATCCGGCAAAGACTGGTTTCTTTTTTCCTTTCTCCGGGATCCAGGAACGAGGGGGTGCGGTCGTGCGGTAAATGTCAACTTATGGGTAAACGAGTTTTTGTTCGCGACGCTCGGTACACTTCATTGATTTGGAAGAGTCTCATGTATTTTTTTCCCCACCAACTCTGGAATTCTAATCTGTTTCGTTGGAAAGAGTCCTTAATTAAATTTGCAAGGCTTTACACGTCGCAGTGATTGAATAAAAGCGAATCACGCGATTTATTTATAATGTGAAGTGAATACAAATTGTTTGTCCCTTTTCTGGAAAATGTTTTACAAATGCTAAACAAATTTAAATTGCGTAAATAAGAAATAATTGGGTTGTTATTTTGCAAGAAGTATTCATTATATTGTTTATATATTTTTTATTTTATTTGTGGCAACCACAAATAAATTTATCCCATTTTGTTTAATACCAACACAAAATATGACATTTTTAGCACAAAAGGGTTCGCGCTAAGGATTTCAAATTATTAGCCAAATTTCAAAAGTATTCGCCAATTTTCCAAATTCTTCTCCAAATTCAAGTCGTAACATTTTTTAATGATTATTCCCCCCCCCTCCCCATAGAAAACTATTTTACGGTAGTTTGTTTCTGGCTTATATTATTTGGACTCGATTCTAATGTGTTATGTGGCGCGTCTACCGAAAATTACTGTAATCGAATAAAAAAATACTGATTCATTTAAAAAAATTCATTTTGACGTAATTTTGAGAACCAAATTAAATATATAGTTTTCTTTTCAGTGGTTGAACAGTTCGCCAAAACACAATGTTATTCGCCAAATTTACGATTTTATAGCATTTGGCGAGGAGGCGAATGCTTAGCGCGGTCCCCGTCAAACAGAAGGCTCCCTCCCCTGATTACCCTGCTCACCAACCCCAGCAGTTGCTTTTAATTCTTTATCATTTTACCTTTTCCTTAAAAGTTATTATTTTACACGAAAACAAATAGTATTTTGTTCGCAAAAATGGAATTAACATATTTTTGTACGAATGTTTTATTGATGTTAATTTGAACAAAATAAACGATTACCTGAATTTGAAGAATAATTGATTGTACTTAAAAAAAAAATAAATAAACTGAGGAATATAGATTTTGTGAAGCTGAGATAAATTATTTATAGTTTTACTCTTTAAGGCGACGCAAAGTGTTTTATATTTTTAAAAATTTCAATATAAACGTAAAGATATATTGTATCTGGCAAAATCTGATTTCCCTGTCTTGTATTTTTTGTTACTTTCATCATTGACTCAACCTCCGAACGTACAAAAACAAGATCGAGAGAGCTAAATAAATATATTTGCAATATAATAATAATATATTATGTTGTAAAGAGACACACTTATCAAATTATTATAGAATAATAAACCTTGTATAACAATAAAAATATGAAATACCAAAAATAGGCTGCAGAGAGAAAAGCAGGTCACTTATTACTACAATTTTAAATAATTCTCTAAAAAAATTGTTGTAGTTAAAAATGTTTTTGTTCCATGATTTAACACATCTTCGTAATTTTGAATTCTTAAGTATTATAATTTTTGCGTTGCCAAACAAAATGTAACTTAAAATTGAACGAAAAAAGATGTTTCGGGTTTTATTTATTTATTTATTTTTATACAGAGAGATAAATCAAAAATTATTCAAGAAAACCTTACATTAAAAAAAAGAAGTAAAATTGCAAAATATTAAAAATACAATTGCGATATTTTTAAGGGACCATAAAATGCTTAATTTATTTTTCATCTTTTAAGTGTATTGATGTTAAAAGCATGATTTTCTATTCAGCAATGCAAGAAAATTCATTTCTCAAGTTGTGTGAAAATATGGAAATTTAAGTGAAATATTAATAAATACTTTTTTTTACTTAAACAAAATGAGCCGGGATAGCCTGGTAGATAGGGCGCTGAACTTATGTTCGTGAGAACGGAAGTTCGAATCCAGCAGGCCGAAGACTCCCCCTGTAGTAAATGGTGACTGGTGCACATTAAATATGTCTGGTCGAGCCGGGATAGCCTGGTTGGTAGGACACTGGGCCCATGTCCAAGAGGTCGTGCGTTTGATCCTCGCTTGCCGAAGACTCCCGTGTTTTAAATGGTGACAGATGCACGTTAAATATGTCGAGTTTCAAAGTCCTCCATGTTTCCATAACAAATCATACCTCTGGGAGTACTGATCCAGGAGTTTCCTTGTCTTCTGGATTGGTTCAAAATTACAAGGCTACGGAGTTGAACATTAGCAGTCGTAAACCCAACAAATTGGATCGGCTGTTCAACGACGGTTATAAAATAAAATAAAATATGTCTGGTCAAAAGGTCCACCCTGTTCCCATAACAAACTATGCCTCTAGGAGAACTCAACTGGCGATTGATCGGTCAAAATTACGATCAGTGGGTGAATGAATTGATGTATGACTGGGTCCACCCTATAAAACGGGTGTGACAGAAGTCGAATTCTTGACCTAGATGGCACCACTGGAAAACAAGAACAATCGCACCCCCATTGTCTTAATGGCCGACGTCAACAACAACTTAAACAAAATAAAAATTTTCTTTCTACATAATTTTTTTTTTAAAAAAAATTTCTCAATTTGAAATTTTTCGATTACAAATAAGGTAGGTATATTATTTTAAATGTAAATTGTTATAAGGAAAATTTTTTTTATCACTGTTTAAATAAAATTTCAATTATTCTTTATCAATAGAATAACGCTGAAACGGCACATTGTGCTAAATCAAGTTTAATCATAGGGTAGTTTCATTGACGTGAGCTTAGAGCTATTGTCTATTTTTTCAAAAACGCATTTTAAATACTGTTCATTTTCATAGACAAGCTTTTTTTAATGTTGGACAACATAATGACAATGCGACAACCGATTTAAAGGACAAGAAAATGTAGAAAACTAAATTTGCAATTAACTGATTATAACTTTTTTCAAAATTTTTGTGTTATGAAACTATGTTAAACACTTTTATGTGATTATGTGAAACTAAAGTATGCTACTTTAATGGTAGAAAATTGTAATAATTATCTTTTATTTATTTTCAAGTAGCTCATATCGTTTTTTAAAATTGTAGGACATTTTAGATATTAAGACTACATTTGACACAGATTTTTTTTAAAATTTCTTTTCAGAAATCTGATCCGAAGGAAAAGAAATATTAAGAAAACAGTGGTGAGTTATATCAAAAATTTCTTATGTACTCTACATTAACATTAATTATTACTTGTAATAATTTAAACCTAAAAAACATGTGTTAAAGTGAGGTGTTAAAATTGTTGGGTGATAAGAACTTGCAATGCAACATTTTTATGTTTTGTAAAATATCATTTCAAACTTTTCAATTGCCGACTGATCTTGTGTAGGGGCCAGGGAACTGGCCTTGCATCGGAAGAAAAGTTCTGGAATCGAATCACTGGTAAGACATGGATGTTCTTTCATCCTCCTGTACTATCTGTCCTAACTGGGGGAGCAACGTTGTCCCATCTAATAGGGTGTCCCTGAAAAAGTGGCCAACAAATCTGCCCCGTAAATGTCTGCAAGGCGAAAGGCGATTCCCTAGGTGGGCACTGAAGCAAAAACATTTAAATAAAAGTGAAAAAAACTACTACCTGTTCACAAAATTTAAAAACAAAATATTTTAGGCATTAATGTAGAACTGTAAACAGGTCATAATGTTTTTCCTTTCCACAATACGCACTTTACTTTCCAATATTACATCTTTCAAGAAGATTTTTTGCAAGATTCTAAAATCTTTTGAGGCTTAGTACATACACTTGTCTCCAAGATAAGCCAAGCAAAATAATCTATTTAAAGTCTGGTTAATAAGATGGCCGTTTTTATATTAGTAAAGCGAATCCAGAATTACGCAGTTTATCATTTTTGAGTGTCTTCAGTCGCTTCTAGAAGATATAATTTTGATTTTCAAATAAATTTTGTATCCAAGAAAGCATATCATTCTTGAAATTGAACTTGTGATATGGTGGGAGGAAAATATTTGGTTTTAAACTTCACATAAGTTACTTAGTAAGGGTACCCTGTGAAAACTACTACCTTTTCTTGATTATATTTTTACTGTCCTTTTTTAATTTTTTTTTTGGTTTCTTACATTCTTTATGTGATTCAGATAGTAATAACATACTTCTTGTACTTCCTTAATTAAAATTTTCTCGTTACTTGCGAAAGAAGTTTGCGAAATTATTTTTTTTGTCAGTTTGTATTAAATATATTAACTGAAGTTGTTAAAAAAAACCCAATGATTTAAAAAAATAATTAAAGAAAATCTTGGAGATAAAATAAATACAGTTTCCTGAATTCTGACTAGAAACGAAATTTTATTCTCGGAAAAAATTTAAAATTCGTTACAAAGTACGATAGCAAAGAATGCTGTTGACTAAAAAAGCTTTAAAAAAAACTGATTTCTGTTGCACCGTTCCTACTGAAACATTTGCTCGGTTGCCTGTCGAATCATATGGACCAATCATTTTTGGTCAGAATGTAATTCGAAGACTATTTTTTTTAATTATCGCTTCTATTTAATTTATGGTCTTTCGAGGAAAATAAGTTTTTATAGCAATTTTACAAATTATGTTATTTTCAAAATCAATTGTCGTAAGAAATTTTAAGTGACGTGCTGGCTCAACTGTTTCCTGCATTGATAATCAACATTCGAGGCTTCTAAAATTTTGAAACAAGTCACCGGAATTTCTCGAATATTATTATTGAAGGAAGATGTTGATAAATATTACAGATTCAAACTGCTTGAGTTTCTGGAATACATGATTTATTGTTCCTCTCTTTAGACTTAAACCAGATAAGGCACATTTGTTCTATTTTAAATTGGAAACCCTCAGGAGATTGATGATAAATGTATGAAGGTGAAAAGGACTTCTTCCCCCAACCCTTTTACAAATATATCAATAGTATAAAGGAAAAACACACACATATATTTAATGCGTAGAAAGCCTTTACTCAAAAATAACTTTTGTATAAGATTATTTTGGGATACTTTAAACTTTGAGTACTAACTAAATTCTTTTAATGTTAATAAATGCTATTCATAATTCTTTTTCATTTCCTAAATCATAGAGAAATTAAAATACTAAAATTTAAAATATTTTATTTGAAAATATCTATTTTCTTAAATTTGAGTCTCACATGTTTTCACACACTTGAATATTCGTTATTTTTAACTGTCTGAATTACATTACGTATTCTTAAGTGGATCCTCTTTTACAATCGCTTATTTACTTTATAATTTGTAAAGTTTCAAAATATGCTGCAATAAAACAGCATTCAAAACCAATTTTTTGGAACTTCAAAACTCTTTTCTAACAAATGTCCTCTTAAAACAGAGTTGTCAGGTATAATATTTTGTTTTTGGGAAAGCTAAAAAATATTTTATTAAGAAAAAAAACTTTGATAATTTTTTTTTTTTTTTAAGAATATTTGGTGAAAGTTTGAAAAGTGTATATAATGCACTGATGGTCAAAACTACCCGAATACGGTCAAATTAACCATGTTTCTGGCTCTATGGGAACACACACACACAAAAAAAAAAAAAAAAAAAAAAAAAAAAAAAAAAAAAACAGATAATTTTCACCAAAGCGATTGTGTAATGACTTCTTGGAAAATTAATAATAAGATATTTTTTTTATTACCATGCTGTTTGGTAGTAAATGAGGCAAAATTAGGTAATTTTAAATAAAATCAGTAGCTTTAACAGCGAAGTAAACTCTTGTTAATTTTGTTTTACATTGGTGGATTTTTTTCCCTATATAAGCTGTAAGTTAACATCTGTCCCGCAGTGGTCTGATCGTTAAGACACGGTTCCCAGCAGATCACCGAAGTCAAGCATCACTGGCTGCGGTCAGTGTGCGGGTGGGAAACCACTTGGATAAGCCTGCGTTAGAACCAAGGGTGTGCGGTATTAGTCCTCGTTAAACTGTTCTACCGTAAAGTGCTCGTCTTCGCGTGCAGGTCGTCGGGATACAGAAACAGGGGTGCCATCTCTTCTGCCTAGGATCAAAATTGTGATGGCATGTCTTCGGATCATCCTCAGGGATGTTTCCCAGACCGTCGCCAATAGCCCATTGCGCAGCTCTAGTGAGACGTAAATGAACTACAAACAAACAAGTAAGCTAACATCTACCAACATTTGAAATTATAAAAAATATGCACTTGTAAATGTACAAATGCCTGAACAAGGCTGAACTAAATCAGTAGCTTAACGGTTGCGAAATAAATGCTACATTAAAGTAAGTAAAATTGCTAGATTAGGGCTGTTCCAACATCCTAAAACGGAAGCGTAGAAGTATAATACTGGATTCATCTATATTTATTGTTACGCACACATACGCAGGCTTGTGTGCTAATTACAAAGATCGGCTAATATGCCTTCGCCAAGTTGACGTCCGGATAGCACAATATAGAGAAAGGTAGTTCACAGCCTGTGATAGGATGGGATTCAAACTAGCTACCTCCACGCAGCATTAGTCGAATATTTGTAATGTTTTTTTTTCTATAATTCGTTTGAGCAAAATATTTTCTTAAACTTGAATAGTGCTTGTAAATGGTGTTTTCTAATGAGCGCAGAAGTCTTCATATGCAAATATGACAACTATTTTGTTTTGCACTCATACTGAGGATCATATATTCAATATAAAAATTGTCTTGTAAATTCCTCTAAAATTAATTAACAGAGATTTTCAATGAAAATAAAAAACTAGCAATGAAATATGTCTGTTTTTATTCGATTTATTGCAAGATCAGGAGTAGAAGTCATGCTAGCATTTAAATAAAATATTATCGTTAAAATGTTTAAAATTAAGTGAAAATTGTATGGTGATCCGAAATTTTTCCAATAATCAATGTAAATATTTTAATTGTGGGAACTTAAGAATCTCTCCTGAGTCAATAGTAGAATCAGAAAAGTTTACATCTTAGTTATAAGCAAATTTACTTCTAAGGATACTTGAAATTTTTTTATTTTTATATCTCTATTTTAAGCAAACGAACATCAGAACAGCATTCAAAACTTCAATGAGTCAATTTTTTGATGCTAATAAGTGTATTATATTATGCAACATCCGTAGTTTTAATTAAATAAAAAAAATCAATGACTTTGAGGATATTTAGTTTTTTAAATGTAAACATAACAGTAAATTTTTTGTCATAAAATAAACGGGCACACAATTAAAATCAAATTTTCCTTTATTATGCAACACACGATTATTAAAAAATGCAGAAGTAATAACAGCAATAGATAAGAAAAGCATCTGCATGATCAGAACAGTATATAACTATAAATTGTATAATGAAAAGACATTAGTGAAAAAGGTTTCTAAATAAGTTGAAATTTTGGAAAAAATAATTTGGAAGTTATGAAATCGAATTTATGTAATTTAAAGACTTATTTTATCAAAATAAGTAATATATATATATATATATATATATATATATATATATATATATATATATATATATATATATATATATATATATATATATATATATATATATATATATATATATATATATATATATATATATATATATATTGCATAATAAATAAATAAAAAAAACACGAAGAAAATTAAGAAAAACAATAAGTTTCATTTATTGCGCAGCGCTTAGGCTGCAAGTAAATAGAAGTCATAAAATAAGTTCAAAATGAAGATAAAACAAAGGAAAAATACAGATTAATGAAAAAAGGGGGAAAAGAAAATTAATAATAAAAATAACAAAAACAGGGGAAAAAAATCCGAAAGGAAAAAGAATGATAGCGGTCAGAAAATAATTTAAATTTGTATTGTCTATCTGGAAGCTTTATTTAAAATAGAAGTGCTTTAGCTAAGGGGAAACAGGGCTTGCAAAAAATTACAATTTAAAAATATCGGAATTATTTGCTTTAAATCAAGTTTTTTTATTCAGTTAAGATTTTTTTGATAATTTTACATTTATTTGTCAAATCATCTGACACAATGTATGCATAATTTGGTTAGAAATATATACTGCATATGAGAATAATGCAGTAAAACTAGTTAATATTTCTAACCAAAATATATAAAACAATCATTCAGTAGAACGAAATTGAAGACAGAAAAGCAATTCGTCAGCTAAAAATCTGACGAAGAGTAGATTTGTTTAGAGTGGACTACATTAATAAAGACAAAATACTCTAAGTTTTCTAATATTCCAGACAGAAAAATTCCTTCTTTATTATTGCTATGTACTCACTGCATATTTAAGTCTTAAAAGCACTTGCCTTTGTATGAACGCAAATCCAAATCGGTATATTTGAAATATGTTTATTATCAACAAATTATTCTTACAAATTATAACTTAAAAGTTTCATGCCACTCTTATCCATTTTTTTTAAATTCCCAGTTTAGTTTGAAATAAAATAATTTTACATCCATCTCTCTTTCCATATTTCTCTGTAAAGAAACCTTCATTTTTTGACTTAATGATTTGTTGACTGCATGATTTGAAATAATTAGGTCTGAATCAATAATATTGTTTTAAAGAAATGCAATTGTTTTAAATCAATGATTTTTTAAAAGAAATCGGGTGACTGAAATCTCGTTTTCATTCATAATTAATATCATGCCAATAGTGTTGGACTGGAGTTATGATTTCCTTTACTTATAACATGGCTGTAAACTTTGCTGTTCGATATCAGAAAATAATTGAAATTGTCCTCAGTGCTCTACTAGAGAATCGAGTGATCTAACTGCTTCTTCTCGCACACAAGAAAGCGAGTTTATGAAACTGCAATAAAAAGAAAGTAAAGTAAGCTGGTAGAAATTAAAGTGTTAAACGATTTATAATTAGAATAAATATTTCAAAAAAGACAGTTTTTTCTCCTCGTATTTTTAAACTTATAAATTGTATGCGGTTAATGGGTGAGTCCTAGTATTGAGAAGCAAGTGAAGTTAGCTTTTCCGCTAAAAATAAAGACTTGTTACAAAACAACTTCTACAGAAATATTCAATAGAGAGGGTTTTCCCCACTTCGGGTTACGACAAATTTAGTCTATAAATATTATCTTGAAAAGACTGTTTTGGTGTGAAAAAAAGTTTGCATATTTCAAGATAGTTATGGAATTGCAAATGGTGAGCAGAATAAATATTTCCCTTCATTATTTCTCGGCCGAATGAATAAATTGCTATCGGACTTTGATGTGGGAAATCAGACACAAAAGCGTCTGACTAAATATACTTTTTTAATCGACTTGTTTGATTTTTTTGTCTATCGAATCGCAATTTGGCAATCCCATTCGTTTAGTCAGGTCAGTGATCAAAAGTCCCGTCTTTGCTCTGAAATGATTACGCAGCTAAAAAATATTCTTGCATACACTTATGAAAGTGTACTCTGAAATGCCAAATATAAATTCACGGAAAGAATAACTATTTAATAAGAGTCAAAAGCATTTTGAATTGTAAGGCAAGCAAATTTTTACATAGTTTCACAAAATGTAATTTTAAGAAACAAAATTTAAATAAAATAAGTCGAACTGTTTCTGAGTTCCGGTTAAAAAAGTCTTAGTTTTTTTTTTTTTTTTTTAAATTTTTTTTCAATAATTATTCAATCGATTCCAGTCAAATTTTGTATATTGTCATTTAAAAGTAGATTGTTCGAAATTATGCAAAAATTTGAGCGTCATATATTCTAATTTTTTTAGATTCTAAATAATTAAAATCCTAACGGATAGTTATTTAAATAATCATTACTTCCATGAGACTATCTTGGAGCTTCAAAAGTGGGTGTAAAAGTTTTCAATTTGTTTCGCAAATGCAACTAAAAACCCCAAAAAAAAAGCAAATGAATGTGATCAAAATATCGACCGATCTCCAGGCTTAATTAGAGAGATTGCAACTGACCCCCTGTTTGGAAAGTCAGAAATCCTATTTCGTAAAAAAAAGTATACTTAGTTAGAGAAAATAAGTTTTCGAGTCTGATTCAGTAGCCTAATAGTTAGAACTAATTATTTAGAACATTTGAGATTTACTCCTGAAACTATTAAGACAGTTTTTTAGGTTGTGAAAATTTGATCATTAGAACAATCTCTCCTTCGTTTTTTTTGGTTAACAGAACAATTTTTCAAAATTTGTAAATTAAAAAAAAAATTGAATATTTTTAACCATTTTCACCAACACATTATTTAACTTACAATGAACTTTATTTTGCGCTTTCATGGGATTAAAAAATGAGAAGAAAAGCAAAAAAACATAAGTTATATAGTGACGTAGATTTTGAATATTTTATAACAAAAAAATTGTAGCATGTTTGTGAATGACAATTGAGATATTTATCTTGATAGATTTTAGATAAAATTTTACTTTCTAATCCAATTTTTGTTACAATTTGGATCCGAAAGTAAAATTTTATCTATATTCTATTCCAAATTTCATCGCATTATTAGTAGAATTTTATCTAAATTCTAGTCTAAAATTCATCGCAATTCCTCTTTCTTATTGTTAAAGAAAGAATTACGATGTAACCATACCATCATAAAGCTTATATTCTAGGGAGAAACAGATAGTAAATATAATAATGTTTCTTCAATATGCAAATTATAGCTTGAAGCTGTTTTTTGATGACTGCTTTGTCACACGGAATAAAGCTTTTTTGGCGAATAATATTTTATTTTTATAACTGTTCAGGCAAAAAATATTCATGAGTGTTTAGTTAAGTTTTATCCATGCTTAGGTGGTGCATTCTATGCTTATTAGAAAATTTCGCAAAATGTTCAGCATTGAAGAAAACCTACAGTTTTGTAAAAATTAAAAGCATTTATAATCCAATATTTTAATGTTTGAATGAGTTGCTCAAACGTTGCATTGTTACTCATGATAACGTTCAAAAAATTTGAGAATCACTGATTTTAATGATTTCCGTCTGAGAGGAAAAACATTCTAAAATCGAGTATTTCTTCAAAATATGTTAATATTTTTTTTAAGTATTTAAGATATGTGTTCATTTTAAAGTCTATCTGATTCCCCCAGCGATATAATATATATGTAAAGTTTGAAAGTAATAATGTGCTTTGAGTTGTGCATGTACTCAAACTGTAGCTTTTTCTTTATTGTGGAAAGGATTTTTCTGCAATAAAATTTTGGGATCACAGTTTCTCAATTTATTAAAAATGCCTTAAATATCTCTCACAAAAATCTTTTATAATGAGAGCTATAATAATATTATAAGTGCAGAAGGAAAAATGCCTGAATAATGTTATATTTTATGAAAAACCAAATCGGTCAGCTGTTAGGAGAAGGGGGAGAGAAGAAGTAACCCGGAATAAATCAACTAAAGTTTATTACACTCTCTAAAAAACGCACCTGCTTCATTCCCCGTTCGTGATTCCTGGAAATTACGCAAAATATCAATGCTTCCTCTCTCTTTTTATCCATTCAGAAGTTATGAGGATACATAGGAAAGAGGGGGTGAGCGAAATTGGAAAGAAAAAAATATTGGCAAAGGGGAAGGTGAGGTTAGACACGGCCACGTGCGAATTCGAATCGTTTTTTCATTCACTGACACGAAAAACCGAATTGTTGGGGAAATCGAAATTCGTTTAAATTGAAGAAGATTATGAACGTGTGGGAGGTAAACCTCATTCTGAAATATGCTCATTCTTGTGAAACACTTCGGCTGTTTTAAACTCTTTTTGTTTTCTTCATTGAAAACGCATGAATAACTTTCCTGCTTCGAAAAAAAAATATAGAACCTGATTAGTTTCTTGTCGACTCCATCTGTTGTTTTCTAATCCATTTTCGATGAGAGTAGAAAATGTAGAAAATGAATCGGATGAAAATAGTTCTTTTTCTTACACTCTCCTGCTTGATTCATGGCTCTCGATTTTTGAGTTATGATTCGAAATTGAAATGCACCTCTTTCTAAATATACATGAATGAGCCTGTTTACCAATCATAAAAGTGACTTTACATTTGAATATATGAAATGCATCGTATTTGTATGATAATAATTTCGTGGCTGATTACATTTATTCGTTTATGCGATATGAAAAATAAATTTTTGAAAGGAAAAAAAATAGAATTTTAATGTTAAAAATACATTTTGCGACTATTTTTTGAAACGATTTTCGCGATTACTTTTTGTTGAATAACGTTTTTATACTATAGTCTGCTTCAGAGAAAAATCTATATCTAATTTTAGTTATTTCTTTATTTTTTTTACTTTTTCTATTTTTAACTTAAAAAAACAGTTTTAATGGTAAATGTAGAAAAAGAGCATCAAATACAATAAATAAATAAGTACATTTTGCTTTTAATGAGTGCGATTTTTTCGCTATAAAACTTTATTATAAGCCAAGAATAAATTTGAACAAAATTATTTATTTTTAGTTAGCAAAAGTAAAATAAATAAATTTAAATGTGAAAAATAAGTAAATAAATTTAAATAAATAAAATAAAATAAATAAATAAAATAAAACAAAGTAAAATAAAATAAAATAAAATAAAATAAATAAATAAATAAATAAATAAATAAATAAATAAATAAATAAATAAAATAAAATAAAATAAAATAAAATAAAATAAAATAAAATAAATAAATAAATTAAAATAAACAAAGTAAGTAAATAAATTTAAACAAATGAAATAAAGTAAATCTTCATAAATTAAAAAAAAATAAAACAAAGGAGAAAAAAATTGCGTTCATAACTTAATTTACTTCAGAAATAAGATACATTATAATACTATTCATAAGTGTTAATTAGAAAAGGTTTTCTGTAATAAATTTTTATTTCTAGTTCCAGCTTTGCTCTTCCAATATTTCTTACAAGATTTTATTGTACTTGAAAACAGGCAAAACAGTTTAAGTGCTTAAAATATTCTTAATTCAAAATATATATATATATATATATATATATATATATATATATATATATATATATATATATATATATATATATATATATATATATATATATATATATATATATATATATATCAATTGGGAGACATTTTTTTTCATTTTTTCATTTACAAAAAATATATCTCAGGTTTGATGCGCCATTCGAAAATGTTTTTTAATTATCAAAACTAGACTTCTAACAAGGGAAACTAGGGAAGTGTGACTCGCCAATTTTGAAATAAACTAGTGGGATGTATGTCTTATAAGGGATAATTTTAGGGGTAACATTCGTTTCGGCCCATAGAAGGTCCTGTGAGAGATAAAAAATAATTCAATATATAGAAAAATCGGTATTTTATTACTTCAATGCGGACTATTAGTTATCATAATTATCTCACACTCCAATTAATTTTGTGATACTTTTACGTACTATATAATGCATATTTATTGTCAAATTGATTTCGAAAATTTTATATGCCTGTAGTTTTTTCGAAAAACCTGTTAGGTTATTTTAAAAAAAAAATTGACATCAAATTTTTAAAATTTTTTTTTCAAAAAAATTTCCAAAATAATTGGAGTACGTAATTGCAAAGCAATCAATTAATGAATAATTAATTAATCAGTTAATTAATAATTAATTAATTAACAATTAATTAATAATTATATTGATAATTAATAAGTAATTAATTGATAATTAATAATTGTTTAATAATTAAATCATAATTAATTAATTTGCAAATTAATTAATTAGTTAATTAATTAGCCAATTAATTACAAATTAATTGTAGTATGAGACAATTACAATAACTAATAGTCTGCATTGAAGTAATAAAATACCGATTTTTCTATATATTGAATTATTTTTTATCCTTCCAGGACCTTCTATGAGCCGAAACGAATGTTGCTCCCTAAAATTACTCCTCATAAGGCATACATCCCACTAGTTTATTTCAAAATTGGCGAGTCACACTTCCCTAGTTTCCCTTGTAAGTTACACTTAAAAATCTGTGGTGTAAATTCTGTGCTGAAAAACTCCTCATTTTATTTCAAGTTAAAGCCAAATCTAGCATTCATATTTACACTGAAGGGTGTTTTTAAACACCAAAAATAGAAAACGCATCGAGTTCACGCGCATTTAAACTATTCATGAATTGTTTTTGCCCCAAAAATGCCACTTCTGGTTAAAATAATATATAATAATAATAATGGTATTATTAGTTGCATATTTCAATTCTATAAACTTCTTCACTTGTTTAGAATTTTTTTTCCATTAATTTGGAGCCATATAACCCACACTCAAGCGCACGAAGCTTCATTCCACTATTTTATTTTATTTTATAACCGTCGTTGAACAGCCGACCCAATTTCATGGGTTTACGACTACTAACGTTCAACTCCGTAGCCTTGTAATTTTGAACCAATCCAGAAGACAAGGAAACTCCTGGATCAGTACCCCCAGAGGTATTGATTTGTTATGGGAACATGGAGGACTTTGAGACTCGACAGATTTAACGTGCATCAGTCACCATTTACTACACGGGGAGTCTTCGGTCGGTGAGGATCGAACCCACGACCTCTTGGATATGAGCCCAGCGCCCTACCGACCAGGCTATCCCGGCCTCATTCCACTATTGTAAAACTCGAATGTATTATAAACTTCTTTACTTGTTTAGAGAACTGTTCTCATTAAGTTGGAACCTTAAAATCCACACTCAAACGCAAGCTCCATTCCACTCTTGTAAAACTAATGTGCAGGGGATCAGTTTAGAGAAACTGTTCAAAACACAGTACAGGTACTGTTCAAAAACTTGAAATAACTCCCTCTCTCGGTCTCTTAGACCAGCGGTATCCTAATGGTGTTTCTGCGATGCCCTATTGTTCTATAATAAGGGTCACGTTTTCGAGAGGACATTTTTTTTTACAAGTTATGATTTTCGAAACCTTTAATTAAATTTATATCCGATTAATTACGCATTATTTATTTAATATTCTAGTTTTTTTTTATATAAATTATTTAATTAAAATGAGTGTGAAAAAAAAATCAAAATTGAAGAAAAATCGAATAACAATATATTGAATGAATATTTAAGAAATATTGCATTAGCATTTTGCAAAGAATAAAAATAACCGAATTCAACTATGAAAAAATATATCTCTAGTAATTATTCCAAACTTTTATATGTATATTCAGTTTATACCTATACTAAAATCAAATTAGAAGACTATATAACGCTCCAAACTAGTAGGTTTAACTCTCTGACATAATAATATTGGTAAAACGATACGGTGTAAAAATGCCTTTTTTTATTCACTCATTCAAAATAATTAATAAAATTTAAATCGTTGAATATTTTCATTTATTTATAAATTTAATTATTATGTATCGGGATTCAATCAAAAGTCTTTCATTTTGGGTTTTATAACCCGAAACAAAATGGTAACCACTGATTTAGACAACTATTTTAACATCTCTAGCAAAGCACTTTTTTAAATTCTTCATTAATCTCTCTTTAGTAGTGTAAAGAGGGTTATGGAAGATTATTCTTTCTTTCTTTTTTTTTTTTAAAGAAAAAAAAAGTCCTTTGGGAATCGTAAATTGCCAAATTTTTCGAGTGTGCACTGTTCATAAAAGTCGATAAATTGACAAAGTAATCTGATAATGTAATACACGGTGATAAATTTAAGTCCTCTTCGACTTATTCTGAGAACTTAATGAGACAATTCAACGAAATGGTTTAAAAGATATAAACATAATTCGTTTAAAATAGTTCGCATGAACATAATTTAACAATGTGTATAGAATTCTTGAAAATTTTTTTTTAAATATCCAATAAAGCAATTTATAGAAAGGTTCACAAAAGAAATTTATAAATAACCGTTAATATTTGCATCAAAAATTATTCAATTTAGGTAGCTGGTGCGGTTGAAATTTTTCGATTCATTTATCATTGTTCTGGAAATATCACCTCTGAAAATTAATTTTGGTCTGTGATTCCCACACACACATTCCTATGGAACAGTTGAGTGTGCTGGCAAGGAATATGTAAAGCCGATGCGCAGTGAGCAAAATAATAAAATAATTAATAAAAAAATAAAAAAAGCAACACCCTTAAAAATGATCTGGTAAAATAATTAGGTTTTCAAGCTTTAGAAATCAATTTTAATCAGTCGAGGGCCTAAAAATAATAATTAACTGCTGTAGATTACATTTTAACTTGCAAAATCGGACAAAATAAATGTACTTTCTATCATTAAATATAACTTTTTCGAAGCATCGGAGGATAGCTGCAATCCGGACTATTAAGAATGAGAGTATTCTTGGTTTTCTTGGTGTTCCTCTCCATGTAAGGCAAATGTGGGTTAGTTCCTTTATGAAGGCCAATTTCTCCCAATGCTTTATCCAGGAGTTCCCTTGTCTTCTGGATTGGGTTAGAAGTCGTAAGCTCAGAAAGATGCAGTCGGCTGTTCAACGATGGTTATAAAATAAAATACTAAACAAAGAAGTGAAAAGAATAGAAAGGCTTCGTTGGAGGAGCCGCGGAAAGTTCCTTAAATGTTGACTTTTGGAGAATCTTCAGGTTAATTTCAGCGAAGGAAAAATATTTGCAAATATCTATAAAACTCGATTATTCCAACATAATTCCTTGGAAAAAAAATGTTTTTTTATGACTAAATATTTTTTTCGTTATTTAATTTAATTATTAAGTAATTGAAAAGCGTTTTAAAGGCTAAGATTCTAAATTGTTATATAATTTTGAAGTTTATAACTTTAAAAGAAAGATTTTTAATAAGTTAAAAAGTAAATTTAATTAAATAAAATCAATCAAATAGTTTCCATGCGATAATAATTTGAAAAAGATGCATTTTTAGATTTTATTTCCTAGACAATTATTCCTTAGATTCTGCGAAAATCTTATTTTATTTTAAAATTTAAAATCAAATGGATTTAAATAACACAAAAATTTGCACACATACATTTTAAAAAGTTGTACAAAGTTGATAAAGTGAATAACAAAACTTATGAACAACAATAAAACTTTATTTTTATCTATTTATTTATTTTTTTAAATTTGAAAGAAATGAATTAATTTTAAATGAACGAATTTGTGATAACGTGAAATATTTTTTTGATTCTTTTCAAAAATTTCCAAATATAGTGAAATGGATTATAAAATTAATACCATGGAGCTCCAATTTATGCATACTCTTTAAATTAAGCTATTGACGCCATACTTTACAGATTGCGAACCTATCACAATGATTTGAGAGACAAAAATCGAAAAACATTTACGTTCATCTGGCTAGCGTTAATGCGTCTGAAACCTATTAAAACATTATTCGCACTCATTAATAAGTGGCTTAATTTGTTAAGATCTGATTATTCGATCAAAAGTTATTTGGATAACTTTTTTTCTTTGAGTATGCTGCGTCTAACTGACATGATTATTTACTGTACAAGAATATAATTTCATTCGATATTAATCGATTTCACGGATATTTGTGTCTGGGAGACATTGTCAATCCTTAAAATGGAATTTATTTATTTATTTTACTTAAAGATTAACGCAACCCCTCTTGAAGATAATTTATATTGATTTGAGGTATAATTAATTTTTATATTCTTTAAACTGATGTCGTCAAATATTCTTCGTGTTTTGAGTTTTGTAATGTGCATTGATCTTACTTTTCATGGGGAGAGGGATGAATTATAGTTTGTTGAGAAGTCGAATTTATGAATTATAGATAAGGTGTTAAAAGAGTGTGTAAAATGGAAGAGATGGGCTATTTAATTTCTTATTTTGAATTCTGTCAGTTTTTTCCTTTAACTAGTTTTGCTTTAAACCAAAACTGAAATTTCGTTAAATTTAATGAAAAAACTGAATTTTAAAAAAATCACAGTTAAATATTTTTGAAATTGTTATTATCTTACAAGAATTGAATTTTTGGAAAGGGACCAACGAAAAATAGTTTTGAAAATCACGTCACACTTCAAAACAGACTTGAAATTGGCACAACTCATAATATTGAATGATGCGACTTAATTAAAAAATTTAAAAATAAAAAAATGTGAGACTCTTTTAGCGTTTGAATTTGAAGTAACATAATATGAATATATGTTGCTGAAATATATGTTAAAAAAGAGTAAATAATATAATTATGAAAAGTTGTAATGGAACTGAAACCAAAACCTGATAACAAATAAATTACTTGATAGATACTTCCACTTCATTTCTTCTTCCATGAAGTAGGATCAATTTCTTCTCTGAGTTTATTGAAGATACAGTCTCCACAACACTTCTTCTTTATAGTCGAAAACAATAGCATAAAATTCAATTCGAAACTTTGTCTTACAAAGTAAGAATAACTCTAAATAGCAAATAATAATTCAAATCTTGATGAGACGCGACATTTGGCGGCATCTTTGGAACTCACAGACTGTAGGATTTCACCGGTTATTTTTTTTAATATGTTGTAGAATATGTTGTAATATATATTATAGATAAAATGACTAACGCAATCATAGGTTTAAAAATTTATTTTTGATGTTAGAATCGATTTTAATTTTTTAAAATAGTAAAATAGTTAAAATTATAATCGGGTTATTTCTGCCACCAGATAATCTGCAAATAATATTGGTAATCCATTATTTTTTACAGATAATCTGTAAATAATATTGGTGATCCATTATTTTTCAAAGCAAGTGGAGCCTTATTTTCTTTTTACTTAAAATAAACCAACAAGGGACAAAAAAGAACTGAAAAGTTTTATTTTGTTCTTCTTCCATTTTCTTCATAAAGAATTAAAAAACAAACGATTCTCCTCAACCGGACGACAGTGGATATCTAGATCCCTACTATCCGGCACAGAATGATTAAATTTGAAACACAGGATCATCGGGTCCAGCTCTTCTTGCAGATTAAATTCGGTCCCAGGAGATTCTGGGATTTGGGGGGTATCGAGGGAATCCGGATGGAAAATTGAAACAGGTCACCGGAGACATTCGGTTACCGTTTCACGAATCCTCAAATGAAATCACGTGATCCTTATTTTTTTTTATCTCATCTTTATTTGTGCCGAATTTCCTTATTAAAAAAACGAGGCGTAAATTTTTATACCGATTTTGAAACTATAAACAAGAATTATACACATGAAAACTACAATCAATACTATAGTTTGCAAAACCATTTATTGAATGAATTCACTTTTAAAGAGCATTTTTTTTAATTAACCTATGCAATCAATGAATATTTTTTTTCGTTTTAAATCATAAATCATTTAATTTTAATTTTATGTTATGCTTAAAAGTGCTCAAAAAATCTCATTTTGGAAATGTCCTACTCTAATTTTTAACTAATTTCAAACTTTTCAGTCCTCTAAACAGTGAATAAGTTATAGATTTGTGCAAACTTTTACTAGGTGGGACCACTTATTTTCTGACAAATATATAATCACTTAAAATATAGTGGTTTCCTACAGCAAAATTCTTTATTTTCTTCCATAGCAATCGTCAGGGAAGTAATAGATGTCCTCGGAGTATTTTAAAAATTTAAGAGAATTTAATCTAAGTAAAGAAGGGGGAAAAAAGAAACGTGCAAATTTTACATTTTGCCCATATTTTGAGTTATGTATATAATTAGCATATCACTGAACTCTATCTGCACCTTTAAGTCATTAGAGAACTTGAAGCTTTCTAATTTGCTCTTCATGCACGAGTAAAATGTATTTTTAAAATTGTCTCAATAAAATAAAGAGTATACGAAATAAATGATCTGTTTTTAAAAATCATGTATTAAGTGAGGCATACCTAAATATGATTTAAATCAAGCAGACTTATAATTCAAATAGACATAAATAAAAATGAATCAGTAATCATGGCTTAAATTGTGTTTTGTATCAAACAGGACTCAAAATAACATAAATATTTTAAGTGATGAGAGTAGTGATTTAGATAACATACAGCGAGATGGATATCAGGTGGTTAGTGCACCCTTATCTGACCCACGCAAATGACGACGCTGTACTTAACTGGATGATTACTTATTGCGGAAACACTTCTATGCTAACACATTTTTTCATGCGTCTCAATAAATACATAGAAAATTATTTTGTAAATTCAGAGATGTTTAGGTCATGCGATTTCTTATAAATATCAATAAAGTTTAAAGCTTTTAGAGGCTTGAGTGACATATAATAAATGACAAACGAAAAACACTATTTTTGAACACCCTATGCCAAAAACTAAAGTGATAAGCTTGATACTTATATCAATTTCTTTGGTTATGATTTGCAATAACTGCACAAAATTTCGTAAGCCATTTTCATGAATATTTATGGAGATATGAAGACCTATAGAAAAACGAATTTTTTTGCCTTATGTGTTTTACTATAACTGCAGAAATATTCATTAAAATTAAATAAAATTCTTAGAATAATTTTCCATTAACATTAAATATATTATGTTAAAAATTGAAAAAAAATCGTTAAAAATTGCTTAAGACACAAGAATTTAAAGTAATCCTTTCAATACTACGCATATGCTGAAAACATTAAAAAAATTTTTTCTTCATAATTTTATTTTAAATCATGTGTGACTTATGAAAAAAGTCCGGTTTTAGTATTTTGAAAATGTAAAAAATTTTTACCAAATTTGGTGGTTTTCCTCAAAATTTGCAGAATAATTTTCCGAGTATTTCTTGAGAAATATGAAAAAAAATGAGTTAGTATAAAAGTATTTTCATTATTTTGTTCAAACTCTGTATGTCATGCATTGGATACAATGCTGATATGAAATTACCAGCGGTGATATGCTTTAGCAGCGCAGTCTTCTTGACAGGTTAATCGTTGGAGGTTTCAATAGATTTTCAATTCAAATTTGGTTGGTTTCACTCACCATATTAAAGCTATAAGGATTGCTCAAATTTTGATTATATGATTGCGATAAAAACGCAGTCGCTATCATTCAAAGTAGTAAAAAAAAGTGAGAAGGCGAAGATTGATATTTAACTGAAAGTGAATGACGAACTTAAAGTGAATAAAAAGTCATTCTAAAGTTGGATGCGTCCAACACAGAACAGCACTCACAGACACCCAAGTCAAAATTCTTGATGATCAAATCATTTTGATGGTTTATGTTGGTTTAAGTGCTATTAATGATGGCCACCATTATCCAAAATTTTCCATTATGCGTTCATGTTTTTTGATATACCAACAAACTTCCACCTTTCCATGATGGAAAATGCTACTTTAATACTATGATGGTTAGCCATCAAGAGGAGTTTGATTTTTATTGACCAACAATCTATGATGATGTTGTGATAGCCCATGATGGTTCCAACTGTAAGCTTCCATGGTGGTTTAATGGGAAGCTGAAATTGTTTTGATGGAATATACCATCAAAATAATTTGATTTTTTTATGTTGGACTATTATAAATCAGTTCTAATTCCTACATGGGGAGGATGGTTGTTCATGATCGTTCCAACATTTGACTTCTAAGAAACTATGCTGGAAATTTCTGATGGTTTAACACGTACAAACCATCAAAACAAGTTGCTACTATATGGGCAGTCCACTTTTTTTATCCAGGCAGGAAGCTATACGGATAGTCGTAATTCATTGAGTTTCTCTAACAACTTTATCATCAGCAATAAGGAATTCATTAGAGATCACGATGTTAGTACACTCTGTTCTAGATAGATCCAATATTTATGTACAACTTCAGTGAAGAACTTTACACCATTTGTTCTAGACAGCGCTCGTAATAAGGAGACACCATTCGGAGAATAAATGTTCGCGTTCAGTTCACTTACTAGCACTAAAAATGGTTCTACTTCCCTAATAACTGGGCTCATTCATCTTCAGTGCGACCGCACATTCACTTGAAGATCTCTAATGAGAATTGGTTCATCAATTTTATGCAACTCTTCCTGCTTTCCTTTACCTCATTGGATATTGGTATTTTTTGACGCTATCAAACGTGTTCACTTGAGCAACTCTTGTTCAAAGATATTTGTGCAGATGCTTAAATCAGGATCACCTGAGTTCTCAAAATGCCACCTGGATAACATATTTATGTCGATCATAAAAAAATGACTTATAACAAACACTATTATAGCTTTCCTATGTGCTTACATCAAACATATTTATAACATGATTTTCAGATCTCATTATGGAAGAAACTCTCCATTAACGATTGTGAAAAAGGACGTAATGTTTAAATGGGTGTTTATTATATATAAACCAAATACTAACAGCAGGAGTTTGAAACTTCAAAAATCCATCTAGAACAAAGATTTTATTTTCGAGCCTTTAAACTGAAATTCAGTTTCAAAGCATGCAACAACACCACTTTAAATAAATATATAAAAGAAACAGACATAGAAAGAAATTCTGGAGAAATAAATACTGACTCAAACTTCAGAGAGGCTTCTTTTCGCCAGATGGCCATAAAGTAAACAAGCAGCAGAGATTTTTCCCTTTTCCAGAAACGGGAAAAAGTGATGTTTACTGTTTGCAAGGGAGAAATGAGAAAAACTCATTTTTATAACTTGAATCTTCTGGGTTTAGTGCAGTGAAAAAAGGAATAGAATGATTCAGCGGGCATGAAAACAAATATTTTATCCCTAATATGCCCGCCTTCTGCCCGAAATATTGCATTTCTTTCTGGCTCTACACACATTTGACTCAGAAGATGTTTGCGGGATTGTTCAGTTTTCTTTAATAAAAATACTTTTCTTCCGTAGAATATTTATATTTCAGAAACTGCATTCATTTAGAAAATAAAATAGTGACAGATGAAGCCTAAGCTTTGGTTAATGAAATATTGTTTCAATATTTGAATTATTTAAAACGTAATCGACTTTATTCCATGGCGTCATGTAAAAATAACATGACTCACAAAAAATTCATAATAAGAGAGTTTTAAACACTTGGCATCTTTGTGTGATAAGCTTTACATAGCATTTTTTTCTTCAAAAATCAATATTTTTTTTATCTGTTTACTAAAGTTCTATTTTATGTAGTTGATAGCATTAGCAAGGAAGCAAGAAACCATCATTCGTGAAACTTACACTGCTTTTTCAATTGCTTTGCACCAGTATGAAAATCAGGTTAAGTATTTATTTTATCAGTTTTTTATTGGTCACAGTCACATGTGTTCGAAAACCCTCAGTTTTCCCCACTCTACTTTGAGGTCAGGTTGGTGATCTCTCAATCTTTGATTTAGTACAACCTTTTTTTGAGGCTACAATGACGGATATATTTTTAATCGAAGTTGGATGATACAATTCAGCATCCAGTATTTGGGATGTGATTAGTTACAATTAGTGAATAAAAATCAGTTGTAGTTGTCCTCTTTTTAATGGTGGTAGCTGAAAGATGTAGGTTCTGTGATGGAAAATAAGACTATCAATATAATGAACGGAGAGACGCTAAGATTTGACATATGTATATCTACGAAGAATGAAGAAAGCATTATATCTCAATTCCACACGTGGGGTTCAGGGGATAGAGCGTTCGCCTTCCAATGAGGTGACCGGGTTCGAATCTCAGCGTTGGCTGGTCGATACGAACTCTGCACTCGGCTTGCACCGACCCCAGTGCTGTCGTGAAATATCCTCAGTGGTAGAGAGATTCACGGGCTACAGTTCTCTTGCAGTTAGGCTAGCCGTGGGTGGTTTTCGCTGTTTACCTCTCCATGTAATGCATATACGGGTTAGTTCCATCCAAAAGTCCTCCACGAAGGCAAATTTCTCCCAATACTTGATGCACGAGTTCTATTGTCTTCCGGATTTGGTTCAAAATTATAAGGCTACGGAGCTGCACATTAGTAGTCGTAAGCCCATTAAATTGGGTTGTCTGCTTAACGACGGTTACAAAATAAAATATATCTTAATTCATTTTCAAGAGGATTTTAATTGGATATTACATGACAGTGTAAAATTCTTCTTGTGTTAATGCTCCGTCTTATAATTCACAAGACAAAATGAATGATAGTGCTCTGGAAGATCCCTGCGTTTGACCACTGTGGTTTGGGGTTTGACCACTTCATGTAGTAAGCCTTCTCTTTCAATTTGTTCTCGCAGTAATCTTGGGGTATACTCCATTACAAAGCACGTGGTAATACAAAATCTTGTTTTCGTTTTTAAAGGTCATGGACACATGGCTGAATTACGGAGAACATTGCATACACGAATTCTACAATTCTCTATCTATTGACACTAGGATTCTGAATCCCAGGATCACGAGTCAACAGATAAACCATTCTAGAGGATACTTTTAATTCCTTTCCTTAAGCATTCTCCCTTTTTGTTTCAAAAAAAAAAGTCCCTTCAAGAAACAACACAGTTGACTCGAATGTATCTTAAATGAATGTGAGGGGAAGACAAAAGGAAAATCGTTCTGGAGTGAAATCCTATCTCTGGAAAGTTATCCGATCTCTCAGAATTCATGTATCTCTTCACTTCGTTTCATTTTTCGATCATCACAACACACGGAACATTTCAAATGAAAGTCAGTTTCACAACAATAGAGGAAAAGTGAAAGAAGAGCGAACAGACTAAACAAAGAAAATAATACCAGAGGATAATAAAGTACCAGAGGAAAGAAAACAAAAGTAAAGATTCATTCTCCAAAAAATGATTTTCTATAGATCGATGACTATTACTTATTTTTAGGTTCTATAAATAGCGATATTTTACTTCTCTTTCTTTCCAATTTTTTAAAAAAAATATTTTTTTTCTTCTTCTAAGTTGCTGAAGATGTCGAAAGTTTCGAGTGATTTAGTCGCACACAATGTCGGCAGACTAAAACGAAAGGGAAGAAAATGTGTTTCATTTTTTCCCCTCTGTTTGAAAAAGAACAATTTTCCGCTAAATTATTCTAAATTTATTCATCCTTGTTTCTAACTTTTCGTGGACTCATTTTATTGAATCAAAGCACATTCCAATTCTTGTGAAAGAATAAAAAAAATTTCAAAGTCTTTGAAGAGTAAAGTGTATGAAATTACTTTTTCTTGTTCAGATAGTGCTAAGTAAATCTTTAAAATGTTCCTTAAAATTATATTTTCATTTTTAAAATGCTACATTTATTTATCAATTTTTACACAGTAATAAAATATCTTTAAAATGAGATATGAAAGTTGAAAACTAAAAAGCTTATATCAGTTTCAAATAAATATTAACCTTGAAGTACTAAATATTGACCCCAAGAGAAAGAAATTCTAGGTATTGAAATAAATTAATAGTGGCATCTTAAGAGCCTTTTTATTTGAAAATCTTAAAACATTTATATAGATGTAAATAATTGATAAAATAGATTAGCAGATTTATTATTTTAAAATTTAACTGTCTTTTTTTGAAGATGTTATGAACAGAACTGTGCTCATGATTTCGAACATATAGCAATAATACAGACAATGAAAAAAAAACATGTAATAAAACAAAAGCATTTATATTGATAAACTTATTTAGTTAAGATTTTATCTTTAAACAGGTCAAAACCGGTCGCATTGATCTGATGAATTTGCTTTTGTAATGATGTTACTTTGAGAGACTACTAAAAACTGTTTAAATGTGAAACATTTTAGTGAAATTACATTTTAATTCACATAGAAATCTAACTGGTCATGTTAACTTTAATTTTGATTTTGTTAATAATGACTTCGATAATAGTTCGTTGAATTTTGATAACGTTTTTCTTTCGCTAGAATTTTCCATTAATGTTCATGTTTTTTACTGAATTTGACACAAGGAATCTAAAAATATGTATGTTTAAGAACATCATGCATTCTGACAAAAATTAAACTAAATTTTTTTTTAAATTCTGAAATCCTGGAACTAAATTTTATAATTATGACAGACATTGTCACAAAATCTCGTTGTTTTTCACCAAAAAGCGAATTCCTCATTATTTAAAAAAAAAAAAAAAAAAAAAAAAAAAAAAAAAAAAAAAAAAAAACTGCATTTTCAATCAACAGTTTTCTCGGTGAAGCCTAGTATATATGAGTTTTAAATTGTTTGCACTTCATATCAGGTTGTTGCAGGATTAAGTGCCCCCCCCCCAAATTATCAAGCAGATTTCCTCGCCATAACTGAGTACTTATCCACGCTAAATTTTTTTTATAATGCATTTCCAAATCAACTGCCTAATAGATATGTTTCAATAGATTAAGCTTTTTTTTTGACGAAATATGCATGACAGTATAGCATTCATCGGGAGAAGACTTTGCTGAAATTGTTAAAAGTTACGCGAAGTTTAAGTGCCGTTTTTTTACTGAAATGATTGTCGAGAAAGAAAAAGCGGAAAGTTAAAACGATATTAAAATGTTTGAGAATATAACACTTTTACCTTTCATGAATCAATCTGTTAGAATGATTTATCCGAGAGTTTCTATCACATCTCGGGATTCCCCCTCCTTCCCATCTTTTATAATTTCCTTCCAGTAAATCAGGCGATAACTAATAACCAGCGCACGCGAAAACAGAAACACTAGCGTGCGTGCATACGGCTAAAATGGAAGAGATTCTAAATCAGCCCTCCTTTGCCCTTTTGCGAAAGTAAAACACTCTCTTTTCCACGTACAATTAACCCTTCTAATGCCCTCTTCACAAATCCCTCATCATTTGAGAAATGGGGTGGAGAGGCGCTGTTAACGAGAAGGGCGCTTTTCTATCTCCCCCCCCCCTCTCTCAATCGCATGCAGATCTCGATCTTGCTGATTAAAATCCTCGATTGAAAGAGGCGTGAGGGGATGTGATTTGATTGATTTTTCATTCCCTTTCAATTTATTATGAGAATAATTGTCACGAAGTGAGACACACAACTCTTATCAATGCCATCCTCTAACATCATCATAAACATTTTATAATCTACGTTTTTTTAAGTAGACTAAAAAAGTGAAAATAATTCCATCTAACATCGGACCTAAAATAAAGGTTTCATACTCTTTCGAAAGAATTTAGGAGAGCTTTAGGATCGTGATGGCAGAAGTAAGATGCTTCTTACGTTTTTTTTTTCCGGGTTTGGCAAAGAATAATATTGTCTTCCCCTTTTTACTCAACGCATCAGTTTTGGTATGGGTTTTCATCACCATACAGTCTTTCAAAGTGGTGCACACCCTACTTTTTCAGTTAGCATTGTTTCCTTCTTTTCTATATTTAAAATGCAGGTTGCATAATTTCAGCATTAAACACACTCAAAAATACTTCCATCTTTTGAAGACTTCTATGTCATTCATCAGAGATCAGCGAAAATTTGCTTTCACGCTGATAAGGAAATCATAAGGAATCATTTACTCTTTCTTAATTTCATCGAAAAACATGGTTTTTGATATTTTTGATTTCATTTTATGTTTTTCAGTGTTGGGTCTTATGATTTCGGTTGTGCTGGAAAATTATTGTCGTTTTTATTGACACTCAATTTTATTCTCACTATTTGAAAAACAAATCTTACTTGCTTTGAATCTAAGATACTCTGGCTTGATGGAAAATGGTTGAGGTTTGGATGAATGATGCTCTTTGTCGACTATCTTGGTTAACAGTATATTCTTTGCCGATAATAGGGATGAAAAGTTTGCTTGCAATGTTGAATGTAATTTACAGTGTCATACAGCATATCCCACTAGTGAGTCGAAAAGTGGTTAAAATATTTTAAATAACGCTAAATTATTTTCCTTTGGCGATATGTTCTGTTTATTGCGGTCAGTTAACGGTTGAAACTTGCAATGTCGTTAAGTACTTAGTCCTAGTAGAGAGATTTGAGTTTGTTGAAACGTAGTTGAAATTTTTACTGCGAGATTCTACCTTCTCAGAATAAAACTGATAGAATAATAACGCTGTTAAAAAACATGTTTAAATGAGAGAAAAAAATCAATTTTTGAAAATTTGATTAAATCGTATTTTAAACTTTATTTTTTCTACTGTTTGCAACAGAGATAATAATAACAATAAAATAACGATAAATATTACATGTAATAAAATTTTAAGCATGTATTGTGTTATATTCAAGCTGCTCTTAAAATATTATTCTCTGTCTTTTCGCCTGAGAACTACACAGAAAAAAAAAATTCCAATCTCTTTTTAAAATAGATTTTCTTTTTGATATCAAGTAAGTTTATTTGTTATTCAATATGTAATAAAGATAAAAATCCCAATGAATAGTTTCAATAGCGAATTACAAATATTTCACAAACAATTTAATTTGATTTGACAAAAACATCAACTACAGAGCTGGGATGACTCAGAGGTTGCGGCGATAATTCTTTTTGCTTCAAGGATTGCGTGTTTGAATGATTCTTGTCCCCTTTGTAACTTTCTCATTTTAAGCAGTCTGTCCATAAGCATTGGCAAATTGATGAGAAAATCTGTGCTGTGAATGGCGGCAATCACACGATAGGTTCGGTGTATATCCGAATTGTCAAAATTTGTACCAGCAATTATCGACGTTGTAGTGATGACAAAGTTATGAGTAAACATTTCAAAAAGTTTTTATACAACATTCACTAACAAGAAATGTCAATGAGAAATAGTTACGTTTAAAATGCATTTCTGGCATCCCCAAAGTGATTTCCGAGACATTCATCTGATTTCGGATTTTTGTGGTAACATTTATATTTATTTGATTGAAAAAATGAACCAAATAAAAAAAATGCAGTCTACCTCATTGATTTATTTGACGGAAACGCAGGTGTTTCCATACAAAAATAAATTGATATCCTTTCCCATGAGATTGGTACAGTTGGCTAGTTTTACCATAAGGGTGAAGCTTTCATAGCATATTAGCATAAAGGAAGAGTAAAAAAAAAAACCGATATCATCCGTTTTTGAAAATTTATGAGGCAGCAGCGAGTATTTTGTTTTCCCTCTATACTCCACAGAATTCCCCATAAAAAGGGACAATATTTTCACAAACAATCGCAACATCCTTTCGAAATACTTTTAGGATTTATAGGCGTTTAAATAAATAGCTGACAACAGGATGAATTGTTTTATCGGTTAAAAAGGAAAATACAGAACCATAAATAAATGTTTGAAATTTCGGGTTGAAATGTTTTTGAGTCTTTTGAATAATTCCTGAATATGCATGAATATGCTGCTAGGGAATGAAGTGAATAATGGTCGTTGTGTTGCCATGCACACATTACAAATTTTAAAATTCTATCAAAAAATTATGAAAACTATTACATTAGTGATACTTATTGCAACAAATTTATAAATATAAATAAATCACAATGTTTATACGTGTGTGCATGCATTGTGTATGTGTGTGTTACACAAATTCGGAATTTGGTGTAAATACGTTCAAAGGTACGGCAAACTTAATTCTTTTCATTAAAATCTGCTATATCCTTTAAAAAAATCACTCCATAGTATTTCATTATAATTTCATAACATGAGAGGTTTTCTAGCTTTATTTAATCAAGATGATATTAATTGCTTCCATTTCTACTAATTATTTATCCTTAGTTCCCAGTTAGCACAGTATTCTGAGTGGTAATAAGATTCTTAACGATCTATGAAATTACGTACTTATTTTTCTACTTAAGTGTGTTTAAGTACTTTAATGTCCACAAGAAACAAAATTAAACAAATAAAATGTTAAGATTGCTATTTCAAGATTTGGATCCAGATTAGGATCTGATTTTCTAAGATTTCTCGAAATAAAGTAGTACCGAAATCCGCAATTATTTTCACGAATTACAGACACGACTTGGTAATTGGGATGGATCCTACAATAGCCCACCCCGTGGCGATATTTTTGAAATCTCGCCAAGCAAGTGTTTGAAATCTTACTATACTAGGTTTTCGTTAGATATTTCGTAGATTATTTTGATTGTCCGATCACACCACCAAATTTCTTATGCCTGATTGGTTATTTGATATGTATACCTACGCGAAAGTTGGATTTCGTTAGAAAAGAGGTAAAATGATTTAATTTTTCACCATTTACGCTTCTGATCTCTTGGTGTTAGAATCATCAGTATTATTTCATTTTTAAATTTTTTGTTGTGCTGTACGGGTTGAAATTGGCAAGTAAATGGATTGTTGTTTTCGAAATTGTTTTTTATTAATAATCAAAAAGCAACGTTGATCCCAGTAATAATCACCAACTTGGCGATATCAAAAAGTCACCAAGAGGTGGGCTATTCTAGAATTATACTGGTAATTGTTGACAATCGAAAGCCACTCTTATATTTTGTGTTTTGAAAATAAGCTAATATATATGAAAATGAACCACAATCCAATCACATCACAAGAAGATGCAGTAACCCGAAGGAACGTCACTGAAAGTAAAGGCATCAAGGTAACCAGAAACGGGGTTATAGCGAAACTGAACGAAAATTATCACCGAACTAAGGGCCCCGTTTCTACACCTTCATCTATACTAAACTTACCTTAGGCTTTGCAAAGGCAGTCGTAAAAACTTATAACAACTTATACCTACATTAGTAGTTAGTATCGCAGAACGGATTACCAAAACGAAGCATTATTGTCTTTAATAATGCACTGGTTATCATAAATTAAGGAAAAATTAGAAAAAAAAGCTGTAACTTTCCAAAAATAAGCCGATCCCTACAGATGTTGCCATGTTACTATGTTGCCAAATAAGGGTTTGCTAAGTAAAACTGCAATATATAAATTAGTGCCACTGCAGTGGAATGAATTTATCTACAATGAGCGTAAGAAAGTACGTTTTATTGCAAGCCTGCCTCTCTTAGTGCAGCCATCGGAAGATTGGTGTCAACGTTTACTATGAGTAGAAGATTTAATGAAAGTGGTTTGCTTGCTATTGAGTGCCTCCACGTCATGAAAGGGAAAGTTGCTTGAGGTGGGCTCAGCAACATGCTCAATGGAGGGGAGTTCTTTACTGATGAGTCCAGGTTTAGCCTTCAAAATGATAGCAAGCGTAACTTGAATCGGAAAGAACCCGATATCATTCATCAAATATCCTTTAAAGACATGCATACCAAGGAGTCAGTGTCTGTGTGTGGGTGGTATCTCCTTGGTTGGACTCACAGACCTGCAAGTATAGACGTGTTTATGTGCGCTTCGTGCAATATGTGATGATTTCGTGCTACAGGACGATAACGGCAGCAAATACAAATAAGGAAATTTAATGCTGGAACTATGCTGTCTTTGTTAATAGCGTTGATGGTTATGCGTGATTCACAGTGTTGATCAATACCGATTCAATGATAATTCACTTTCTTCAAACTATACGAAGAAAGGGTACTCAACAAATATATAAATAAAGCAGACTATTTATATGTATCTTTGTATGCATATACAGTGCGCAAAATGAAAAAAAAAACGGATCACCTTGAATATCTTTTGATTTAATGAGCGGATATTCACATACTTGAACTCAATCTAAATGGTTCGAAAAGGTGAACTCAAATAGGCGAATGAATAGGTGCAGACGATATTTTTAATTACGAAACCAGATACAAAAACTTACTTTCTCTAAATAAGCGTACCTTTTTTTGAACGTTTTCGTATTTCTGAACCCTGAATTATAGGGCATAACAGCAATCTCGCAATCTAGGAATACTGTCTGAATAGTTTGGTCAGGAGAGCTGTCCAAAGATTGGATCCCTTGATGTTAATATTTGAGAGTTTAGACATAACTCGGGAACTTTTTGAAGGAACAATTTTTGCATACAAACATTAAATTCATTTATCCAAAGATAATTGCTTGCAAATAACATTTTTCAGTAAGTATTTATTATTTTATTTGATAATAGTCGAAAATTTTAAAAGATAAGGTATGGAAATTTTTACATTATTTTTAAGAATATAATTTTACATAGCAAAATACAAAATTTTACTGAAATTGGTCGAATACTTCCTGAGAAATCGAGTTTTAAAAAAGTCTTTTTTTAAATATTTGTAAGAAATTATTCTGCAGACTTCAATCAAATTATTTTACCATGTAAATCTGCATTCTTGAAAATTACGTAAAACTTCTTATACCTTAAAATTAAATTTCTTTTTACTATTATTAAATAAAAAAATAAAAAATGATAAATGCTTACTAAAATTTTTACAAGAAATTATCTTTAGATAAGCAAATTTTATAATTGTGAGCGAAAAGTTTTCAATTCTCTTAAAAAGTTCTCGATATATAGTTAAATACTCAAAAAGTAAAATTAGCATGAAGGAGTATAAACTTTAGACCACTCTCCTGATCAAACAAATGAGACCATATTTTCCAGATTACGGCTATAATTTGGGGGTCAGAAATCCGTCAAAAAGGAAAAGAAAAAGGTATGCTTATTCAGAAAAAGTATGTTTTTGTGTCTCATTTCGAGATTTGAAATCGCGTCTGCATTAAATAATTAGCTTATTTGAGGTTTTCCTCGAACCTTAAGATTGAGTACTAGAACATGAATTCATTAGATCAAAAGTTATTTAGAGTAGTTCGCTTATTTTTTATGTATACTGTACATTGTAGAAACCCGCAATTTTGAACTGATCTGCAGCAAGTTTGAAGCAAATAAGTGCGAAGACACAATGGACTTAATTTTCTACTTTATAACTCCTTCAACTTCCTTTAATTCGAGATAAGGCGAAATACGCAAATAAATAAATAAATAAATAAAATTTAATAAATAAATGGAAAAAAAATGACTTTATGAGATCCAAATTTTGGATCGTCGGTTCTCGCGCTACGTCCCAAAGAAAGAGAGTTTCATAGGATTTGATAAATATTTTATCTGATACTTTGCAGTTCATAAAAAAACAGTAACCTCACGTTTTATGAATTATTTATCTTCGGTTTCCTATGTTACGGTATCACAAGTAAAATTGACGTTACTTATTTAGCGAACGGATGGTGATGACGTAACCGAATTTGTATTTTAAACAACGTGTTTCTCATATTGATCCTTATTCTTTTGTGGTGTGTCTCAATTAATTTAAAGAAGGTAATCTCAACAAGAAGTAATAAGTTTATCCGTTGAACCATGGAAGAATTATGATTAATTCTAATTATAAAGCTTTCAATAATACTATGTGAATAATTAATCTTAAATTTGCTGAGGTGCACTTCGAACTCAGTAAATTTAATAGTAGGAAGCCACACAGGAATATTGAACAAATAAAAAATTATAGGTTATTTATTAGGTGCCATGAGTTCTGTTTCGGAAGTGGTAAAAAGCGTAGTACCACAGTATCTGTATTAGGAACCAAAATTGTTATAAGAGTTTCTTATTTGCTCAACAACGACAATAGTATTTAATACCACATTTAATTAAGCATCCCTCGCTTCAATAACAGTTTGATCTTAGAAATAAGTGCAGATATTATTTCACTAAAAATGATTGTAAAAATATATATCAGTGTCGCTACTAAATATTTTCGAGAATTACAATTGATTAGTTTTGGTAAAGATTAAAATTTAAATAAAAAAAAAATGCTGTAGATAAATTAATGAAGAAACGATACTAATTCCTACATATATATATATATATATATATATATATATATATATATATATATATATATATATATAAAGAGAGAGAGAGGGGGGGGGAGAGAGAGAAAGAGATAAAGAGAGTGAGAGAGAACAGTGAAAAATTTCTATATTCTTACTAATGCCATTGATGCCTAATCAATATTGTTAACAGGTACAGATTGAAAAGCTTAATTAATAGAGAAAAAGCAATAGATTCTAGTCTAGTAGAACCATAAAAAATTGCCATATTATTGACACGAATTAATTTTGCTATTGAATACTACAACTATTATGTTAATAGATGTTTTTGGTGGCATTAAATATACTTATATTGGTAACAAGATACCTGCTATAGGTACAGGAAACAGTCTAAAAACATGTTTTGTTTAGTCTAATGACTTAAAGCCACCGGGAAGGGCAACAAATAATAACGGATAAAAAAACTGGAAAAGTTTCAGTTTATTTGTATCAGTATACGTCCATAGTTTTTATGCAAAGTTTACCACGTTGTTTAAAATACAAATTCGGTTGCGTCATTACCATCCGTTCGTTAAATAAGTAATGTCAACTATACTTGCGAGATATATATATATATATATATATATATATATATATATATATAATACAAAAATTATAAATACTTTTGTATTAATAAAAGCATTGAAACTCTTTCGTTTTCATAAAATGTCTTTGTTAACGACATTTTATGAAAACGAAAGTTGTGTAGAAATTCTATTTTGATACTTCAAGGCTGAAAACATACTATTGAATTATAATTAGACTTATATTTCAAAGGAGTAGTTATTTTTAGAATCTTGTTCCTCTTTCACTTCCATATTAGGAAGCATTAAATGATTTTCCATAATGCGTAGAGCTACAAGGCATGTACGACTTGAGCCTGTTTACATCATTCTCTGTTTGCATTTAATGCGGGAGCGATTGTTTTCGCATGTCTCTTCCTGAATAACGTGTTCCATAAAAGATCTGCCGGAACCATCCGGAGTTTATTCCGCATCCCCTCCCTTGTGGAGTGGGGATGTGAACTGTTATAACCACCAGCCTACCTTTGAATAAACCTTTTGAGAACATATATGGTTTACGACTGAATCATTCAAGCTGAATACAACAATGATAACAAGGATGTAGCCCTGTTATTATAAGCCGCTCAGGATAGTTGCTTGTGGAGGAAGCTTACACCTCTTAGGAAGGTTTAAGGTTAGGCCTGGCAGTGATACGCAGTTCTTTAGAGACCGGCTGTGACTTCGGAAAACCTCATCCCATCACCCACCGGGGGAAAAAATTGCTTCATCGGCGGTGTAAAAAGCGTAGAAGGAAGGGAAAGACTCCTCATCTCGTCGTCAACTACATGTACCTCGTCACTAGTGGAATGCTGATGTTATATCGAGATTTGCCCCTGAAACCAGTTGATGTGTGTCCCATACATAGAGTTGAACTACAATTCCTTAGAGCTCAAGTTTGTGAAAAAGTGAAAACAAAAATTTTGTGTGCGACTAAATATCATGAATATTCATAAATTGCTATGATTTAAGTGCGCGGTTAAAAAAAAAAAATAATATATTTTTTTCCCTCTTCAACGAAATTGATGAAGGTCGACGTTGGCGAGTAGGTTGTTCACATTTTATTGAAATTAGATATTAGTCTTGGTCTAAACTTTTTATTATGAAATTTATTCAATAGTATCTTGTTCATTGTTGGAGTTCATTTCTTGTATTTATATTGCCTTTTTTTAAAATTATGATATAATATTGTTTTTATAGTGCATTTAAAATGTTTTTGAGGGAAATAAATGTGGTTCAAACGTCAATGAAACTAGTGGCGGCAAACAAAATTAAGTTATTATTTAAACTTTTGCTTCCTAATGATTTCTCTAGATTTAACCACACAAAATTCTAAATTTTTCAGAAATTTCTTTTATAATGTTATTTTTTAACAATTCTTCAATTTGTAAATCAATTTCCTGTACAAGGCTACATCCCTGTTATCATTGTTGAATTCAGCTTGAATGATTCAGTCGTAAGCCATAATAAGTTCTCAAAAGGTTTATTTAAAGGTAGGCTGGTGATTATAACAGTTCACATCCCCACTCCACAAGGGAGGGGGTGTGGATGAAACTCCGGATGGTTCCGGCAGATCTTTTATGGAACACGTTATTCAGGAAGAGACATGCGAAAACAATCGCTCCCGCATTAAATACAAACAGAGTATTCTTATAAACCCTCGTCCCTCTTTCGCTTCCATATTAGGAAACATTGAATGATTTTCCATAATGCGTAGAGTTGCAAGGTATGTACGACTTGAGCCTGTTTACATCATTCTCTGTTAGTATTTAATGCGGGAGCGATTGTTTTCGCATGTCTCTTCCTGAATAACGTGTTCCATAAAAGATCTGCCGGAACCATCCGGAGTTTTGTCCGCATCCCTTCCCTTGTGGAGTGGGGATGTGAACTGTTATAACCACCAGCCTACCTTTGAATAAACCTTTTGAGAACATATATGGTTTACGACTGAATCATTCAAGCTGAATACAACAATGATAACAAGGATGTAGCCCTGTTATTATATATATATATATATATATATATATATATATATATATATATATATATATATATATATATATATATATATATATATATATATATATGTAATGTTAAAACAATTATATATTAAATATAATCCTTAAATAGAGCATTTATCCAACGCGCAAACGTTTAAAAACTTTTCCCACAAGAAAGTAATAATATTGATCTAATTATCTCAAAAAATGTGATGATGTGGCTTTAGCAGCTTGGGAAATTGATCAGTCCCACGCTACTGAGACCCATTAACATTTAAATATATTGTCCAGAAAGATATAAAAACCCTCTTACCAAGGTCAAATGTGCTATTCTCTACCTATCCACCAGCATGTAAGGTTGTCATTCTGGGGCTCTGGCCCTTACTTTAATAAAATTATATTATGATTCCCGTATTTTCCTGTATCTTTTTCAAGAAGCACCGGCCACACTACGAACTTACAATGTTTAGGCTTTCAAAGCGTAACAGATAAGTCGGCAGTGATAGTTTCCTGTCGCGAAAAATTATTATTGAAAACTGAAAATGCTATTTAATTTAACAATGGAATACATCTTTTGATAATCGACTTTCGCTTACAAAATGATTCGTAACCTTGGATTAGAAATTCGAATGCGTGGGTGTGGTTAAGAAGAACGAGGACTGTTATTTCTCTCTTTGTTTTGTCTTCTTCTCGCTTTAATCACCGATTAGAACTTTATTTTGATGACTTTGGAATTAAGAAACAGAAAAATTAAAAGAATAATGTCTGATTCTGAAGAAAAACAGGTGGACGCTCCAGCACGCGTTAATATTTCTCCGTGTGAGGATAAAAATAATTTTCCCAACTGGATCAAGTATTTCAATAAAAAATGTGAAATCCTACATTTGGAAGAAAACTGGAAAATAAATAACATATCTGAATACCTGAAAAGAGACTTATTTACCTTCTACATTAATGAATGCATAGAAATTGAAAAATGGACCGAACTCGAGGAAAAACTACAAGAAAAATTTTCTCTTTCTAGAGAAGATAAGTATGAACTTTTTCTATCTATGAGGCCATCTCCAAAAAAGACATTTTCTGAATATGCTACAGAGAAGTGGAGAGCGTCGAAGGATCTAAGCATAGATGAGGAGCTGTTGCTAGAATCCATCAAAGCTGACGTACCAGAAAAATTTCGTAATTTTCTGAGTATAGCATCTCCTTCTACTGTTGAAGAACTTATTAAGTTGTGTTCAAAGTTAGAAAAAAATGAAAAGTGTGCCTTCAATAGACCTACTCCCCAACGACAAAACTGGAATGATAATCCAAGATACTATGAGCAACCAAGGCAGTGGATTCCCCAGCATCGGTACAGAATGGAGCAACCAAGGCAGTGGATTCCCCAAAATCAGTACAGAATGCAGCAGCCAAGGTTTGTGAATTCTCTTAATCGCTATGGTGTACCTCAGCATGATTCCCAGCCTCCGCAGCACAGCAATAACAACAGCTGACCATCAAATGACTATTTATGTGTGACATCGCGAGTAAACAATAAAAACTTACTAACTATATTGGACACAGGATCCAACATCACTATAATTCCAAAACATTTTATACGACAATCAAAAAAACATTTGAACTCTACTAGGATTTTAATTTCGCAATTTCAAGGAAATATCAAAGGAAACCTCCAAAAGGTAAGTGTTAAAATAGGAAACATTACAAAAGTAATAACATGCGCCTTTATAGACACCCCTCTTAATTATGCAATACTTGGTCTTAATGAAATTTCATTATTTAAGTTACATATTGATTTTGAAAATTTTAGAGTTTTTCAAAAATTTAAAGATGTTACATATAATAAATTTTCTCAGTCTAATAATTATTATAGTGCTAAAAATAAATATCATACTAATATATTTTACAACAATAAACAAAAAATTGATCTTAAAAATGTGAATTGTAATGTAAATGATTGTGTTAATAATAGATATATAGAAACTAATAATTTTTATGATGAAAGAAATTTCAATAGTTTAAATATTCATGAGCACAGGCTCAACCCACCCTCAGAATTTCAGGATAAAATACCTGTAACTTCTGAAGAGGATAGGGTAAAGTTAAATTATCTTTTATCTAGTTATGATCATGTATTTTCCAAAAATAATTTTGATATTGGCAACTTAAAACTTCAACCTGTTAAAGTAAAGTTAACTTCTGAACTGCCCATAGCATTGCGTCCATATCGAGCATCTGTTAAAGATAATGCAGAAATTAAAAATCAAATAGATAATTTATTACAAGCTAACATAATTAAACCCTCCTATAGTCCATACTCTTCCCCAGTTACTCTTGTTTACAAAAAAGATGAAGGTAATAAAACCAGATTGTGTGTAGATTTTAGAAAACTTAATCAGATAACCAAAACTGACTCTGAACCTGTACCTAGAATTGATGATTTAATTGATAAATTGTCTAATGCTAAATATTTTTCAACTATAGATTTAAAATGTGGTTACTGGAATTTAACAATAGATCCAAATGATACTGAAAAGTTAGCATTTACAACCAATTTTGGCCTTTATGAATTTTTACGTTTACCGTTTGGTTGGAAAAATTCACCCGCTATTTTTCAAAGAGCTATTCGTCAAATTTTACAGAAACATAAAGTTGATTTTGCTTTAAACTATTTTGATGATATTATCATATATTCTGATAATTATTTAGAACATTTAGATCATTTTGAGAAAATTTTAAAAATATGTGAAAATGAAAATTTAAAACTTAAATTTTCAAAATGTCAATTTGCTAAAACTAAAATAAAATTTTTAGGATATGAAATAGAATAAGGTCAATATTCACCTGCAAATGCTAATATTGAAACTATTAGACAGTTAAAACCTCCAAAAAATGTTAAAGAGTTACAACGATTTCTTGGTAGTATTAATGTATACCATAAATTTATTAAGAATTATGCAGAACTTAGATTGCCACTTTATAATCTTCTTAAGAAAAATGTTAAATGGAATTGGACAGTAGAATGCAATACCTCATTTAATCAATTAAAATCATCTTTAATTTCTAAACCTGTTTTAACTTTGTATAATCCTAATTATCCATGTCATTTGTTTGTTGATGCCTCAAAAGAAGCAATTGCTGCTGTTTTAAAACAAAAACATCCCGATGGCTCATTGCATCCAATAGCTTTTCACTCCAGATGTTTATCTCAACATGAAAGAAATTATTCTATTACTGAATTGGAATGTTTAGCTATAATTAATGCTTTAGATAAATATCACTGTTATTTGCATGGAAATAAATTTATCATTTATAGTGATCATTCCGCGTTGACTTGGTTAAAGAAAATAAAAAATCCTACAGGTAGACTTTTTAGATGGTCTTTAAAACTATCAATGTATGATTGTGAAGTGAAATATATTAAGGGTCCAAATAATCATGAAGCTGATATGCTTTCTAGATATTCTGTATTTTTTAGTTTATTTGATAATAATCCAGTTGTGACTCATGATGAAATTAAAGAAGCACAACTAAATGAAAATTTAAGTAATCCTAAATTCATAACAATTAATGATTTGTTAACGATTAAGAAAAAAGGCTTGCATAAAATAGTAATACCATTTTCTTTAAGAACAAAAATACTAGAAAAAACTCATTTTCAATTTGGTCATGTTGGTATTAAAAAAATGATTGCTTTAATCTCACCCTTCTACTATTGGCCTAATATAATAATTGATATCTCTAACTATGTTAAATGTTGTGAAACTTGCCAAATTAACAAAAAATCTCACCAAAAAAGATTTGGGTTGTTACAAAGTATGCCCCCTACAGAGCAACCATTTGAAATTTTATCAATTGATACTGTCGGAGGGCTCAACTATTACAACTCAACTAAAAAATATTTGCATTTAGTTATTGATCATGCTACTCGATATCTTTGGACTTTTCCTTCAAAAAGTGTAACAACTGAAACATATACAAATTGCTTAAAACAAATTTTTCAAATTCAAGTTCCAGATAAAATTTTAAGTGATCGTAATGCTGCATTTACAGCATCTAGATTTAGAAGATTTCTTAGAAACTATAATGTTAAACAATTATTGACTTCAGCTCATCATCCGCAAACAAATGGAGAAGTTGAAAAATCTAATGCGACAATAATTTCTAGGTTAAGATGCAAAATCAACGAAAACTCTAAAAAAATTCCGTGGACAAAGTTATTAGAAGAAGTAACACATGAATATAATTACACCCCTCATTCTGTAACTCAATTTCCTCCTGCTTATTTAATGTATGGAAAATTACCTTGTGATTCTCTTGTAGATCAAAATATTTATCCTCCAGTTGATGAAGCAAGAAAAATAGCTGTTCAAAATACCCAAGAGTTTTTTAAGAAAACCAAAATTCGTTATGACACTCATTTTTTGGAACCTAATTTTAAAGTTAATGATTTAGTAATTTACGAAGAATTCCATTATCCTAACACAAGGAAATTAAGTTCACCATATTCTGATCCATACAAAATTTTAAAGAAATTATCTGAGGTGTCATTTGAAATTGATAAACCTAATTTTATCACTAAGAAAGAATCAGAAATAGTACATGTAAACAAATTAAGGAAATTTTATCCAAGTCAACAGTTTCAATTGTATGTAAAAAATTCATAATAGCTTTTCAATGCTGGTATTTTCATATGTTTTTCATTTTTATTTTCCGCCCCTATTTTTGGAGTCCCGTCATTTTTTTTAATGCACCTATGTCTGAATTTTTATTACATGATGTTTGAGAGTTACTTCGGAAAATTTAGGTAAATTTCCTAAATTTTAATTTTCAAATGAAATATATAGAAATGGTTTTTTGAACCGTGGGACTCCTCACATAGAATGTTTCTTTACTGATGTTTTCTCCTCAATTAAGGATCAAGCATGAGTAAACAAACTTAAAACCCTATTTTTTTCCCGTCTAGTTGGGAATATTTTACCCAACTTAGACTATCAATTGTTATCAATGGATAACGCTTATATTTTTATTATTTTGGAATAAAGCATATCAGTTTCAACAAAGATTTATTATGCACTTTGTATGTAAATTTTTATGCTATCGAAAAATTTAATTATTATGTGGAAAAGTAAACATTTTAAACTAGATTGCTTATATTATTTGTATTACTTGTATTATTTTATTTGTATTGATTTCTTCAAGTGTATGTCATATGTTGTGAATAATTCTACACAATATTTGTAAAAATACATAATTACTAATGAGAAAGTAAGAAAAACTATGTAAATGATAAGTGAATTTTAATGACTTCATGAATAATAATTATTTTAAGAATGAAACAATGATGATAAAGACTGCAAACATTCTTTTCCTCTTCTTACATGGACGAATAATTCAATAAGTTTAGCAAACTATACGTCTGAACAATGGATCCAGTTTATTTCAAGAGAAGAACTTTTCACAAGTTGTGAAAGTTTGGTTTGATTTATTTTTATTTTAGATATGTCATGGTATATTTTGTTTTAGATATTCTAGAGTTGTTTTGATATTTCTTATTCTTTTCAACAGGAAAAGGAAAAATGTACATAATCATTATTAATTATTATAAAGTTATTAATTATTGTTATTCAAAGTTATGCAGAAATATTTAGTTACTTTTATATAAATGTTATTGTTGTAATACTTTACTTATAAATGTATAATATTGGACAATATACCAAAAATAACAAATTTTAATTTGAAATCGCGTGAAGGGGAAGTTCTGACCAATAGGCTAGCATATTGATCAGACCTTTCTTCAGAGGGGGGGGGGGAATATTATGTAATGTTAAAACAATTATATATTAAATATAATCCTTAAATAGAGCATTTATCCAACGCGCAAACGTTTAAAAACTTTTCCCACAAGAAAGTAATAATATTGATCTAATTATCTCAAAAAATGTGATGATGTGGCTTTAGCAGCTTGGGAAATTGATCAGTCCCACGCTACTGAGACCCATTAACATTTAAATATATTGTCCAGAAAGATATAAAAACCCTCTTTCCAAGGTCAAATGTGCTATTCTCTACCTATCCACCAGCATGTAAGGTTGTCATTCTGGGGCTCTGGCCCTTACTTTAATAAAATTATATTATGATTCCCGTATTTTCCTGTATCTTTTTCAAGAAGCACCGGCCACACTACGAACTTACAATGTTTAGGCTTTCAAAGCGTAACAGATATATATATATATAGGTATTTGTCACATACACACAACTGATGAAGAGAATCGAGTGATATCAATCAGTTATGTGAATATCTCTTACTCCTAATTTAAAATTAATATCAACGTTAATCTTTAACGAATCATGAGTTACGAATTAAGCACGTTCTTCATTTTATAGTCACTTTTAATTGCGTCAAACAAATGAGCGCAACTTAAGTAAAATGTTCTTAAATTGTTTTAAAGGGTAACAAGAACACAATCGCGAGAAAAAAGTCTTTGAAGCTCCGATCCATATTATTAGTACCTTAAACAATTATATTGTTCAAATTTGATAAAAAATTAATTACGCTTTCAGTTGAACGATATCCAATTTCACGTTGATAGTATCGCATCAATCTGCACGATCATATTGTTAAACGCTCTAGAAAATTTCTTATTGTGTGGATCTAAAAGTTTAATTTTTTATTTGAACTTTCTTCAGTGATATACAATTTCTTGGGTACATAGTTTTTATTTATTTACTTATTTTTTTGAACTTTACCGTATCTTTATAATAAAATAAATAATATTCCGCCTCATTAGGGAATAATTAGCATTAATATTCTCTTGAAGATATATTAGTTAATGAATTTATTAATTAAAATTAATATAAACTCCATTTTCTGAAGAAAAAACATGAAAATGGTATTAAACGGCAACATGTTTCGAGAACTCAAAAACAATCGCCCATTCTCCAGATTCACAAGACATGAATGAAGAAAAAAAGATTGATTTGAAACTATGAATAAAGAAAATAAAGGTGTAAAACGAATCTAGAAAAACCACGATATAAAAAGAAAAAATAAATAATGGAGAAAAACCAGAAAGAAGATAAGCCGTTTCGTCTTAGAGGGACAAAGGGGCTATATTGCAAATAGACTCATTGAAAAGCATGAAAACAAGCAATTACAGGACCAATTTATAAGAATATTAGTAATTATGATGAATGTAATCAGAGAAAGAACAGGAAAATCTTTTGAAGTCTGAAAAGCTCTCAAAATGTTCATAAATGGAAAAAAAAAACGAAAAAAAAAACATTTTGTCTTTCATATTGGCCTGTGGTTATTCCAGATATTTTTGTTACAAATCCTTTTCATATTTCTGTTTCTTTTTATTTGCCCAGTTCATTTTTTTTCCTTTTTATTCATTAAATATACAGTAGAATATTTATATACTCGAAGACTACGGAAAATTCCTTCTCAGTTTGATACCTCACTCATATCTTGCCCATAATTATTCTGAAGAATTAAATGATTTCAGCTTTTTTCATCCACAAATGTATCGTAGCAGATGATAAACATAGAATGATAATTATTTTTATGCATTGCGTTGACGCGTAATTCGAGTGGTTGAGTATACATACGTTCATAACAGAAAAACTTTCTTTCTTATGGTTTAAAACTTTATAACAAGCTATTTTATTTATCCATTCCAGTTTTCGTACTTTTTCAGAACTAGGAAATACGGAATTATCTTACTACATTCTCAAAGTGAATTCTCTTGATTCGAAATGTATTTGTAGCTTAAATTCTCGTATAAATTATAAATATTCTTTTCATTTATCTGGGAAACATCTGAAAAATGTGTCCCCCAATAAATGGGAAAAAGTGCAAGTAAGGAATATTGATTTACTTTTGGCAGTTAGTAAACATTTTATATTGTAATTAAGTACATTCAAAATGAATTATTTTAATTAAAATACACTAAATTGAGCAATAAACAGCATTATTTGTGAAAATCATTAGAAAATAGTGTAAATAGGCTGTTGTAGCCTATCTTTGTAAGGCTTAAAATGCCTCGCTTCCTGTGACCACATTCATGTGCGTTAGGAAGGAAAAGGGGGTGCCTTGTTTTTTTTTCCAAATTGTCTACCCTTTTGGCTGACTTCGTTCAAGTTTTTCATATTAATGGGGGGGGGGTGAAACGTCCGTCGCATTTTCGTGCCTCCCTTTAAAAATACCAAGTTGGCTTTAGATAAATATCGCCATGAAAATTGGTGTCCAGGGGTGAATCACGTTCTAGCCGGAAAGGGAAAGTGGGGGTACCTTGCAAACGATTTCTGCGGTTCCCTTGGGTGCTCTGCTCATTCATTTGAAGGGGGGGGGGAGGTTATGTGTGCGTGTGGACGAGTCACTTATTTGAGAAGCGTGTCGGACGCATGCTCAATTATTGGAGGAAGATTATTGGAACACCCCTTCTAATATTTCACGTTGAGAAAGCAGGAAGAGGGGGAGGAGATAAATAATTTCTTTTATATAATTGAGAATGATTTGATACGCTGAATCGATTTCCACAAATTTTCCTAAAGTACAGACTAATGGAAGCGAAATTTTCCGTTTTGATGACAAAAACAAACATCATGAACTTAAAAAAGGAAACAAAAATTGTTAAATAATAATTTTAATTTGAAGTAATGGCGAAGATTTATAACTGATTTCCTTTATTTACTTGTTTTAATAAATTGATCTTTATCATATTAGACGCATAAAGAAGCTCTAAAAAGCTAATGTGAAAACTGTCACTCCAAGTTTGGTATTGAAAAACAGTGTGAATAAATATTTCATTTCATTTTTAGGGTTCATAGTGTCCGCTCATCGCAATAAAATGGTTAAAGGCCAAATTGTGGTATGAACTTCAATATTTCAAATAAAGGGTTACGTAGAAACTGAAACTAAAAGACGACGAAACACAAGCCGATGTTATCTATTGAGGTACAAAGTTTTCTCCAAAAGCGATTCAATGACATCTTAGTGTTTATAAGAACTCTTCTTATAGGGTGGACAGAGAGTATAACGCTTTACAGTATGTTATAAACTTATAAGATCACCCCAAATGTCACTCATTTTTTTTTTGGTGCACTGCATAAAATGAATAATTTTAAAGTGGTGAAGCAACAGAAATAAGCTTTATTTTCTCAAGTAAATCATAATTTGATAAAGAAAGTGAGTTGGGTGACAGAACAAAGATTTTTTAAAATCTGGATGTTACATAAGTAGGTATAAGACCATTTATTTCTTTTTCCAAAATAATTAGTTTCCAATTTTAAAAAAAAAATTTCTTTGACAATCGTTTTTAAACTGTTACCTTGCATCGCATGAAACGCAAACGATAATATTGTGAAGAAAAAGAGAATTTAATTTATTTATTATCAAAAGAAAATTTACAATGCCACGTAGAAAAGAATTATCTGAGAATGTCAAAATAGTTGGTTTTTTAAAAGCTCTGGAAAATCGGAATGTGAAATATGTTAGTTAATTAAACGTTCTAAAACTGATGTTCATAATGTTTTAAGCTAGAAAGAGTCGTATAGAAAATAAAGATTAGGTAGGGATGCGTAAATTATCAGCTCCGGATAATAAATACATTTTTAAACTTACAACGAAACTGAACTTGTCTACTAGAAAAAATATCTCAACTGGCAAATAAAATGATCTCCAAATACTGGCTTACTTTGAGACCAAATGTTGTCCTTCGATAACCAAAAAGGAAGCTAAAATCTTTAAAGTATCATAAGGAAGATGCCCTAGATGCAATTAACAAATAGAGCCCCCATTGTTCCAGAAATTCGCTTCATGTCACATTTGCCATCAAACGCTCCCCACATCATCACTGAGCCACCACCCACATGCCTACAGAAGAAATCACGAGAATCAGTTCACAAATTTTGCCAGTAATAATACTAGCGTAATTTGTGAACTAAATCTCGTGATTTTTTAGGAAGAAAATAATAAAAAAATTTAAATTGTAAGGTCGTCAATTTTTCACATTATTTTAAAGTATGTAAATTTACATGGTAAAATATAAATTTAAGCGAAATTGGTTAAATATTTCCTGAAAAATCGAATTTTAAAGATGCTTAAATTTTGATTTCACAACTTAAAATATTGTCTGCCCTAATTAACTAGCATATTTGAGGTTATCCACTCGAACTATCAGTGTTGAGTCCTAGAACGTGAAGAACCGATCATCAGATCAAAAGTTATTCAGGGTGGTTTGTTTTCGTTTTCCTTGGAACACTGCACGCCTATATTCTATCCAATGGCAACAATAGATTTTTTTCAGTGGTTTTTGTTAGCTATTAAATCTCAATATAAGTTTAATATATTTCAGAAGATCAGATATTCTAACAATAAATATATGTTTGTTCATATCAATAACGAATTCTAAAACATTTTATTTATCGAAAAAGCAGCATTTAGGGGAGGGTGGCCTAAAGCGGGTAGGTTAACAATAAACTCTCAGAAGCTGTAGTTTTTGGGCTTTTATCTCAGCGGTTTTGATTTCATTTCTTAAGAGAGATCTTGAACTTTAAAATGAGAAATGATTATAGCGTTATTTTAAATTTTATGATTATTTATTACCAAAAATAAAAAACACTGAAAAAACCAGCTTTGCCCTACAAGGGGGCCTAAAGCGGGTAAGCCGTTCGGGCAAAGTGGGTAAGCACCATAGATTTTACAAGTACAAGCGCATATTAATTTTCTTAAACACTAATAATGAGACCTTAATCACAAGTATAATAAACGTTAAAAATAGCATTTAAATAGCAATTTCTGGCTTATTTTATCAGTCTCAAATTATGATTTGTTATTCTTGACATAGTTCGCAAAAATAAGACCCTCTTCCTGAATAAGTTGTGCAAGCTTCATGAGCCCAGTCTTTACAATCTCCCCATTCAATCCAATCTTCTAACGGTGAGTCCTCATAAGACCCCCCACAAACAAGACAAAAATACTCTTTTGCAGTTTTTTTCTTTGAAGCTCTTTGTTTTTTATTTTTACCTGGTTTACTTGTCGAAAGAAGATTTTTAAAATTTTTTTTTAACAGCAGCATTGTTTTAGTAACATCTTTTTCAGACGTTTCTTCCTTTTCTATTTGCATATTTTTAAATGGTGAACTTGTTAAGACTTCAGCTCTTTAAGTTTTACGTTTACGTAGTTTTGTTCGGAGTAGGTTTTGGTAGCGGTCTAATATCCACAGGCTTCACATGAGGTGTCAATGGCTCTTGTACTGGTTGAAATGAATTGTCACTAGTTGTCGTAGAACATGAAGGATCATCTTCAACAGATGGATCATACGAAGTTTCTCCGTTTGTGCGTCGTAGCGAAATCCTTGAAGCTTGAGAGCAATTGTGATCCGTGTTTTCAAATACGGATGCAGAAGTAGAGCAATCTGAATTATTAGAAAGACGACCAGCATCAGTAGATTGGATCTGCGAAGGGCTATCGTTAGTGTTTTCAATAACTTCAGCCCTGTCTGTCAGACTAGCTGGCGAAAAGTCAGCATCACTAAATATGTGTCGATTTGCGGGCCATATTCCTGAGGATTTAAATCCTAGAACAGCATTTTGTGCACTAGCTGCTCTTAAATATGCTTTTCCAACAAGTGAAGCTACGTCGTACTGAGTAATTATAAGGCGGGGATCTACCCGCTTTGCCCAAAAGCATATTTTTTACTAAAAAAATTATAACTTTAAATAAAAAAAAATTAAAAAATTGAACATCGTTGTTTATAGGTGAATAGTGTTAGAATAATATAATAATATTGACAATGAAAAAATAAGCCGGCTTTCGACTAGCCACAAGTCACATACCTTGAGCTTTTTTAATAAACTTATTAATTTTTTTATTTTGTGCTTGGTTACGCCATGTCGCTTTACTTCTGCTCCGCTGAGATTGATTGAAACTCGTGAGTATTCGGGTAATCTCGGCATACTGAGATATCGTCGCTTGCGCGCCATGCGGCGGGATACGAATGCCTACTCGCTTTAGGCTACCCTCCCCTACTCTGCCAACTTACCTTGCATGAACTCCCTAACTATGTGTTTAAAACCATTGCATCAAAAATTATTGGTTGAAATTATTATTTTGTTTTGAAGGGCATCAACCATTGAGTTCAGACTATGAGAGGTTTTGTACTTAAGGAAGAACTTTCAACAAGAATTTAACCTTGTGTTAAGAATTACTGTTGACGTGCGATAGCTATATGGCCAGTGTATGAATGACACTGGAGAACATTTATTTTATTCTGTTGCAAAATATTTTTTTTCCAGTTGCATAAGATTTTTTTCAACAGATATTAAGATAACTTTTGTATCGTTGATTTCAAATCTGCAATCGATTTGTCACTCCCAAGCAACAGTTTTATTTTAAAATGACATTTTTCGTCTATTTAAATTATATATAACAGGGGGTCACATGCATGTTGCGACTAACTTTTAGGGAAGTTCGGGCATAGCATCAGTGGTAAAAGTGGATAGAAACGTATCTCAAGAAATGTCGTCATACGAGCCCGTACGTACAAATAGGCTTTCTATATCCGTGTTTATCCATTATTTACCAACGACGATACCTTATATCTATAACAAATAAACAAATACAAGAAAATACGAAGAAAGTTAAGAAAAACAATAAGTTTCATTTATTGCGCTTAAGCTGCAAGTAAACAGAACTCATTAGATAAGTTCATAACGAAGAATAAAACAAAAAAAAAAGTATAGACATATGAATAAAGGGGGGGGGGGGAATAATAAGTAAAAAAATAACAAACAACAGATTTTTAAAAAAAAGAAAAAAAAGGATGAAATTTTATTTAAAAAAACCGGAAAAAAAGATATAATCTTTTCATCAGCCCACACGATTATATCCGCAAAACAGAGTACTTTCTGATATTGTATCAATAAAGCCAAATTGGTAATAATAATAATATATATATATATATATATATATATATATATATATATATATATATATATATATATATATATATATATATATATATATATATATATATATATATATATATATATATATATATATATATATATATATACATACATAATAAAAAAATTATAAATACTTTTGCATTAATAAAACCATTAAAACTCTTTCGTTTTCATAAAATGTCTTTGGTAAAGAATAAGTGTAGAAATTTCATTTTGGGACTTCAAGGATGAAAACATACCATTGAATTATATTAGATTTATATTTCAAAGGAGGAGTTATTTTTATAATCTTGGCCCCCTTTCACTTCCATATTAGGAAGCATTAAATGATTATCGATGATGCGTAGAGTTACAAAGTATGTACGATTTGAGCTTTTTCACCCCTTTTGATTAATAGTATATAATACAAGAGCAATAGTTTTTGCTGTACGATGTTTACCAACATGACCTTCGCCGTTACTGTCTTGATATTAGTCCACCCCCTCCAGCTGGGAGAGTGGGTGAGACTTCTGTTTACACCATACTCCAGTAAATAAAGCCTGTTAAAATCTATCGGCTTATGTTTTCTACTATGTAAATTAAAAACACTATCAAAATTAACGGGGTAATTGCCCTGTTATTATATATATATATATATATATATATATATATATATATATATATATATATATATATATATATATATATATTTCGGGCAAATCTGTGGCTACAATTATGTGGAAAACAGGCAATTCATGTTTCTTTCTCTTTTCCATTATATATATATATATATTTTCTTAAATAAATATTTATTTTCTAAAATTATTTATTGTCAACTTCTTTAAATTATCCAGTATAATATTACCTTGAGCACATCCATTTTCGGGCCCATCCTTGGTAACTAACAAATCAAACGCACTTCAGTAATGCAGCAGGAACGCACGATAATACAAAACTCCCCCAGTTACGCTTTTAGCTCAATTTACGATTTTGTTTTCAATTTTTGCAATCTGGCAATCTCGTTACGAAAATATTTTAAATCATTCTTGAAAAATTTCCCGTTCATGTAAGTTCATTTGAATTCGCTGCTCGCTTTATAGACTTCATTTCATGTTATATTCTGTTTTTTCTTTATATTTTATTTAATGTTTTTTGTTTTTGCGTGATATTTTGCTGTGATATTATGCTTTGGCTATATTGATGTAATATTAGAAAACACTCTTTTTTGTGGATATAATCGTTTGAGCTGATGAAAAGATTATATCTTTTATTTTCCGGATTTCTTAAAATTTTTTGTCCATTCTCCCCCCCCCCCCGTTTTTTTGTTATTTTTATTATTATTTTTCTTTCTTCACCTTTTGTCATTGTTCTGTAATTTTTCCCAAAATATTCTAATTTTTGTAATATATATATATATATATATATATATATATATATATATATATATATATATATGGGTCATTCTCACAAAAACAGTCATTTTCATGTCCCCAGTACATTTTATGTTTGTTTTACAACTTACGAAAAAAAAATTTCAGGGAAAGTGTCCTTCAGAATGCAGGCTAACGAAAGAATAAAAATAAAATTATTAATTTTTATTTTTTTTTACTTTAGGTAATTGAAATATACCAATATGTCATTCCCTCACATGTCCCCACTGTTGATTTAAAAAAACAAAAAATTGTTTCCGAAATTAAAAAAAAAAAATTACAAATTCGTGTTTTTTATTTCAGAATATTGAAATATAGAATTCAGAAAATCAATTTTAAATTTAATATCCGATAAAGAATATTAACACAGCACTATTTTAAACTTTGTCCCTAGTGTTTCGCATCATTCCCTCACAACAATGTTCTTATCACTTTCAATCTTCTTAGAATAAAAATATTTTAATAAAAACTTTAGCAGTTAACAACTGGCATCATAGAACAAAATTGCAGTATGTTTCCATCTTCAACTTAAAGAAGCTTTGCTGTGGAATAAATTTGAATGAATCAAACCAGGTAAAATTTTTTACATTTGTCATTCCCTCATGTCATTTTTTAGAGTAAAATAAAATACAACTTCATCGAGAAAGTGGATAATTATATGTTGCTTTCTTGTATGAATATAATTGTATGTGATTGACTTAACTGTTATTTTTAAATTTTATTGAATTCGTCATTCCCTCACTAGTGTATAAAGTGAGGGAATGACGCTGAAGTGAGGGAATGATTCAAGATGAGTATATTAAAAATTTTTTTTTGTTTCAATTATGCCAGCCAATTTTATTTCCCAAACCTGTAAAAACTATTAAATATATAAGAGTAAATTATAATAAATATTAGATATACTTAGTATGTTATCATTTTCAAACTTTAGGGAGATGTAACTTAGATAAAAACATGTATTAAAATAAAATATCATTCCCTCACTATTAGTGTCATTCCCTCACTTTTTAAATAGCGAAAATAATTCATTTACTTATTAATTAATTTGAAAAATAAATCAAAAAATTAATAAATTAATTTATTAAATTAATTAGTTTATTTATTAAATTAATTAATTAATTATTATAAATTAATTAATTATAAATTAATTATTTAAAAAATTAATTAATTTAAATATTAAGTATATTTTATAGGATATATACTTTCTTTATAATGCCATTACATATTTCTATTAATATAAAAAGTTTCAGAGCTTTTTATTCACTTTACTTTTTCGGGATTTCATGAACTGAAAAATGACAGTTTTCGTGAGAATGACCCATATATATATATATATATATATATATATATATATATATATATATATATATATATATATATATATATATATATATATATATATATATATATATATATATATATATATATATATATATATATATATATATAAAAATTTTTTTGTTGTCGCATATTTTGCAAAATTTCACAAGTTAGTTCAAAGTGTACTAAGTGAAAAGAATTCGTATTGACAATTTTGGCCAATATCATTCTTTTTGCCTCTTTTTATCCCTGGTTTTCGTTATCCCTAGAGGTTGTAAATAATTGTATTTCATGACGCATGTGCATGAGGGGAGGAAGAAAAAGTTTTGAGATCTCTCAAAATTAGAAAGCTAACCAGGGTGGTGGAATGAATTCCGCAAAGGGATTTCGTCACCTCCTTTGTCCTCCCCTCCCTCATAACAATTTATTCCCACGCGAGAAAGATAAATGATTTATATATGTATAGTCATTGGATGAGAAGAAAAGATAACATTCTCGTAAATCTTTCCTACTTAAATGATTTATAATTGCATCTTTGATATCCAACCTGAATATTAATTGCTTTAAGTAAGATTTATGCTTGTATGGGAAATTATTTAAAATTTTTTAGGAGGTATATACTACTTCAACACGTAACGAATTAACTTGTATTCAGTTTATATAAACCATTCAATATATTTTTAATTCCTAGTCAAAAATTGAGATACATTAGGGATGGGTCACAAATAAGTATTTATTCCGGGTAGAAATGAAAACGCTTTTGCAATCTAAGAAGTCACTTCTGAAGAAAATGGTACTGAAAATTGCAAAACTAATCTGAATGAATAGGGAGCAGTTAAAAGCGATTGATAATAACACTTCATTATTTCATCCGACAATAAAATTGTTTTTAAAGACTTCTTTTTCATTGGGAATTGAACATATTTTGATTTCGCCTTTCCCGCACCACCACCATTACTTTGTGGCTTTTTACGTGTTTATTTCATCGGTTTCTTGTTTTGATAAGAATCTCTCTCTCTCTCTCTGTATATATATATATATATATATATATATATATATATATATATATATATATATATATATATATATATATATATATATATATATATATATATATATATATATATATATATATATATATATATATATATATATATATATATATATATATATATATATATATATATATTCAGGGTGTCTCAGTTAAACGTTTCAGAACTCTTAAGAGGGGTAGGGGGCATCCTGGCGACTCGAAATCATATATCAATGCGAAGTTGGAAATGCTTTCCTGAAGCTGTGATGTACACAGAAGCACCATAAAGAAAAGAGACCCGTAAGTGAAAAATTGTTTTAATAATACATTGAAAAAATTATATGGCCTCCTCTGTCACCCGACCTATCATGTCTTGATTTTTATTTCTGGAGTCATATGAAAACACTGGTTTATGACACCCCTGTTGACACTGCTGAGGAGCTGGTTGCATGAATCGCAGTAACTGCCGGCGTGATATGCCTGGAGTATTGCAGAATGTTCATGCGCCGGAGATGTGAGGTGTACATTGTAGCCGGTGGCAGAAACTTCGAACACTTACTTTAACCCATGTACCATATAATTTTTTCAATGCATTATTAAAACGATTATGAGCACTTATGGTCTCTTTTCTTTATGGTGCTTCTGTGTACATCACCACTTCAGGAGAGCATTTCCGACCCCGCGTTGCTGTATGATTTCCAGTCGTCAGGATGCCCCCTACCCCTCTTAGGAGTGCTGAAACGCTTAACTGAGACACCCTGTATATATATATATATATATATATATATATATATATATATATATATATATATATATATATATATATATATATATATATATATATATATATATATATATATATATATATATATACATATATATATACATTGGAGAATACCCTGCATATTTGTTTTTACTATTTCCTGCTTATTTTGGATGATATTTAAAAACAATTAATGGAAGAAATGAAGGACTTTTCTCGTATCTGAAATTTTCATTTGAACTTAAATACAGCGTAGAGATAAAATGGACGTCGTTTTTGTTACACAAAAGATATTTTAAATATATATATTTTGCTTTTTTTAACAAAGCAGTGGCACATTTTAGGCAATGTTTTATTAATATGTTAAAATAAATTGTATGGAAATAATGGCATTAAATTATGTCAAAGTGAAAGACTTTTTGTTTTTGAAGAAAAAACAAACAAACAACCATTCCATTTGGAGTGAATGTTTTCAATTCATATGCGTATGAATTAAAAACCCCATACCATCACATCAGCTGTTAGAGCTGTATGCGATTGTACATCATAGGCAGAAGAGAGGCGTTTGTTACAGGTCTCTGAAGATGTACAGTGAGCAAAAAAAGTACGGACCTACCTGAATAACTTTTGATCGAATGATCAGATCTTCACGTTCTAGTACTCAATCTTAATGGCTAGAGGGCGTGACCTCAAATAGGCTAATGAATTAGTGCAGACGATATTTTGAGTTACGATATCAGACACATAAACGTACTTTCTTTGAATAAATTTACTGTTTTTTTCGACAGATTCAGATTTTTGATCCCCAAAATCTGGAAAATACAGTCCCAATAGTTTGGTCAGGTGAATGATCAAAAGTTTGGACCCTTTAATGTTAATTTTACTTTTTGCTATTCCGCTCTATCTTGAATTAAAACAATTTTCCACGCAATTACAAAATTCGTTTATCCAATGATTATTCCATGCAAAAAATAAGTGTTAGAAAATATTTAATATTTTGTATAATTCTTTTTAATGATGGCGGAAAGAATTTTGAATTGCAAGGTATGCAATCTTTTACATAGTTTTAAAGAATATAATTTTACATGGCAAAATATAAAATTTGAGCAAAATCAGTATAGTTCCTGACAAATCAAAATTTAAATTTACAACTTTAAAAAAAAATTGATTTCTCAGGAATTATTTAACCGCTTTCACTCAAATTTTGTATTTTGTCATGTAAGTCTACTTACTTTCAAATAACGTAAAAAAACTGTATGACTTACAATTAAAATTTTGTCTACTATTATTAATAAAAAATGAAAAATATTAAATGCTAACTAAGATTTATTTTTTGCACAGAATTATCTTGGGATAGACGAACTTTATAATAAGCAAAAATTTTTCAATTAGCTTAAAAAGTTCCCGAAATAAAGCGAAATACGCAAAAACTAAAATTAGTATAATGACGTCTAAACTTTGAATCGTTTTCCTGACCAAACTATGGGGACCCTATTTCCCTCTGACAAACTTTGCTAATTTAGTGAAAGTAAGTTTTTGCGTCTGATTTCGTAACTTGAAATCGTCTCTTCGCTAATTAATTAGCATATTTGAGGTTATCTCCTCGAGCCACTAACAATGCGCCCTTGAACATGAAGACCCAATCATTTCATTAAGAGTTATAGGAGGAACTGTTACAGTATTTGTTTATTTTTTTTTTGCACACTGTACCTTTGCAACCCGCAATTTTGAATCGATCTGCACCAAGTTATGTGCAAATATGTGCGAAGACGCAGTGCACCTAATTTTCTACTTTTTAAGATCGTCGACTCCTTTTACTTCGAAATGCGCAAAAATGAAATGCATTATGAAGCGAAGTAAATGTATTTTTATTCAGAGAAAGGGCGTTTCTGTGTCTTATTTCGTAACTTAAAATGTCGTCTGCACTAATTCATTAGCATATTTGAAGTCATTCCCTCGAACCATCAAGAATGAGTACTAGAACGTGAAGAACCGATCATTTGATTAAAAGTTATTCAAGGTGGTCCGTTTTTTTTAGCGTTTGTACACAATAGTTAGATTTTCCGTTTGAATCAGGTTAAGTACACTCAAACAAGTAATTGTTTAATATTCCAACGAAAACGAAATCCTTTGGTCGTATTACGTCATGCGCAATCAAACTGCATTTCTAATAATTTACATGTGCTCCTGATACTCACCTTCATGCACAAGACCCTATATTTACTTCTTTTTGCTCCAATTTTTATTATTAATGAGGGCAATGATTCAAGTACTTAAGCTCTATGTTTTTATGAAATATTTCCACAACAAAATGTTATTTTCTTGCACTTAATATAGTATTGTCCAAATCATGTAATTTACACGTCAGCACTTTTTTCCTGTAAATTTATTATTTAAGATAATCTGATGCCCAATGAGATATGGTATTAAACCGCTAATTATATTTGAAAACAAAAAGTATATTACATAAATTAGGAGCATTTAGCGTACATAACATAAATATCAATAGAGCACAGAATTATTTACCGTTATTGTTAACACCTTTTGAGAAGTGTTCGTAGATCAAGGAAATTAGTATAATAAATATATTTTTCATCAGCAGTAGTTTCAAGAAATCAAATCTCTGTTCTAAGAGCTGTATTAATGTAAAAGGCGTGTGCTGTCTGCATTTTTAGAATAGATGCATTTACATGCAGTCCCGTTTAAAATTTTGATTTTATAATAGTGTTTTATTTACACTTATAAAAATGCGTTAATTGAATCAAATGAAATGCGTTTTTGAATCAAATGAAAAGTAAACTGATTGAAAAGAGACAGAACGACAATCCTTAATATCTAAAAGAAGTAAAGCATTCCCGTAACAGCCCGTTGTAAGCCAGGGGGTCATGAAGGATGAGGATCTACGATTTCGTGACCAACGGCATGATTGTGACAATGTGGTTATCACTACTTACAGGTAGATTTTACTTCCTAGACAAGCTGGTACCCATCGATCTGAAACTTGGCTTTCTTTAAGCCGCAAATGGGGATCGAACCCCAGCTCTTCACAATGACAGCCCAATGCCTTAAAAACTGAGGCTGAATCTTTAATAACTATATTACTTATATCTTCTTATCTGATTGCTTTTTTTTTGTCTGGGTGAGAAATAGAGGGGGAATCTTTTATTAAGAGAGCAGCAGAGAAAGGACTGAAATAAAAAAAGAAAGACCAAAAGAAGAAATCGGAGGAAGAGGAAGGGACTTATCCTATCACATGACCCAGAAGATGAGGGGTTGGAAGAAGCAAGAAAATTGGAAAAAGAATGGCGCTTTCATTGACAGGTATTCGATACAAGAGAAAGAATGTTCAGATGAAGACGGACAATGACAGGAGAAAGGAAAAGAAGAGAAAATATATTATATCCTTTCATCATAGGCAACCCAGATTAGGAGGTCAATGAAGAAATCAAAATAAATATACCTATATTTCTCATTTGAAAAGTAATAAATAATAATTGTGTTTTTAATTTAAAAAAAAAAAGAAAAACAACAATTAAAAAAATAATAAATTAAAAACATTAATATCGTTGGATATTCAACAAGAGATTTGCAATACGCTGTCAAAATTTGTCTTGTACCCTAACCTCAAAAATGGCGGCAATAACTTTTCAAAGAGGATGAAAATGATAGGATATTATAAAATGATATAACACAGTTCATGGTTATTTGAAAATTGAAATAAAATTATTTTTAATGCACGACTAAAACCAATCATATACATTTTACCTGTGAACTGTTTCAATTGTAGCGTTGAAGAAAATAACCAACTTACATCAGCCAACTCTGAATCTATTGCTAACAAGCAACTGGTGATATAAAATGCTTTTAGTAAATAGTTAACGTATGGTGTGAAAGTGCATGAACTTGGTTTCGACTTTTCAATTCATAAGAGGATCAGATTTACACTGGTTATCATAAATTAAGGAAAAATCACAAAAATAGCGATAACTCTTTCAAAAGTAAGCCAAACCGTGCAAAATTTGCATGTGTTGTCCACTAAGAGTAGCTGAGTAAAATTGCAATATGCAAATTAGTGGCGCTGCACTCGGCTTACGTCATCTGCCTGGAGAATAAAAGTCCAAGTTTGAGAGAAAGCACACAAATTTTACTGTGATTGCGACATTGAAAATCTGAGATAGCCAATTCGTAATAATGACCTCTAGGCATCATTTGCCTGAAGAACTACGATGGAGAGCCATCGGGAGACTAGAGGCAGGGCAGAGTCAATCAGAAGTGGCCAGATGGCTAAATGTGAGTCCATCTGTGGTTCATAGACTTTGGAGGCAATTTCAAACCACAGATTCGGCATCTAGGAGGTTCAGTCAAGGACGGCCAACTGTTACGACCAGTGCCGATGACCGATATTTGACATTAAGTGCACGCAGGAATAGAACCGCTACTCCGACACATCTTAGATCCTCTCTTGCTGCAGCCACCGGAAGGTTGGTGTCAACGTCAACTGTGCGCAGAAGGCTCCACGAAGGTGGTCTGTATGCGAGACGACCAGCCATTTGCGTGCCGCTCACATCACGCCATAGGAGAGACCGTTTGCAGTGGGCCCGACAACATGTCCACTGGACGTCAGATCAATGGAGGCCTGTTCTCTTTACGGATGAGTCCAGGTTTAGTCTAGAAAGTGACAGTAGACGTTATTTGATATGGAGAGAACCTGGGACCCGTTATCATCCATCAAACATCCGTGAAAGAGATGCATACGGAAGAGGCAGTGTCTGTGTTTGGGGAGGCATATCCTTAGGAGGGCGCACATACCTCCATGTCTTTCCAAGGGGAACCGTGAATGCTCAGGTTTATCGAGACAACATCCTTGATGCTTATGTGCGCCCATATGCCGGGGCAATTGGTGATTGCTTCCTGTTACAGGACGATAATGCAAGACCACACAGAGCTCGCATTGTTGATGATTATCTTCAACAGGAAACAATTACTCGCATGGAGTGGCCAGCTCGATCCCCGGACTTGAATCCTATCGAGCACGTTTGGGATGCTCTAGGGAGGCGTGTATCTGCCATCAATCCGCCCCCTCAGACCCTTGCCACGCTTGCAACTGCTTTACAAGAGCAATGGCTCTCACTTCCTATTGAACTGATAGACCGCATAATTGAAAGCATCACACATCGCTGTTTGTGCTGTATTGCTTCTAGAGGCAATCATATTCCATATTAAAGGTACTTTTTCTATTGCAAACCGATACTTCCAATTTGTTTATTTTATACATGTGCTAATTTCTATACTACTATTAATGTCTGATAATTTCTTTTTATGTTGTTTAATACCTTACTATGTGTTGTATATTGTGGGTAAGTTTCATAAAATTCCATGTATAATTTCTTGAGTTATCGCGATTTTTGTGAATTTTCTTTAATTTATGATAACCAGTGTATTTACACTCTGTTGTTGACGTATGCCTGTTAAGGCAGAGGGGTGCGATTGTTCTTGTTTTCCAGTGGCGCCACCTATGGCCAAGAATTCGACGTCTTCCACACCCATACGCCACACCCGTTTATAGGGCGGACCCATTCATACATCCATTCATTCATCCACAGATCGTAATTTTGACCTGAATCAGAGAGCGATCAATCTCCTATCCAGTACCCTCAGAGGTATTGATTTGTTATGGGAACATGGAGGACTTTGCGACTCGACAGATTTAACGTGCATCAGTCACCATTTACTACATGGGGAATATTCGGCAGGTGGGGTTCGAACCCACGGACTCTCGGAGATGGGCACAGCTCCTTACGTACTATCATTTATACTCTTTAAATTGTATATGAAAGCTCTATTTCGCGTTTTCTTGAAATTAAGAGTTTCTTAGCACAATTGTTTTAGTTGGTCAACATTTAATTCAAAGAGATAATGAAACAACATTTTTAACTGTATTAAAACAATGTATTGCCGGTTGCAGTGTAATGAAGGCTGAGTACAACGGGATGGTGGTCAGTATTGTGCGTGTTAACTTTAATTATGGGTACACACCCCATTTTCAACACGTGAAACAGGGCGAATCAAACATCACTGACGATTTTACACAAAAGCATAATAAATAAAACTCGTTACACATTTTATCGTATTTTTGGAAATCCTTTGTACATAATGCCACAAAAACATTACGAAACTAAAACGTAATCTTAATGTTTTATAAGGTTGACCTTAAATTTTTATATTGATTAGTGCATATGATATTTTGAGTTACGAAATCGGAGACAAAAAAATTATGAATCTTCCTTCGATAGATTCAAATATTCGACTTTCTAGATAGATGTAACTGGAAATTTTTTTTCCTCCTAAATGTTAATGTTTCTCTTTACTTTCATAACTCTAAAAGTATTTAAGCAAATTCTAAAAGATTCAAAGATAAAAAAAAAATTGTTTTGATGTATTTATTTAGCATTTTCGAATATTTTGTTTTTTAATAGTGGTCTACAAATTTTCAAATCGTTAGGTAAACCACATCTTAGACCATTTTCAATAATGTAATTTTGAACAGAAATTTAAAATGAAACTAAAATCGATCGAATTCTTAGTCAACCATCCAACTTCAAAAACATCATACTTCAATCCATCATCATTTGACATTGTTATTCCGGTTTTTTTATAGGATGTGGCACCCACTCCCCTTCTTATTAAACACTATTTAATCATTTAAAAAGTAAAAGTTATATTAAATTGTTACGTATCCTTAATAATTCGAGTAATGAGACATGTTGGCTCAGGGAATAGAGCGTTTGCCTTCCAATGGGTTGAACCGGATTCGAATGCCAGTGATTGCTGGTTGATAGGAATTCCACATCCAGCTTGCACTGACCACAGTGCTGACGTAAAATATCCTCAGTGGTGGACGGACAATGGGTTAGAGTCCCCTTACCGTCAGGCTAACTGTGGGAGGTCCTCGTAGTTTTCCTCGCTATATAATACAAATACGAGTTAGTTCCATCAAAAAAGCTCTCCACGGAGGCAAATTTCTCCAGTAATTGATCCAGGAGTTCCCTTGTCTTCTGGATTGGATACAAAATGACAGGGTTACGGAGATGAACATTAATAGTCGTAATCCCAAAAATTCGGTCGGCTGTTCAACGACGGTTTTACTATAAAATAAAAAAATAATTCGAGAAATAGGATTATCTATGAGAAATTAAATAACACCCTGCTATATATTTGTGTGATGCATTTCTAAATAAAAAAATTGCGTTTTTCTCTCTTTGTTTTAATTCCATACAATTGAATATTGCATTCTCATTGAGACCTCTATTAAAATAATTTAAAATTAAATTATTTCAAAATCTAAAATTAAACTAAAAAATTAATTAAACTAAAAAAAATTAAACTAAATGATTACAATTGAATTTGATTCATAATCCGTTGAGAAATATGTTCGAGATTTTCTTACGTTTCTCTCAGAATTAATAGGGAGATTTCGCACTTTTACGTTAGCTTCCATACGCACCCGTACGTAAGATTGCAGCAACTGCGCATGCTCGCATTTATTTCAGATGCTACGTACCTATAAACTATGTTGGCGGGATTCACGCTGCTACAAAGACAAAGCTACAAACACGCTGTTTACAGCTGTTAAATGCTGTTTTCTGTTTAAGCATGAATTCGAACTAAAAACATGTACATGAAATGCGAATTTAAAGTAATATACTTATGAAATTTAGAATTTAATTGCGAGATATTACAATTGCTGGATTTAATAAAAATATATTGGTTTTTGTTTAGCATTATGGTTGTCTAATTGCACTAGTTCCATATGAAAATGAAATCTCTCTCTCTTTATATACACAATATATATATATATATATATATATATATATATATATATATATATATATATATATATATATATATATATATATATATATATATATATATATATATATTTAAATGATATTAAAATGATATTCCACTTCGTTAGCGTTTTTGACTTACGGATCTATTCAAAATCTCTTATTTTTCAGTCACGTAAGTTTCGTATTTTTTCACTGGCTCATAAGTATTTCACCAGAACTGACACATGTGCACTAGTTGTGCGCATGTGCAATTGCTTGAAATCTTATGTACGGGAACTAACTTAAAATTTGCGAACTCTCACTAATATATTCAGTAGTAACAAGCATTTGTTCTTTGTCTCTTTTATGAAAGTCCTGTAAAAGTTGTTTTTTAGCATGCCTTCTAATGGAGCGCAGAAGCAAACTCCGAATTGTTTCCTTCTTAATATCTCTGATTTCAGATGAAAAAAGAAAATACGCATTTACGGAGGTTAAATTTATACGCCCCAAAATATCTTTGGTTGTAAGGAATATATGTATAAAATACAATTGCGTTTTAAATTTTAGCATAATTAATTGTCCTTATAATAATATACTTTATTTACTTTAATATTTTGCAAGCGCAACATAACTATTCTCGCCACACGCGAGAGTTTTAGTTCGAGAGGGAAATTATTAAAGGAATTAATAACGTAATGTTAAATTTTGTTTTGTTCTATTTAAATTTTTTTTCATGCTTTAAATTAAATTAAATTAAATTTATCAATGATTCAGTGCCGCAGAACAGTCATAAAATCGGCCGGTCTTATTAACTCAGGTGACATAATGATTTGTATTGAATTACGTTTATCTATTATCTTAGATTTCACGGATTGACAAGTTGGAACTTTTTATTTTCTGAATACAAGTCATTAAAAATGCTATTGTTAATGATTTTCTACTATAGTATACTTTAGAAGCATTCCTTTTTAGCACCCAGAAGTAGTTTGTAATACTAATGTAATACTAATAATAGTTGTTTGATTTCAGTTTCCTTAATAACGAATTTTTAATGTCAAAATATCTTATCACTGTGTTTATCTTTCACAGCGCAGAGATTTTCAGGGAATAAGCCCAAATGAGAATCCATAAAAAATGTAATTTTAAGAACATGATATAGCCCAGAGCTAAAATTTTTTAAGAAATTCAGAAATCAGTTCTTCATAATTGATGAGAAGATTTTCACATTCCAGAAACACTATTTTAATTACAATTACTATTATTTTAATCGATCTAAAAGAAGAAAAATCAAAGTCAACTTTTGTGGCCATATTAAGGGTTATCATTGAAAAGTTCATTGGAAACTGCTAAATGTAACTTTCTAACGAACAACGGTTGGCCAGTGTAATCAGTTTCAATTAAGAATGGAAAATACAATTTACAAAGATATTTTCATAAATCTAATAAAATATGTTTTACGTCTGATCATTTTACGGATAACCATACTTAGCAAGCAAAGAAAATATTTGTACTCTGATTTGTACACTGATAATAATAATAATATTAATAATTATTAATTATACTTTTTTTTAATCTTAATTTACGTTGTTTAAACCTAATTATATATATTTGATGAGGATGAATAAAAAAATGGAATAATGAAACAAATATGTCTGTTTGTATCAGTCTAAAAGTCATATATTTTCATCATTTACACCCACTTAGTAGTAATACAAATAAAAAAATTTAACATTTTGAGGCATAATTACAGCTGTGAATAATACATTTTCTTTCATAAAATTGCATTCTACTTTCGGTCATTCTCATATTTTTTTTCATGAAGAAAAGACAATAAATTCTGCTGGAAGTACGTTTTACGGAGTTGTTGGGGGTCTCAGAGACAAAAATATGTCTTTTCTCCATCTCATAAACAGGAGGTATAAAAATTCCGGGATATGAAATCAAAATATTGCAATCATAAAACAACTCACTACTGCCATAACATATACATGCGTCATACTCAACTAAGGATTTGATTTTTGCAGGTGACTTGCACCTGATTTTTTGATAAAATATCAATGCCTGTCAATTCTGAAATGTTTACATCAGGAAATTCCGCATCAATTACATCAGGAAATTCCGCATCAATCTGTTCAGAAAATTTTTTTAACTACGTTTATAAAAATATTTCTGACAATGGATTTGGATTAGGCTAGCCTTATTTTTTTTTTAAAAAAATAAAAGTTTTAATGATAGGTTTGAGTTTGATTAGCTATGTTTTCAACAATAATAAAACTATCTAACATTTCAAAAGTATAACCTTTCTAAAAATTAATGAAGTTAATGAATTTGCGTCGAGTTAATTGAGGCTTTGAATAGAAATATTATTCTTAGCAAAAAAATGAACATGACAAGCTTTAAACGCCTGCAATGGCAGTTGAGTTTATTTTACATTCATTTTGTTTCACATTCATTGACTTCATAAGGGGGAAAGGATGTCATTTGTGAGTACTCTCACAATGTCGTCCAACATCATGAATCTAGGAAAAAACTTATATAGGTTATCTAATTTTTTGAGCTCTGCTAACATCCCCAAATATTAATTGCAATTTATTGTAATTTCGGTATTCTTCAAATAGCAACCTTTTACAATTTTTACTTCATCAGACGGTCTGTCTTTGATATTTATCCTTTTTCTATTACTTTTTATTCTTATATCCTTATTATTTTTCATCTTCTATCATTATTTTTATGAAATACTGCCACCAAACGAGGGAAAACTCGCGATTACAGCATATCACACCAGCAACTACATTTCAGGTCTGTCTACATTTTTTCCAATGAATCTATTTAAGGTTTAACGTTCTCTGGCTTATTATTTGGTTCTCCAACGGTTAAAGATGTCAGACTTCTACACTCTCTCGACGAAAATTTTTTTTTCTAATTTGATTGAAGTAATTAATAATTAAAATTTTATTTAATAAAAGTTCAAAGCACACAAAAAAATGCTAAGCTCGATCTCTTTCAAATATATTTCACTACCTTGATCATGAAATAATAATAGAAAAAAAAACTTTCACTCAAAAGTATTAAAAAAAAATTTAAAGTCTTGCGAATTACTTTAACTTAAAACAAATTTATAATAACGTATTAACATCAAGTCGTATTCTTATTTGAAACGTTTGTTATTTTGTTGCAGAAAAAAGACCTAATTCTGCAATATTACATTCTTAAAACATTCCGAGACTTTTGTTAAGACAAATTATTCTTTTCTGAGCAGTTTCTGTATTAACTTTGTTCGTTTTTATTGTTGTTTTCTTACTACTATGAAAATTGACGAACGTGGGAGAGAAAAAGACTAACTGACAAAAAAAAGTTGAGACATTTTCTTGGACATTCCGAGAAAGCAATAAAAGGGGTGAACAAATTCAGGAATAAATAAGGACGAACAAGTCAAACCTTTGAAAAGGTCTTTCCTTTTCCTGCCCTTCTTTCACCTTTTATATTCTTTTTTTTTTTTTTTTTTTTTTGACACACTCACTAATGCGACCACCCCCCTCTTCAGCGGAGGAAGGAAAAATAACGAAATTTAAATCCCTATTTGGGGAAAAAAAGAATCTATCGATAAAAGGATTCTGAATGCATAAATGGAAACAACCAGGATTTTCGTTATTTCCTTCTCGACATTTTTTTATGTAGTCTTTTTCTCCCCTTTCTGATGGGTCAAACTGATGGGAGTTGGTGGGGTTTTTCGAATCAAAGTTTGTTGTGAGAAATCGAATAAAAAAGGGAAAAAAATTGAAGAAACTTTATTGACAGAAAAGACATTCAACAGGATTCTGGAAAAAAAGGCATTCTTTTCGAAGACACAATTTTGATTTTCAATATTTTTTCTTCTTTTGCTGGAAAACAATGCATGGTAATACACCGTCCATTTTTTTAAAAGTAATTTTACTTATCTCTACAAATCTTTTTTGGAAAAATACCGTTATTTGAGTGATGTCCAAAAAATCATGAATGATTTGAAAAACAATTAAAATGGATGATTTGCTGACTTTTGCTTAGGAAATTAGTTTTTTTTTTCGAAGCGAATTTCAGAATAAATTTTCAAGTACAACAACAGATGACGCTGCTGACTGAAATAACCTTGAAAAATGTTTTTTTGATGCTTATCAAACCATTTCAAATAAAGTATTACCAAGAGTGGCTGTTGCCCTCAAATTGCAACACAATGTTGTTCTTACAGTTATTTCTGTACTGTACTGATAGCTAGTTCTATTAAAGAACTTTCATTTACATTTTTTTTAAAAATTGGTGGGTACGAGAAAATAGCCTTCTTTTCTAGGCAGAACTCAGGAGACCATCTTTTCGTCAAACATTATTATTATCTTCTTCTGTTTTTCAATTAAATTTTCAAACCAATTTTTTTTCTGGGACATCTTAGAGAGAGAAATAGTTGCTTTTTCTAAAACTCTTTTGGTATAAAAAAATTCTCTCCTGACATTGAATTAATGCATATCATATCGTCCAATAAACTATTTATTTATCTCTTATATTGTGATATTTCTTATTCAGCTCTATTTTGATTATAGAGATATTTAATAGATATCTGAACTCGTCTTCAACTATATTTTTCATATATTTTACCCATTTCATATATTTTTTATATATTTGCGGTAAACCTATTAAATTACTGTTTAAAAATCATTAAATGGTAAATAAGATGTAGGGTGAAAGTTTGCAGTTGGGGCCCTTCTTATTACTCGTATAACTATCTTTTATATTCCTAGAAAATACAAGAAAAAATGATTTAGTGAGATTTTTTAATTGTGAAGATAGATATTAAAAGGAAATGGAAGATTTTATGGGCAGCATATTTGCTGTAAAACCTCCAAGGTACAGTGCTTAATTTGAGGTCAACCCTATTTTACATTCTAACTGATATATGTATTTAGTTTTTGATAGGCTATATTTGTTTTCATAATATATTTCATGAACAACTGTAAACAGTTAACATATGAAAAAAATAATTAGTATAAATTGCAAGTGAATTTGTAATTTCTAAGTAATATCTTTAGCAGAAAGCACTTGATGAGTTTTTTCAGTATCCGGATATTAAAAGAAGAACTTAAAAATCAAAATTGTAGATTAAGTTGCTATTGTAACCGATCGAAATGATTAGGCTTAAATTTCAGGTCAATAGAAACAGGAACTAACGCTGTGAAGCCAAATCTTTGTTAATAGATTAAAGCAATTTAGGATTTTTTCATAGAATACTTTTTTGTATTTTTCTTTAAAAGTCTGTTATCGTCAAGAAAAGAAAACTTGCTTGAAAAACAGTCTGGTATTAGCGAGTAGGGATGGTTGAGTTGCTCCCTAATTACTGACTAGGAGCTCATTGTTGATGAAACGAGTGCCCAGATAGGAGGCAAGTAAAAAAAAATATTTTTACTTTAAAATTGCGCGTGGTTTTTATTAGCACACATAATGACACTAAGAAATCTGCTAGAAAGTAAATGTCCTACTAGGATACCAAATCATGACTGAAAAGTAATACAAAAAGAGAAACTTGTTATAACCATTTATATTCAATATGTATCATTAAAAATATCATTTTAAGGAACTTCTTCCAAAATGTTTAAACATGACGAATTAGAAACACGCTTAATGCAATTAACGGTATTCTTTAACTAATAGCGATGAAACGGTCTGAAACAATAAAAGGCGAAATATGCGCATTATGTTATTTGAAAATAAAAATTTATCTCGAAACTGCTCTGTTTGTTAAAAAATAAAAGTATAGAAACTTCTAGATAATTTTTATTACTTTATAAAATTATGAATGCTACAACGGACGACGTAACAGTTCTGAAACAGTAAGTGCTACATTCTTAATATAAAAATAATCATTTTCCGGCATTGGATTACGAAGCTATAATGGTTATTTTTAATGAATGTTTACTATTGATGGTTACGGGATGAATGGTTACTTTTAAAAGCGAATAAGTTTCAAACTTAGCTCAATATTCACCAACAGATGACTTGATTAACTGGAAAAAACTATGAAACGATGTTTCTAGGGTTGACTATCTCTAACGAAATGCTATTATCATTTAATCTCTTTCTTACTATCACATTGTTGCTGAAAATGCCAGTAATTTTGAAAAAAATTGTTTCATTGCTTTTTCTAGTCAGAAGTGCACCCGCAGTAGGAATTTATTTATAATTTTATGATTTGATATGACTCAATTAATTCTTTGGTTTCCTGATGGATCGCAGGAGGCAACGTTTGTACTTACTTGATTTTAATTTTCATTGGCTTTTTTAAATTATTGGACATTTTGCAGAACCCAATAAAAGGAATAAAAAAGAAAATGAAAACACTGACGATATTTAAACTTTATTCTTGATTGACCAATACGTAAGCGACGAAAAAAAATGTTTTACTACAAATTTTGAACACCACCTTTTTTCACAATGTCGAAAAATGTTTAGCAAAAACTACTACATTCTATTTTTATCTGGAGCCTGGAAAGTTTATCGTCTGCATTTCGGAAAATTTATTGTCCATTCGACGCCAACACTGCAATATCTGTGACCACCACACACTCCGAATATTTACTGCTCCTACAGTATTAATTTCCTTTTTATCCATCTTCTTGTGTGAGGTTTTTTTATACATATATTTTTTTTTTTACTTGACACAGAATCTTGTCAAAAGAAAATACTTTGGAAAAAAATAAGAGTCATTTTCTCCCCATTACTTCTATTTAGATGCCGAAGCGCAACAAAATTAGGTGCCAACATTTTGTTCTTTTCGTTCCGAGACGTTTTGAATTCATGTTAAATAATATAAAAAAAGTGTCGAAAACCTCGACATTTTGAATATAACTATTTAGATATTAAATTGTCTGATAGCAATTTTAATCGAGTAAACCATATTAAATAAAGTATTTGTTCCCGATTTTATTAAAGAAAAAATCTATGCAATTAACCATTTCAATGAGATATGCTTTACAGTTACGATGGAATTGAATAAGTTGATATAAATTTGAAAAATTCTTTAAAGAATGGTAAGAGCTATTTTATAATAATTTATTATAAAATAATATTATTAGGAGTCATTAATACTTATTTAATGAACCATTTCAGAGTACTGTTAAAAAGATTTTGTAACGGGAACATTTTTAAGGACTGACAAAAAATTTATAATGATTTATATAATGAATCATTTGTAATTGTTTATTGAATAATTATTCAATATACATAGTAGTGCTCATTATATATAGTAGCTAATTATAATTAGCTACTATATATAATGAATACTTAAATGAATAATGGGCGGTCATTCCAAATTCTTAATTTTTATATAATGAATCATTAGCTATTATTTAATTAATTAAAACGGACCGTCAGAGATGAATTCCAAAATACTGCTAGTATTAATAAAGCAATATAAAATATCTCGTGCAAATAATTAGTATTTTACGTTCAACAAAAAAAGTGTTAACGTAATTTGACTGAGACAATAACTGAGATTTGAATCAAAATAATTTCCTCCTTATTAAGAAAAGTGCTTAAACTTAGGAAATAATTTTCTTCTTTATAGCATTTTAAATAAGTTTTTTACATACTTTTCATAAACCTATAGTCAGTGAGCTTTTTATTCTGGGAACAGTGCGTGATTTAAGAAAATGGACACAGCGAACAATGCGTGTTTAACAATACGTACACTGCAAGAAATGCTTGGTAAAGAATATGGACGCAGCAAGAAATGCGCATTTAAGAATATGGATGCAATAAGAAATGCGTGTTCAAGAATATAGACGGAGTAAGAAGTGCTTGTTTAGGAAAATGTACACAACTCGAATCACGTGTGTAAGAAAGTGAAACAGCTCAAAGTTCATGTTTGCAAAAATAGACCATGCTCAATTTGCGTGTTTAAGAATTTGGACACCACCCGAAATGCGTATTTTATTATATGTACACAGCAAGAAGTGTGTACTTAAAAAATGTTCATAGTTCGAATTGCGTTTGTAAAAAACAGAGAAACAGCTCAATATTCGTGTTTAAGAAAATGGACACAGCAAAAAATACGCCTTTTCAGTGTTCAACCCAATTTTAGCAACTGAACAAAGAATTTCCTGTTCATTTTTCCTTACTAAGCATAGGGGCATTATTACGCATGTAACTTTTTAGACATCTCTTCATAATCAGAGCACTAAAGCGATAAAATGTTTTCAAGAAATCTGAATTGCTCCAATGCCAATACTACCACTATTATAAATTTATAGGTAACGCAAAATGAAAAATAATAATAAAAATTAAAAAGAACTGCTCACTTTTAATGTCTACAAAACAGGTTAATTTAAAAAAATGCACGAAATGATTAATTCGAATAAACGACATCACATTTTGAATTTATTTGGATTCGTTAGTTTATTCTTTTAAAAAAAGGAAAAGAAGAAAGAGATGTTTGAAAAACGGAATCATATAATTTGTCCATTTTCTTAAGCATGCATTTTGATTCTGGCTACGATATAAACATACATAAAAATAAACACTCAAGAAAAGTTTATTTTATTAAAATTTCCAATTTCCAATTTTTTGTAATCTACAAGGGGTGAGAGATGCGTGACTTCCCCATCAGATTCTTAGGCTACGCTACTGTAAATATGAGCTGCAAAAAGTGCTTTTCACATTCATTTTACAAAAAAACGATTGCTTGCCTTAAAACTTGCTTTATTATTAATATTAATCATTTATTTATTACAAGTACTCAAATATTGGTTATGACTTACCTTTAGTTCTCCAACACCTCTTTAAATTTAGAGTGCAGAACGCGTGTGAAGATGTGAGGTATTGTTGTTGTTGTTGTCGTAGGCCATTAAGGTACGATTGTTCTTGTTTTCCAGTGGAGCCATCCATGGCCAATAATTGGTCTACTGTCACGTCAGACCTGTTTATAGGGTGGACCCATTCATACATCCATTCATACACCCACAGACCGTAATTTTGACCTGGACCGGAGAATGATCCATCTCCAATTCAGCACACCGATATTGATTTGTTATAGGAACAAGGAGGAATTTGTGACCCGGCAGATTTAACGTGCACCGGTCACCATTTACTGCATGTTCAGTCTTCGGCCGGTTAGATTCGATCTCGCGTTCTCCCGAACGTGAGTCCAGTGCCCTGCCAATCAGGTTATCCCTGCCCCTTGTGAGGTATTAAAGACTTGATATTGTTCATTCGATAGAGAGAACCCGAGATTTTAAGCCTGTGTCAATAGATCAGTCAAGACCTGTAGAAACACCAAAAAGTGGAACAGTTGCATTTCTTTGAAAGTCAAAAACATTCTACTGTCTTTGAATCTGGTAACATATTTCCTTCTCATTAAGAGTGTTCTCGAATGACAAGAAAGCTTTTCCAGAGGGTTTTGAAAGACCTGTGAACCTTTTTTTGCCAAAAAGTCAGCGTCTTCACTACCAATGAGATGGAATCTTATAAAAAGAGACACAAATTAATTTCTCTCTGAAAACTGGAGTTCTAGCATAGAAAACAGCTTCGAGTTTAGCATAGAAAACAGTTAGTTAATACAGAGTGAGAATTTTATTGTTCTTTTTCTTTGTTGTTGTTATTTTATAACTGTCATTGAACAGCTGACCCAATCTTTTTACTTACGACTGTTCATGTTCAACTGCGTATCCTTGTAATTTTGGACCCAATTCAGAGGACAAGGGAACTTCTGGATCAAGTATTGGGAGAAATTCACCTCCGTGTAGGACTTTTTGATGGTACTAACCCGAATTTGCATTACATGGGGGGAAAAACCACGAAAACTTACCACGGTTATCCTCGAGGAAAGGGGACTCTTATCCATGATCCCACTGTGGGCCAGAAGGCCATGATCTTTGACCAAAATTCAAAAATTAAATTTTCAACTAAAATATGTGTAGGCAGTTTTAATATATCCCAAATTAAGTATTTACAATAATTTATTTCAGAAATATATATAGGAATTCCCCCTTACTGTTACATTTTTATCAGAGTAATTAGTCTGAAATTATACCACAATTTTTTAATTTGTTGGATTACTTAATACTCTTGACAAACTTATAGTTTAAATCTTATCGTTTGATATTTTACAATGTTTGAATTACTTTCGAAAATTAGCTCCGAAAAGTTCCGCGAGGTAATTAGCTAAAAAAACTTTTGTTGTCTTCTTTGATGTTTCTTCTTTCGAAAAAACTTGCCCCATTTTGCCCGTATTGCAAAGGTGGACTAAATATACCGAAAAACAAAAAGTATGTTTTTTTTCCTGTTTTCGCGCTATTTAGTAATTAATTCGCGTTATTTTGTAATATTACTTCGGATATATAATTTGCTTTTCATTTTTAATATAAAATTACGAAAATTATTATATTTTCATTGCTATATTTAATTATTTAAACGTACTACACTATTTTATTATTTTCGCTCGACATATTTCAGCCGCCATTTTTTTTTGTTGGTATTATTAGTATATTTCAAAATTTTAACCATGAATTCAATTTACCTGCACATAAAAACCCCTAAATAAAACCCCCCAAATTTTGAAGCAAATATTATCGAAATACTAGTTTTGGTCACGAAATCTTGGATGCTGGTCCACTGTGGATCCGTATATCACTGAGGATATTTTACGCCAGCACTGTGGTTTGTACAAGCTGTGCGCGGAATTCGCATCAACTAGCCATCGCTGCTTTTCGAACCACTTCATTGGAAGATGAATGCTCTGAAACATCACGACTCTTGGTTTCAGTTATAGAAATATTTTGTTCAGAAAGATAGAGATCTAAACGACGGCTGCATCCATTACTGTGCTGCTCTATTAAAAAGAAAATTATCCAACAGTTTGGCGATCGAATTCTATAAAATAGACATCTGTAACTGAAAAAAAAAAAGATAAAAGAATGAGTGAGAAAAAGCGGACGAAACGTTCACTTTTCATCGTCATTTCCAATCACGTTCGAAAAGATGATACTCATCAAGGGTGATGATGATCGTCATACTGGTGGAAAGAGATACGGTTGCAGTTACAATGGCAGATGTGGTTATTAGAAATGAAGGATAGAGAGAAAGGAGGTCCCTTCATCAAGAGGACAGTGGAAGAAGAAGAAGAAAAAAATCGGTTTCAAGAATTCGATCGTTCCATTCGCTGATTGAATTTTGTGGAGAATGTTTTCTCACCAAATCATGCTTGCCGAGCGTGATGTTCGCGCCAAATGAGCTCCATATAACGCAGACTGTGAATTATAATAGGAATAAAAAAAAGGAATAGTGAATAGAAAGTAGTGCGTTTTCTCACATTTTAAATCGAACAGTTATATTTTGTTACAAGAACAATACATATTACTAAGCAATAAAGTGCGTAAAATAACTATTCAGAGCAGCTGTATAATTTGCAATCTAATGACTGGATTCTTAGGGGCAATATGAATGAGGGAATTTTAACTATGCGTTGTGCAAACAATAATTTAAATTACGAAAAGAGACAGAAAAAGCTCATCAAGAAAAAAAAAACTGGTCACTCCTGGAAAATCACGAAAAATAACATTTATAATCATGTTATTCCGTTTCTGTAGTTGTTGAGAACCTTTAATCGGCTCAAAAGTGAGTTCGAAATGTTTTGAGTGCTCTAGTTTACGCACGAAAAACCACCCAATGGATGATTACAGAGTTTTAACTGATCACGTCTCTTCAATGTGGTTCGAGTTGAGTGATTTTACAGATGTGTAAGCGTCATCTTCCAGTCTATTGCTGACCTCTTGAAAATGTGGGGCATACGTGGAATGGAGATGCAACACTTCTTCCAACAGAATGTTAAAACATTTTTATTTTTAGATAACATAGCGGTGCTTTTGAGATTGGCAAATAGAGCTAATCCCTAATCATTTACATCTATCACGTGTCAATTAGGTTTAACATGAATGAATATCATATAATCTAAAATTTCAAAAAAAAAAAAATGTCTCTAACTAGGAACTTCAAACTTTTACGTTATTTCAAACTGTTTCACCATAATTGATAAAATCGCACATTTCAAGTACAGTTATCAAAAAGGTCTTGATAAATGAACATTTAAAAAATTACCAATTTATAGGTTCAAAAAAAATGAAAATGAAAGCATTTTTAATTTTGATGAAAAATTAGAATTAATATTTTAAAAATTCGTGAGGTCTAAGGTTTGAAATTAGCACTGATAATAAAAATGAAACTATTATTTTTTATTAATGCGTGAAACTCGCTGAGAAATTGATTATCGTAGTAAAACAATTCGTGTCATATGTGTCTTCGTCAGCCAATTCCACTTCATTAATATGAAGTCTGTAACAATTCTTCTATTTTATTATTCGTCTTTTTCCGAAGGACGAAAATAATTTGAAATCAATTTAATTTTCCTTTCTTTACCGTCGATTGTAACAGAAAAGATTCCGTTCTCTATCTTTTTTTTTTTATTTCTTTATTCAAAGAAAATTCAGATATCTCTCTCTAAAATTGAAACAAAATGTTTTAGCTCGAAAAATTTTTCATTGCTCAAAATATTAATAACATTCTTTTGGCTAATAAAATATTTAAGGAATTTATTAAAAGTGTTAATCCAAAACCTTGTGTTTGTGTGGAATTTTTAGAATGCATGCTGTGTTTGGGGAATTGTTATAAATTCTTTTGGCTAGTGCAGTGGAAAATTTGGAAAAAAGTGCTTTAGAATGATATAATGCTCAATTTTTATTGTTATTGTCTAAAGAATATATTTTAAAAACATTTTAAAATTTATAGCTTTCCACGCGAAATAAATCTTTTAAATATTAACCATGTAAATAACCATTTCCATGTGAAATAAATCTTATTATTAACTTAATGATTCAATTACATAAGTTGAATATGCATTATTTCTTAGCAAATTTTGGAAGTGTTCGTTCATTTGTTTTTTCGATAAATTAACATTACTGCAAATTCTTTTAATTTCATTCAAATAATGGTATTTTAATGAATGTTTTTAGAAACAATAGAATTCTGTTTTATTAGTTTATCTATATTAAATTTTAAATCATCTCTCTTATTGTGCAAATCAACAATACAGATATTTTCCTCTTTTTTAATATTCAAATCTGAAAATTAAAATTAATAACGTCATCATGATTACAAAGCAAGAATAATTCCTCGGAGTAAATATTATTGAACAAAATTGTATATTTTTAAAATAAGAGATAATTAAATCACTAATAAATCTAAAAGCTAATTTAATTTTAAGAGTAAATTTTTTTCATAATAGTGTATACATAATTAAGCTAATAGTGATGAATAATCAGATGCTTGTGGTATTGCATCAATTTGAACAAAAATATAATTTCCATTTCAAAAATAATTATTAAAAAGACAAAAAATGAATTAGAATTTTCCAATAATTAATTAGCAGTTAAGGATATTTTAATAATAATAGTAATAACTTAAAAGAACATCTTTTAGTTTAGAAAAGGGAATGTTACTAAAGAGATCATGGAAATCAAAAGTCGGAAAAGAATTAATTTCATTTTGCTTAATAAATTCTAATATACGTTGAATTTTGGTGATTTTTTCTCTAAGAAACGGTGATAATATTGTTAATAATTTTTTTTAAATAGTTAGAGAAAATGGTTCCCGGTTTAGTTAAGTAAGAACTACATTGTAAAAAATTACGAACTATGTTGCGCCAAACATTGGTATTCATTTGCTGGCTACAGAAATTGGTGTTCAGTTTTACTATATATTGGTGCTTTCACTAGCTCCAAACAATGAGAGAAGGTTGCACCAAAAATGGGATTCTGAAGGAACTTAAAAGCAGCTAAAGGTTGCACTAAAAATCAGTGCTAGGAAAAGAACTAAAAGCGGAGGAAGGTTGCACCATGATTTGATATTTTTGAAGAGAACTAAAAGCGAAGAAAGGTTGCACCATTATTAGGTATTTTTAAAGTGCTGAAAAGCAGGGTAAGGCTGTACCATTATTAAGTATTTTTAAAGCGCCAAAAAGCAGAGAAAGTTAGCATCATTATTAAATATTCATTAAAAAAAGGGAGGATAATTTAAATCAAATTTATATAAATCAAATTATAATTTAATTATTTAATTCAATAAAAATTTAAAAAAAACTATTTTCATTTTAGATGTGTGTTATGTAATATATATATATATGGACAAATCTCTAGAACCTTTAACTTATGTGTCTTCAAACTTTTCTTATAAATATATAGCATAATAAGGGAAAATTAATTCTAAAAAAAATTACAGGAATAACTATGCATTACTAACTTTAAGATACGTATAGTTTTGATCGCGAGTAACTTGCTTTTGGCTTTCATTTCTTACTTCAATCCTACATTTGACAACTTTTCATGAGTGTCGCTTAGAGTGTTTAACATACTTTTTATTTATTTTTTTTCAATGTGTATTCTGTTTAAAAAAAAACTGAAAATCACTAAAAACATCATTTAGTAGCTCAGCTATACTATCATATTTTCCTGAATGATATTTTTCGTGATTATTGACGTTTGCAAACACTTAAAGTTTGTCGCCAAATTTTGGCACGTCAAACAGTAACCATCGAAAATTGAAGAAAAAGGTACACAATTCAATTCTGCGAGTTTTATGTTAGTGATATTCCAAAAGCTTATTTAAAGTATTAAACTTGTATCATTATTATAGATAAAAAATTTTATTCATAGTAATTATAAATTAATCGAATTTATCACAAACTGTCATTCGGTGAGGTAACAGTAACGATGTCAAAACCGTAACCAGACGCAGATCTAAAAAGAAAATGTTAAAATCAATCAAAATTTTGAGCACATGTATGTCATTGTCTAATTTATTTTCTGTGTTGTGTGCATCACATTGCGTTGCATCTGAGTACAGTTTTCGATCTATTCCCTAGGTTGTCCAGACCTTAACCCTGTCAAACCGTAACCTCAGGATTAATTAATTGAACTTAACATATCAGAAATTAGTTTTTTCCCTATGTTTTACTAATTAAAGATATTTTTTGACTGAAAATAATTAAAGTAAGCCTTTTTATACATTTTATAACAATTTAACTTAAAAATAAAGTTTTTCAATTTATTTATGATACTAATAATTTTTGATGAAAAATAAAGGGTAAATATGGAAAATTCAAAAATTTTAATTTTTTGTTATACTTATAAGGGCATCAAAATTTTCGATGTTCACGATTATTTTATGATATTTCATACATTTTCAAGCATTTCTGGAGGTGAAAAAATAGTGTGCCTATTATTTTCTTTAAATTTTTTTTTATTATCAAAAGTTAAAGGCTCTAGAGATTTGCCCATATATATATATATATATATATATATTACATAACACATCTAAAATAAAATTATATTAATTTTCATAGATTTAAATAAATATTTAATAATGATGTTAACTTTCGCTGCTTTTTGGCGCTTTAAAAATATTTTCCTTCATATAAAATTTTTTTCTTTCCTCAAGTTGATATATGTAAGATTAAAATTCTTTTTTACATTTCATTCGTTAAAGAACCAACCAAGGTATAGAGTTAGTACCACTAAGGTTTTAAAGAGAATTTTAATTTTGGGTTGAAGCAAATTCTTATTACTATTTATTTTGAAATTATTTTATTATTTAAAAATGAAAATAATGCTTTCACAAATAAAAATTTATATAAAAGAGTAGGCAAATATTGGATTGGTCAGCCTCCAATCTCTAATTAAGAAAACATTCCAATATTAATTACGTTGGCGTATGTATTACATTGTACATACGACATACATTGGCAATATTAAATTTGAAGTAAATTAAGAAATGTAAAACTAATGATATAACTTAGAAATATGAACAAACCTTTGATGTTGTATACATAGACAGGAATACAATAATTTTTATGCAAAATCCCAAAATTTAAATATATTATACTTTTTATACATATCACAGCATTCATTAAAAAATACAAAATATTCACTCAAAAATATGATAGATAGTATGTTTTTGTTACTAAGAGAGTGCATTCAATTCAAACATATTTTTAATTTACAGTAATTAAAAAAAAATTATGTTAGCATATGCCTCAATGTTTACAATTTTGAAATTTGGGATAATCTAAAAATAATTTTCAATATTTCAATAAGATACTAAATTTCTTGATATACTCTGCCTCATCTGAATTAAAATTTACAATATAACTAAATTACTTTCTTACAAACATAATTTACTACTTGATAAAAAGATTAAATTTTAACTCAGTTTGGAAAAAATTACCGTTATTGTTTTACAAATTAGTAAATGGTGGTGAGTATTTAGGAAAAGCAATATTTTTATTACATATTCATTATTATATATGGGCGATTCTTTCGTTACGTGTGTTACTTTTACACGACATATTTCAACTTTAACACTTATTATAATAAACTTGTTAGATATTTTTTATGTTTTTCTTAATTTGTTGTTAAATCTATATGTGTTGTAAGTTTTCAAAACGAAGATTAAAGGCGCAAATTAATTTGATGTTGAAAAAAAAAATTTCTGAAATTTTGTTACGTGTGTTACCCTTTATAATGCTAGATATTTGAAACTTTGAATATATTCATTTAATTCTGTGAAGTATAAAGGCAAAAAATTAAGATATTTTCTTTTATAGAGAGATACAATATCGAAGCTGTGTTTAGTGATTTTTAAAAATTTCTTGCAACAGTAAAAACCTCTTTATTTTGGTGAAATTGGTGCGTTACGTGTGCTAACTGAACGTTACGTGTGTTACCCTCTGTGAATATTTCAACTGAGAAGTCATAAATGTTGCACTAAAACATTTATTTATTTTAATTTAGCAGAAGAAAAACAATTTATTTTAGCAAATAAAATAGTTAATGGTCTGGAAAGATGGTTGTAGCCCTTCTTTATACTGGTTTAGAGAGTAAAACATAGCAAATCTTAGGCACATCTATTCCTTCAAAATCATTTCTGTTTGGAAACAAAAATATGCATATTTTCCAATTATTTTATGCAAATATTGCATTTTAAGTTTACAAGCATGGGCATTTGCGTCAATAATGTGCCCGAGATAGAGCATATGTCGTTTTAATTTCAGTTATAGGCGCACTTCTCAGGAGGGAACAGACATTGACTTACTAACTATTTGTGTGCCACAATGTGCATCTATGCATCTTATTCAAGTATCTAACGATACTTATGCATAGATTTTATGCTTTATATTACCGTTGCCATGTATTGATCTTTTCAATTAATATCTTTATTTCCTTTTGGCTAATATATAATACTGTTGTATTAGGCATGAGTTGATTGGTTAGCTTTGCAAACAACACTGGATAGCAAATAAATTTTTTTGTATAACAACACAATGATATAAATAACTTTGCTTCTTGCTTCGCTTTCAAGATTTGTACTACACACCTATCCCATAGAAGGAACTTCTGCATGTGATATCGTAAAATATTTCCAAATTAATTTCTTTTTTTATATTTTGATTGACAAAATATGAAATAATTCAACCATATATTTATTTTTAAATTCTTAACTTGACTTATTACTATAGAAGGTTTCTGTTAGCTCATCTTCTGAAGTAGAATCGTTTTTAAACAGTCTTAAAATAAAAGTATAGACATTGTTTCACCTTTGTCTTTGCCTTAGGAAAATATTGTAAAGGACTCTATTTTAAACTCTTTAGGAGAGTATCGTCTAAGACAACAGCTGCTGTGAATAACGGAACTGTTGCTGGATAGCATAATGCTGATTGAAATTCGTTTTGATATTCAAAAGAATATGCCATTGCAAAGTCAACTTGAATTTCCCTGGTTTTAATGCTAGATATGTTTGTTTGGAAAGTATCACCTCGGATTCTTTTAACTCCTCATATTATTGAAAGTTAGTCCAATTTTCAAGAGTTATTTCAAAACATTCTTCTTGCACATTTGCCATTATATATTTTTTATTGTGAGCAATTGTCATCTTTTTCTCATCGTTACCAAACTACAATAAATGATGGTTAGAAACCTATAACAAGCAATGAGAAATTTTTGTAAGTATCAGAAGCACCCTTCCAACAATTAGATCCAAAATTTCTTTTACTTTATATACATAAATACTTCTACCATCACCATGTATTGTCATAAACGTAATTTTAGCCTTCCAGTTAAAGAATAAAAATTTCATATTTGTTTTGATTCTAAGTTTTACAGTAGCAATAAATTTTTTAGTCATAAAGCACTAAATATGGAAAATTAAACAATTTTTGGGATGCAGCTGACAAAAATAAGTATAAGCCACTCTTAGAAACATTGTTAGATAGTTCTTTCGTTTTATTGCCCGTTTTCCCCGTAATAATCCGGAGAACCAGCTCTTGTTTCAATACAAGCATAGTATAAACAATCTAACTTTTGAAGAAAATCCATTTATTAATAATTAAGTTCATCTGAAATACTTAGTAGTGAACCTTTTACATCATTATCAATCTGTTTCGAAAGTTCAAGTCTAACTTTCATTATTTCCTTATTTTCTTTCCTTTGAAGTGCAGAATCGTATGCTCTTTTCTTTTTTTCTTCATCTTCTTATTCTTTTAAATCCAGATAAGGACACTATTTTAAGCTTATCCATTTTATAAAAATCTAGCAAATACAGTCGAAGTATTCTACTTAAACATAAACGTATAACAAATAGAAGTTTGGGAAAACAATTGGGTATAATATAGCCTACGTCACAGGTTGTGTTGTTCCTACTAAATTTAACCCATGAACGGCATTTTCTGCGAGCCTAACTTCAAGCCACAAATAAACAAACGAAGTGTTCGATCGTTTAAATAGCTGCTCGCCAGATTTTACTGCATTATAAAGAAAAGTTATTGAAACTAAATACAACTAAATAAACAGCAACAACTAAAACAAATAACAACAACTACTAATAACAATAACTAAATAAACAACAACTAAATTCCATTCGTTTAGCATTGCGTCATATGTTGTTTCTACTAAATCGAAGTAGTTGTGTTTTTTTCATATTATACCCAATTTCCAAAAGCTTCAAAATTATCGTCTTATTATGCTGTTTTTTTATTAATGCTTATACCGACCTGATTTTACAAAAAAACACAATCTTACAATTCCGTATTTGTGGCATTGAAGTTGCGCGGCGGTTATAAAAAATGTCCGAACATGATTTAAATCTTTTATTGAAAATAATTAAATAATTAAGGTGTATAAGTACCTCTAACACACATAACAGTAACGCGCGTAACTTTTCGTTACGTGTGTTACCTTGAATAAAATTAATTACAAAATTTTAACTATAGGCTGTTTTAATTCGAGAATTTTTTCCGTTGCATATCTTGCCTTCTTAATTTATAAAACAAAAAATTTTTAAATTTTCTTTTTTACTAAAGTTTTTACAGAAAAAAATGCAAAATTATGTTACGTGTGTTACTGGGAAATTAGACTATCTTGATTAATCGACTTTCAAACAAGCAAAAAAATTTAGGCCAAATTAAAAAAATACTTTAAACAACGATAAAAGAGTAAAATAGTTATATTTATTACTAAAAACTATTTTATTGCTCTTTAATATTTTAAGAACTCCATTGGAATATAACATAACAAAGAAGAGAATTCCTGTTAAAATTCATAGTGTACCACCTTTTGTTAGAATTCACATAAATATTTTTTGTAATTCAAAAAACTATCTTAACTATTAAAAAATGTACATCTTCTAGATTCCGAAATTGTGTCATTTTTGATTTTACGATAATTTTGAAAATTTAGTCACTCAGGACCACTTTTCGTGGAATCGCCCATATACATTATTACAGATTTTTCTGGTACTATTACTTTAAGTACATCACATTTTCAGTTGATTGTAAAATACACAACAAAATTTAAAATGATTACACACAAATAAAACTTTGGAGCCTTTTCACAAAATAATAATTGTTTTTCCAAACATAGGTTCTTCTTTCTCAAAACTTGAAACTATAGACATTCCTTGTTTGTAAGCTGTTCTTGAAACTAGTACCTTTGAAGTTTGGAAAAACTGTTTATAATCTTCTAGAATTCCAGTAATTTTGACGCAATAAATATTTTTATTAATAGGCTTTGCACTGGTTATAACAATGTTTTTTCCTCAGCTTCTTTGTTGATTAAAAGCATTGAAGTTATTGGTGCCCTTGTGCTAATGAAAGAAGATTAAAAATAATGTAATTTATGGTAATAAAATGTATAGGAATTGAAATAATTTTACAGAAGAAACAAAATTTGAACCCTTACATTTTTAGAACATAGAAAGATCAATCAAAGCAAGTCATATTCTAATTACTATTTTTAAAATACAACATTAAAAAATAAATTGAGAAATTGTTGTTCTTATGCAGAAAAAATGTTTTAACATTTCACCATATGAAATACTTTTTCGAGATCAACTAGGGGGTATTTTTATCTTAAAATTCCTTTCACCCATAAAGATCCTGAAAAAGAAAGTTTCGATATTTTAAAATATTATTATATTTTTGTTGTTGTTAAAATGCGCCATAACACGTAATTAGAATTTTTCCTCGTGATAAATTTTGATTGAATTTCATGCAGGGCGACCCCGCAAAAATTTTGCAGTATTGTCAACTGTTAAAATATTAAATGAACAATATGATCATCACTTGGATAGATCAAAGAGTTCGTGTTCATTCTAAGAGGGCGGGATATGGCTGCTGATAAGCACACAAGCAGTATTCATGTGGATGGTATTAAATCTCTACATATATATTATTTGTGAGAATTGTCTTTTAAACTAAAGTTCTTTTGTTTCATAGAAGAAAATATATTTCAGAATAAAAGAAAATACTTTTATAATTAAAATAAAACTTTGTAAAAAAATTATTAAAAAAAAAAACAACTGTAAATATTATAAAGAATACATATGACCTTTTTCATGATTAATTATAACTTTCGATTTTATGCTTCTGTTGTCTTTTCCCTTCCTTTAGAAACGCAAATGTGGGTAAATTACAAAAAAAAAAAAAAAAAAAAATTATAATAATTCATGGAAAAATAAGTATCTACAGCAAAGTATCTATGAGCATCTAAGTATATTTTTTTATTTAGATTTAATTAAAAATATATTTATTAACTTTTTAAATACGATATTTTGTTCAATTTAAAATTTGTTTCGCTTAGTAAAAAAATATTAATAGGAAAATCTATTTCTGTAATAGACGCAAGATGATGAAATAAAAATATCATCACTATGAGCTCAATATTTTTAATTATAAAATCACATTAAACATTTAACAATAAAGAGTAAAAAAAAACATAACATTAACTAACAAAAGAACTAGGAAGTTTTTACTTAAAATGAGTAGGAAGAGGGGAACCAGGATGGTTCACAGAGCTCGTCCTGCGTCATCTCCTATTTTGTCAGAAAAAATAGTTGTTATCGTTTTTGGGATATGGAGGTAGCGCCATCTCGTGCTACAAATAAACTACCCGTTACATTTCTAAAAAAAATTATAATAAGTAATCAGCTTATTTCTAAATGCTCTAAAACAAATGTTGTTCTGGTTGGTATTTTGTTCAATTTTCAGTAAGATTCTTGGTGAATAAAAAAATTTTTAGCCCTTTGTTTTCCTTAACGCCAATATGCTTCTTTGTTGTTTTTTTTCCTACCTCATGCGTGAAAGAACAACCCAGTTTCCATGACAACGGTTGCCTTTTGGAAATCTCAAGTGCTAATTTGAAATTTGAATGAAAATATAATTCGCTTTGAAAATTTTACAACAAAGGCATTTAAGAATGTATAGACAAAAATTCTTGTAATTATGTGACATTACAAACGAAAATGAGCAATTTAGAACATGAACATCAAAACAGAAGAATAGGAATTGATAAGAAGTTTTAATCCTAACAGAAAGTGCACACGATTTTTTTGCTCGGTAGAATGCAATCAAAACACAGAACTAGAACATTTTCGCCAGCAGTAAATTTGGCGGAAAGCTAAGCTGCTTAAGAACGCCGTACCGTTTATTTGTCACTGGTATTGCACTTTCTGTGCGCATAAAATGGATGTATCTGCTTATTTATTGAAAAAGAGCTATATATATTTTACAATATCTAATTATCCAAACAACGAATATAGTTTTCTAGAAGAAATTTGAAACTATCTCTTTCAGAACACACAACAAAATTTTTAAAGATGACATGAGAGAAATAAACTGTAATTATTGCAAATAAATAAGAAAAGTTTACTTACTTGCAAAAGAAATAGACAATTTCAAATACAACTTGTGGGAGATGATAGCAAGATTCGACAACAAAATCCGCCATTAGTCAACAGCTAAAAAATAAATTATCGGTCACGGTTAAAGCTCGCGCCTGTCATAGTGCGAAAATTTGGTGCAATCGATTGCGCCGTAAACGCATTTCTTGATCATATTTACCAATTTATGGCGCAACCTAAATAAAATCATTCTTCATTTATCCAATTTATGGTGCAATTAGAAACTTTGCACCAAGTATTGGTTAAACATTTACCGAGAATTTTTACAGTGTATAATCACAAGTGATTGTTCTAAATTTAATAAGAGTTTTATAAAATTTTGGACTGATTAATGGGTAACTAACAAATCCAACGCGCTTCTGTACTTCAGTAAGAACGTGCCATAAAAAGATCTCCTCAAACTCTATTTACGCTTCCATTTTCATATTTTGTAATCTGGCAAACTTGTTACGAAAGTATTTTAAATCATTTTTAAAGATGCCGTTACGGATAAGTTCATTCAACTTCGCTACTCGCTTTATATATTACTTTTTGTGTCTTATTCTGTATTTTCTTGATTTTTATTTCCTATTTTTGCTTGATTGTTTTAATTTGCATAATTTGTTTTATTTTGGCATTTTTTGGTAAATTTGTTCTTTTTTCGTTTCAATTTTTTTGGTGCTCCTCACACTATTGTATTGATATATTTTACTTTGGCTATATTATTACAGTATTAGAAAGCACTCCTCTTTGCAGATATAATCGTGTGAGCTGAGGACGAGATTATATTCTTTCATTATTTTGTTTTTGGCTTTCTATTTGTTTTCCTAATAATAATAAAAATTTCTTTAAAAACTATTATTGTTAATTCATAAATCTTCATTATATTTTTCATGTTTATATGTACATGATAAACCTTCCCAATTTTTTTTGGCTATGGAGCCCTAAACGGCTACGAACCTAAAACATCTTCCCTTCTCTCGGCGGAACCCCGACTTTATGAAACAAAGTTTATTGAGGTAATTGTGAGTGGCATAACCTGTAGAAGCCTATATCAACCCAGCCTACATAATTTATAACCTATATCACTAATAGGTTATAACGATAAAATAATCTTAAACTAGTTTCTCTGTCCGGCAGTTAAATTGACAGTGCTTGTGATATATCTAGTCTTATTATTATAAATTTGCTTTATTGCTGAAAGTAATGCATTATTAATAAGCATATTTCATAGATTCCTAGGAATTTATTTCTACTCACTGGAAGTCAAGTTAAAAATAAAAACTAAAAAAGTAAAATAATATTAATGCAAGGAATTTTTATGAGCCAAATGTATTCGAAACAAAGTGGATTGGCTTTTTTTTCCAAATTTTTTCGGACACTATTTTGCGAAGGAACTTATGATGAAGTTAAGGGCAAGCGATCATTTAGTTGCTTTAAAATAAAACTTACAATCATTATTTTGTAAACATCAGCATCAGCTTTGGGGTAATTTAGAGAGAAGGTAATGCTTTTCACAGGATGAGCCATAAGGGAGGAAGGTATCTGACATATTCCATAACAGCTATATCGTTGCCACCGACAACACTTCAAATTCATGTGAAACCCTTTGATAGAAAACCGTTAATGGTTGTGCAAACCTATTTTAAATGGAAGAGAAGGGGGCGTTCTTATCTGAAAAGAGCAGACAGAACATTCCAGATTCGCATTTAATGATGTAACGACCTTTGCAATACCTTGTTCGGGTCCTTTCGTTAAAAGGGAAGATGATGAACGTTTTTGCGTGATTAGTTTAGACCGCTGGAATCAATTCCAGACATCTGGCGACTTCTAACTATGGCGATATTTAAAATTGTGTCACAATTTTAGGTGTTTTCGCAGGTATTTTAGTTGGCGAAGTATAACACCCTTTTACTAAGTTGGATAATGGATTTCGGGTGAAAAAAGTGATTAACAAAATATTAGATTCCAAAATATTAAACTTTAGTATATTAAATTTGATGGTGGAACTCTGTTCAACATATAGTGCAAAGATGATTCAAAATCCTTGTTAGTGATAGTGAATCATTCCAGGAATCATTGCTGGAGTGATTTGCAGCATTGTTAGTGGAATCCTTTCTAAACACTTTGCAGTTTCATGAAAAGAACATCTCAAATGGAAACAATATTCTCCATATATGGAACCGGAAGTATTCGGATTATTTAGGTGCTCTCTGTTTTATCAGTATTTATAGTGTAAGAAGATATGGAATCGCCATTACTTTAAGTTCACGAATGGAAAAAAATATTTTCAGAATTTTATAGTACGTGTTCTATTCACAATAAAACACTTCAAAATAGCTTAGAATGGTACTTCGCTTTTGGATAAAACAAATTATAATATTATAAGTTTTACTATTAAATGTGGAATTTTTAAAAGTTCGAGTAATAAATTTACAAGGTTAATAAATGCACTTTTTGTCAAAATAATATAGATTAAAATACGAAGCATCAGAATGCCATAATGGAAAATAAAACATATTGAGCATTCATTTATTATGCAGTAAATGAAAAAGATAAGCAGTTTGCATCTAATCTTAAGAAGTTTGGCCAAATCTGCTAAAAATTAGCATAGTTGGTTAACGTGGTACGAGAGAATTGATTGTGATTGTACCAATTTGGAATTAATCATCCAAAGCTGTAGGCTTCTTTACCAGGAAATTTAAATCTTATTCACTTTCAGAGAAAACAATCAATAACCTTACATTTTGTGCAAAATTTAAGTAAGGCAGCTAGAGAACCATTGTTGGCGTTTAAAAACAACCGGTTATGCCAAAAGTCTACCCAGTCGACCACGAAAACTAATTAGTGATTTAAAAATATGACTGCACAATGAAACCAAAAAATGTTTTAATAAGTGAAAGTAAACTTAATAATGCGTATTGTTAAAGTGTAAGCAGTTAAATAACGGTTGACTATAATTAGTTCTGCACTTGCATTGAAAGGAAAAGTCAGTTGTTACATTTATTGAAAAAGAAAAAAAAAGGAAATAAGAACTAAAAAAATTGTGATCGGCGCAAGGAGAACGCAGGATACCCATTGGCAAAATGGTTGTTGTCTAATTTTTTGGGAAAAGCACCTTTATTGTGTACATCTTGTACCTTATTCATCTTGGACGTCTTTAGCTGTCAATCCTGAACTGCTAGGCATATAATTTCGCAGACATATTCGAATGAAGCTCAGACACATTCTGTGTAAATCCTTTTGATGGCTGAATAGGCATTGAGCAGCCAATCGAGATCAATATTAACATTTTCGGATTGATACAATGGTGTTTGAAGGAGATTGTAAGCTGCATCATACACCCGTTATGGATTCACAAGTTCATACATGAAATGGGATTTGAAAGCTAGGCTTTTTTTTCCAATTTTACATGGATGGTGAATGAATCATTTATATTGCGTGGAAGACAGTCTACGGTCTTGTGCAAGTCATTGAGTACATTGACAATAGATCCTTTCATCCCTAACTGGTGATCGGCACCTAGTTCTCGTATTTGCATGAGAGGGATTCAGTGAGCCACCATTCGCTCTTCGGTAGGGTTCAATTCTGACAACCACTTCGGTACTTATGTTAGGAACGGGCTTCATTCTTGCGTTTGCGAACTGAATCATTCCGTTTATGTATAACGTATCCATTTGGGTATTACTGTTTATGTTCTTTGGCTTTAGCTTTTTCAGCTTCGCTAAGTTTAGACCTTGGCATCGTTTTTTTCTTGCTTCAACTCTAACCTTTGGAACAGTGCCAATCAGTTTGTGACCCCCTTCATTTGTGATATTCGCCTGAATTAGAATTGAAAACGACCCAGTTTGAACTGTAGGTTAGAATTTCTGATTTTTAATTAAAACAGTAAAAACAAAAATATCGTTCAAGTTATGAAATTCTCTTTTAATCTCAACTCGAGAAGTATTTATGGGATCTGTCTGGTCCCATATTTCAAAAATAAACTCACCAACTTATCGCATGACAAAATTAAAAGTGCGTGGCGTAACTACCACTACGAAAATTAAACATCAATTCGCTAGTATATAAGACGCGCTAACTTGAATCAATCTTGAGGTACCTTTTGATGGATGAAGGTTGGCATGATCGGTAACTCCGCCCCCACATTGGTGACCCGCACGTGATTTGAACATGCAGTAACGTCTACTTCGTTGGATGATCTACATTGAATAGTTGGCTTGCTACTTGTGACTGCGACATAATCAACCTCCTCACGCTGTTTCTACGTAGTCTCGTCTCGATTAAACACAACATCTGCCTGCATGCACTCGACTGCTAATGACGACACAGGAGCTACTACGACTGTGAAGTTTATACACCTCTCACAATCAGCACTCAAAAACACGTTGACCTTAAAACCAGCTCACCCGGTTTTTCACAAGTACAGCAACTAGTGGTATCCGTTCATCGAATCCTATACCTGATAAAATTCTGGTGGGGAAGTATTGTGGAGTAACTACCTCTACGAAAATTAAACATTAATTCACTGGTGTATAAGACATGCTAACTTGATTCAATCAAGAGGTATCTTTTGATAGATGAAGGTGGGCATGGTCGATAACTCCGCCCCCACAAGTGAAAAAAAGAATTCTAAAAAAATTATCAAACAGCAGCAGTCGCCACAGCAACGCATGCAATGATGACGCATGCGCACTGTTTACTATAACTCTTGAACACAGTTGAAAAGTGGGATGGCGTCCAAATAAGATGTGCACGCCATCAAACCCCAATGGGTAAAATGAATACAGATTTCAGAAATAAATGAAATTACTAGGAAATAATGTGTATAACCACGTGACAATAATCTTCAGTTTTACCCCAAAAGATTTAAGATTTTTATTTTTGCTAAAATAAAAAACGCACGCATTTAATAATTTTTCATAAAGAACATATCAGAGCTATTTATCCTGGACATAGCTCAAAATGCATTTTTAAGAAAATTGACACGTTCATTCCATATTTCAAACTATTCTTATGAAAATTATTCTTTTTTTAATAATGAATTAACTAATGAATCCAAATAAATTCCTAATGTGAAGCCGTACATTCTCCTAAATTCCTTAATATAATAGTTTTAAAATTAGTCTTTTTTGAAAAGATATGAAAAGTTAACAGTTCTTCTCACAAGGTTGACACAGAAATGTTATGTTGTTGTAATAATATATATAAATTGTATTTGTAAGGAATTTTGATTTTTAAAAACACTTTATCAGTTTGTATTCTGAATACGAGGAGATGCTTGTAAAGTTACATTTTTAATATACCAGACCAACATATCCGGACTTGGCCCCTTAATGATTATGCTTAAAAAAAAGTGAGACAATGTATTATTTGTTTTGTGGCTGAATTTGGGTTAAAGATTGGAAAGGCTGAGTTATGTACATTTTCTTAAACACGCACTTCGAGCTGTGTTCGTTTCCTTAAGAAAGCAGTTTGAGCCGTGGTCGCTTCTATAAACACATACTTCAAGCTGCGTCCGCTTACTAATACACGTTTGGAGCTGTGTTCGTTTTCATAAACGCGCATTTCAAGCTGTGTCCGTTTACTTCTATCTTTGTCCATTTTCTTAAACACGCATTTCGAGCTGTGTCCGTTTTCTTAAGCACGTAGTTTGAGTCGTGGTCGCTTCTATAAACACCTATTTCTACTTTTGTTCGTTTCTATACTTCTTAAAAACGTATCTCGAGCTGCGTCCGTTTCCTTAAGCATGCAGTTTGAGTTGTGTCTATTTCCTTAAACACACATTTCTAGTTGTAACCATTTTCTTAAACACGCATTTCAAGCTGTGTTCGCTTACTTCTATCTTTGTCCATTTTCTTAAACAAGCACTTCGAACTGTGTCCGTTTTCTTAAGCACGTAGTTTGAGTGTTGGTCGTTTCTATAAACACTTATTTCTGTTTTTGTTCGTTTCTATACTTATCTCGTATCTCGAGCTGCGTCCGTTTCCTTAAGCATGCAGTTTGAGCTGTGTCTATTTCCATAAACACACATTTCTAGTTGTGACCATTTTCTTAAACACGCATTTCGAGCTGTGTCCGTTTACTTAGACACGCATTTCGAGTTTCCGCTTCCTTAACCACTCATTTCTTGCTGCGTCCAGAATAGAAAGTTCACAGGCGATATCTTGAAAATTTAAACAAAGTCAAAAATATCAACTACCCAATCCTATCTGATTCTTAAATCTCTCAACACTTCCTGGTATTGAAATCAGTACTTAATGTGCGGGAAACGAGACGATCAGTACTAATGTCTTTTCTGCTTATTTCAAGTATGTCTTCTTCTATACTTCTGTACTTTCAGAGATTCATAGTTAAAGTGCAAAATTCTCCTTTCTTCACGCAAAAAAAGTGTCCCCTGTTTGATGTTTTAAATGATTTCGACTCCATTTGGTATTCCCGAATAAAAAATATTTAAATTGATTTTCACTCTTTGAAAATTATAGAGATCTCGTTATGTCATTACGACGTTAAATGCATCTCAAAAAGTTTCTGAATCTCTAAGAGTTAAAATGAGTTTTTGAGTCTAGAGAAAAAGTTGTTTTTCTATTTAAAATCAGCATTATCAAAAAAGATTGCAAAAAATTAATTTAAGATTCGCAGAAACCAAGTTGTGCCAAGTTTCAAACCAAGCTTGGAATCTGCATTATTAATAGGTAGCAGTTAAAAAAGTATAAAGCATGCCATATGCTTTAACTTTTTTATGCAATCATACATACAAAAATATGACCCTATAAAAAAGTTAAGGTACGTACATATATTTCCTGTTAATTCATCGATACTAGTGATAAGATGATAATTACCACGTTATCGGTGATATTGCTGTTAAATTAATTTTAAGAGAGCCGTGTTTATATCAGTATAATTACCTGTAGATTTTTTGTGATAAAATAGCAGTCCCTACTTAAGATAGCTCTACTCACTTCTTTTATTGAATATATTAATACCTAACTATCCAATTCGCCTTCAAATTCCATGCGGTGTACTTTTAAGTCACGAAGGGATTTCTCTGCTGCCTCATTAATAATCTCCTGAAATTCATTAAACTTTTAGAGGAACTGAAAGCATTTGCCGCCTATTGAAATAGAAAAAAAAAACTTTTGCTCTCTAGGGAAATAGCAGTAAAAGAGAGAATTATTTTAAAAATGAATTCCCTTCGTGTTTCGTGCTCTTCAAAAAGACTAGGAGTTTCATTTTGATAATAAGAAAACCTATTAATATATTCTATTAAATTAAAAGAAATCGACATTTTAATACTACTTATTATTGCTTTTCAGCTTTCAGACTACGCAGTTTACAAATCTTTTTTTGAAAGAAAAAAGTCTCATTTGAATAATCTTTTTTTTAAAAAAAAAAATCAACTTTCAATATTAATTTGAAAGTTCTTGAATAAATATTAAGATTAAAAAGTATGCATGCAATATTTGTTTATATCTTTACAGAATCCTGTAAATGAATTTTTGAATTTTTTTAAGAAATATTTTTTTTTTTATCATTCTTGCATTACCTGCCTTCAAAAGTCTCTATGCTCCTAAATTTAAATGTATAATCTATTCTTTGGAACTACAGTAATCGCTTCTTTTGAGATGAGGAAAGAAAAGGCTCGAAAGTAAAACTTTCGTATATATTACAGACTTCTTATTTTCTATGAATTTAAACTTCAGAAAAAAGTAGAATGCAATTATAATAAATAAACTAAGGATGAATTTGTATTTACTAATGGATACTAAAATTCAAGCATTAGATGGAGTCTGATTTAATTAGTGCAATGCAATTTTTAAAAAAAAAAAAATTTTTTTCCAGCATTAATAGAAATACCTTTTTTTAAACATTTCCCCCCAACTTTTAAAAATGTCAAAAATATTATTACCTGTTATTTAGGATTATATATTTTATGTGTCGCTACAATGGGAACATTTTTCGAAAAAATACCTGTTACGAACTAGTCTTTAAATGGTCGTAAGCTTTCCGTGTTATCTGAGATGTTTTCTATAAGAATCTGAAAAGGGTTCGAGGGTGTTTTGTGTGGGGAAAAAAAACTATCGTAGTTTCTTTTTTAAAGATGAGACGAGGGAAAAAAATCGCCTTTAAGTTTCCTCGTTGGGAGGCTCGTGTCGGACAAGATTAAAGTTCAAGACTCCTCTCTGCAGAAATGAGATCCATTCATCCAGGGCATCTCATCTTCTTATCTCCCCCCCTCCCTTAAACTCACCCCTCCGTCTTCGTTCTTTTTGTTTTGCAAACAAGTTTCATTAAACTTTCTCTTCTTAGTCTGCCTTTTACGAAAATTGAATCCGGTGTCGAACGGGGGGGGGGATGCGAATACATGAGAATTCTGCCACTACTCCCACTCCTTGATCGCATCGTTCCATTGTTTCGTAGTAACGTAAGATGCTGAGGAGCAGATCTATTCACCCCCCCCATCCCTTTTCTTTATTGAGGAGCTATTTATTTGAATGGGATGAGATGAAAAAGAGTTTTTTTTGCTCCTAAATTGATGAATGATAATTTTCATTTCATCGTTCATACTTCTGTATAATGAATGTATTTTCTCTTTTTCTATATTACTTTTTTTTCCACCAGTATTAAAAAATACAAAACATTTTCTTGAATGTATTAAAATACTTTGTGGTCAAACTATGGCAAGTCCACCCCTCTTTTGTAAGGACCCCCATAGTACTAATATTTTTCCTTCTCTGCAGTAAAAATCATGATTCACAAGATGTTGCAACAGTGAAACATGCAAAAATTTACCATTTGTGGTGCATTGCTTCAGAGTTCACCTGATATGCACTGTTACAATTTTCATTCTAAAATTACGGAATAATAACCGGCAGCAGTCTGTCTACGGTTCCAAAACCATTTACAACTAGTATGGTTAAGAAAACATAAATGTAAAACTATACGGTTTCTTAACCATTTACAACTAGCATTGTTTCAGAGTCGAGCAAAAATTTAACTGGACATTGGAGCTAGACTTTTCTTTAGGTAATAGACACTGGAGTTTGGTTGTGGTAGAGCTGTGTTTTGTTTAATAAACAGTGGAATGTGATTTAATTAATTTATGTGGTTGTTTCCCGTATCGTAAGAAATGGGAAGTACTAAACTTTTCGTGTTAAGCAGCTCTATGTTGCTGCAATCTAAGCATGAATGAGAGTATCGTATTCCAATAGTCCAGGGTGACAAATTGTGGAGTGCATGACACTGGAAACTCTCCATGTGTTGAAAGGAATGATGAAAATATTGTGGTGTCAACACTGGGACTCGAACCCTCGTTTTAGATCGTTGGTCATGAGATAGCCAAATTAGTTTTCTCAGCTATAATATCTACCTACCTGCAAGGAAATAAGTAGCTTTATTAGGTATGCCTAGTTGGTGCGCTGAAATTCCGGTTGTTTAACCGTATTTGGGGGCAGCAGTTAAAAAAAGGTTTTTCCATATAATTCCTATTTAACCATTTTTTTCGAAAAATTTCTAACAGTATGAGGAGGAGGAATCATTGTTTTTTTTTACCATTACTTATATATTGTTACTGTTATGTACGAAATTTTATTCACGTTATTTATGTATATCGTATGTTAACAATGTAATTTGAATTTTTTTTATCTTAACTAATACATTTTATTTATCAAATAATCCTCTATATCTTCAAAAATGAGATCAATTACTAGAATGAATTGCAATTTGTTACATAAAATTAATGATAAGCTAAATAATTTAAAAATAATTTACATTTTTCATGATATACGCCTAACATTAATTATTTCCAGAAATGTCAATGTACTTGAAAAAATGATCATTTAGAAACATTATATTCATAGCCACATTTTTAAATTAATTTCATTACTTGAAAGTTCAAATCTATTTGCTACAAAAGTGCTTAACAATTTTCCTATAGGCTGAACTAACAATAAAGATTAATTTAGCTCTTAATACCATTTTACTCATTCAGGGAAACTCTAATAATATAGGAATTTTTATGTGACTTTTTCCCCCAATTCAGCTCAATGAAGGGTTAAGAATAGCATTCAATGTTGTAGCTGTTGTTGTCTCAGGCCATCTATGGCCAAGAATTCGACCGACTTCCGCCATACATCACAGCCGTTCACAGCAGATCCATTCATTCATTCATCCTCTGATCGTAATTTTGATTTGATCCAGAGACTTCACTACCCCAGAGGTATTGATTTGCTTTGGAAACACGTTTAACATGCACCAGTCACAATTTACTACACGGAGAGTCTTGGGCCGGCTGGATTCAAACTTCCTTCCCACGAACGTGAGTCCAGCGCCCTGCCGACCAAGCTATCTCGGCCTGTAGCATTCAATAGCACTCTGAAACAAATTTAAATTATTACAACATCAAAGATAGATAGATACAAGTCTCTCTTATTATATATGCGTGTCTGATTCATCATCACTGAACTTAACCTACAGAAACATGATTTCCTTTCTTGACACCCACTAAGGAAGGACCCTTCCACATTAACTAAGTTGCTTAAAGGGGTTGTAATGTATAATAATAAAATGAAGAGTGTGTTTGCCTCATATAACTCTAGAAAAGTTTCCTGAAATTTGTACTGTAGGTGAAGAAGATAATTTGAGACCTCAATCCTAAAATTCATTTAAAAATTTAATAGAAAATTTGATCGTTCGGGTGAGGCATTTTCTGATTACTTTGGTGATATGTCATTGTTTTAAATTAAACTATAGACAAAAAAAAATTTTAAAAAATATTTTAAAGATATTATCAGCGATGTTTACTAGTTTATAGCTCTCATTATTTAAAATGAAGTTTACTGAACCTTCTTTAATAATTAATTACTTATTAGTTGCTATGTCATATAAAGAAAATGGTAGCGTGAACGTAGTAGCATGAGCGAACTTTGCCTCCAAATTAGTATTTCTAAAGTTAACTAAAGAAACCTCGTGTTGATACTTTTCATAGTTATGATTTTAAAATATCTATCTATATGCTCTATCAATGCGTGTGTCTGTAAACCGGATTGTTGGTATACCATTTGCTCTAAAAATACGACCTTAACTTGAAGCTACATGAGTATTGTGGTGTGATCATGGGATCACCACACTGTTTATTTTTCCTAATACCTACTGGGCTGTTTCCAACAGGAGCGCCCTCTTCGTTGCCTTTGCAGGATCTCTAGAGCTCGACTCCTATCTCGTCTTCAGAGATTCTCGCAACCGCTAAGGAGGGGACGCTATTTTGTGGAGATAGATCAGTATTCCTCGTAGATCTCGAGAGAGTAGCTTCTTCTTTTTTTGAGCTGCGTGTATGATTGTTTTTTATCCCCCTGTGTGCTTCAAGTTTGTAATAATTCATATATAGTTTTACTTTTTCAATTCCATAAATTCAACAAATTGCAAATCATCTATTTCGTAAATTTTAACTGCAGATGTCTCAAATATGCTGATTACATAAATTTAATATTTTACTCCCTGAAGCACACAGGGAGGACTCAACACGTGAATGTGTTGGAATTTTAAATTAATGAACTTGTCATGAATTCTTATTATGTTTGAACGTTGATTACTGACTAAATAAAGAAAGGATAAGATTATCGAAAATTGCTTCCTGTGAATCACTCACCCATGCGGTCCTGTGAGATGTCTACACCGAATATCAGTTCCTGATCAGGAAATCAATCTTAGGTAAAGTCTGCGCCACATCGTTAAGGGGCACCTGATGAAAAGTTCAGAAACTGGCGATCATCATTCATCTCTCTCCACTATGCAGGCCAACGCGTGAACAAGTATAATTGTAAACAAATTACTAAGTCCGATTTTGACTTTTTAAGCGTTACATTTTTAATATGAAGAAAAAATGGAATTTTCTTGATGGTAGTTGAAGCCAATTATTTCAAAATAAATTATAGATAATTCAGTTTTGTCAAATATTTTAAAGATAACATCAATGATATTTGCTTGCTTATAGCTCTTATCAAAAGAGCTATTTTTCACGTTCTTTAATACGTAATTATTTTTATTCGTTATGCAAGGTTAGCTGAAGGATCAACATAATCGTAATATAATAGGCAGACTACGTCACCAAATTAGAATTTCTAAGGTTATCTGAAACCACGTGTTTACTTTGCTTGTAGTTATGTTTTTAAAACGTATTAGTATAAAAATAAATAATTTAAAATCAACTGTAATTGAAATAAAAAGAAGTTTGCATTGAAAAGCAAAATTAATAGAAAAATGAAATTAATTTGTTTTGTTGAGGATAAACATGAAAATGAACGGAGAAATATTACTAATTAGCTTAAGAGGAACTTTAAAAATCATTATGCTGTTATTAATGCCAATTGTGCTTAATTAATTTTGGTAATAGATGCTAAACGAATTGAAATAATCAGCTGCGTACTAAAACGCAAAATTTACGAAATTAAGTTTGTTTAAGAGAAAAGTAATAAATCTTCTAACTATTATTTACGCCTTTAATTAGATTTGATAACAGGCACTGTTGGTGATTGTTACAGTTTTAGTAGGTAGCGAATATACTAATGAAGGTGCAAATTCATGATATTAGTATATTTGGTACCAATTAAAACAGCATCAATACTGTTTTAAATACTATATAAAAAGGAAGTGACCAGAGAAATATTGTGATACATCATGAGTTGATCACTAGAAACAGCATCATGTCAGATGAATAATTACACTTCGTCTTTACAACTAAAAACGTACTTAGCTCACCCTAATAGTGTTAAACCACAGGCAATAAAATTATTTTAGCTTTATTAGCTGTGTTACTAAATGTCTTTTAGCTTTTTGTTGGATTGAAGTATTATTTAGCATTGATATATTGATTATTCTTTTTTTTCACCCTATACAAAAAATAGGAATTCAGCTAGTAAAGAACAAGTTCGGTTTTTGATAAAAAGAGGTTAAAGTGAGAGGTTTCACTGCTTATTTACCCAAAAAGTCTCATCATACGAAGATTGTATTTAAACGCAGCGTTTGCAATTCGTAATTTTATTTTCTGCTCTTTAACGATACTGTAGAAAATTTCATGCATGGAAAGCTCGAGTTGAGTTATTACTAAGCAAAATCACAAAACATTATGAGAGGTATTTTACTGAACATGTACAGAATAGAATTTTTAGTGTTGTTTTTAAATTGCAGGCAAAAAAATGTTAAAATGGTTAAGATGATGAAAAAGCCATCTGACAGTAGTCATGAGTGGTTGCGATTGACTAAAAGTGATTTTGAGATGGATTTGAAATTTACCTTTAAAAATATTCTCTTAAAACTCTGGGTCCAACATATTGGAAAACATTTGGTACAACTTTATCTCATAAAATAGTATATTCAAAGATTTTTTCTGTTTGTATTGCTTCACAAAGTGATTGCTTATGTAAAAATATAATTTGTTCTACCCTCGCTGTTTTTAATTAAAAAAATTAAAGTAGGATTGGAAGTAAAATTCAACTAACCTTTCTGGTGGATTTTGTTTCATGACCAAAATGTGAACAAAATTATCTATAACTATAAAAATATCCTGCAATGTACAAAAAAAGGATTAAAAATTGACGATGATTAATTTCTATGATTTTTTAAAAAAATATTTGATCAAATTTGCTTTTTCCAGAACTTCATATTAAGCAAATAAAGCATTATTTAAAGCTCGGTTCTCAGGAGAAGAATCAACAGTTTAATTTACGAATAATTCTCTGATTGCTCCATTTTTTAGTTTCAAATTAATCTGTCATTTGCTTTTATCACCTGCAAGTGCATAATATTAATAATATTATAAGTTAATATAATTTTTCTTTCTTTCAGAATAAGCATGGCAATGGATTTGTCGAAATTTCACACAGCAGCACTTGTCGCCCTCGTTGTTATCTGTTACAAGAATTCTTTAAATGGAGAATTAGTGTTCGACGATCTTCCTGCAATCAGAGACAACAGAGATATTCGACCTCACACCCCACTCTCCAATCTTTTACAAAATGATTTCTGGGGAACACCCATCAGAAAGGTAAACCGTAAAATACGTTATAAATTTAAAGTAAAACTTATTCGCATGTATCTTACTCGACTTTTCAATGATTCGAAATAATTTAAAATTCCCAGCTGGAAAATCGAATTCTTTCCACCACGGTCAAGTAGTAGTTTATTTACATCACACTGGAGCTGCTAAGTGAACTATTGGTGACGGTCTGGGAAACATCCCTGAGAATGATCCGATGATATGAAATCACAATTTTGATCCTCTGCAGAAGGGATGCCTACCCCGCTTTAGTAGCTCGACGACTTTACGGTGGAACAGTTTAACGAGAACAACGAACCCTCTGTTCCTTCGCAATCTAATCAAAATGGTCACACATCCTTTCACACGGCTGCAAGTGATACTTTCTTTTGGTGATCTACAGGAAACTGTGTCTTATGATCTGCCCACTGTGGAACCCAGTCATGGTCAAACATTTCAGGCTTTTACCTTAAAACCGTCATGGACAGAACACAACGTACTTTGGCTTCGCTTTAACGGCGAGGTCCTCGCCTGAGCTTTTCTCCAAAGCCATCCTTTTTCAAACAGCGTTGCTCTAACCGAATACTTCACTTGAACTTACGGCGAACATATTTTTTTATTGAATGATTGCATAGACGTTATAAAAACGATTTTATGATGTTTCACCATTATTTACATAACATCCTGAGAAAACAATCTTCCCTAACTGTCTCTTAAACTTCACGGAGTGACTACGAATGGGAGAGATTATTGCCTAGTGAATTTTGGACGAGTGCTATAACTGAGTTCACTTTATGAAGGGGGTGAACTTTTGCAAAGAGAAATATTTTGAAAACCTTGAGGATGCGTTGGCAGTATTTTGTAATTCTTATAAAATTCAAATTATTATAATTCATATTTTTTGAATAATATATAAATCAGTTTTATATATTCACAATTTAAAATGACTCCGCAGGAGATAAAGCGCTTCCAATGAAATGAAATGGGTTCGATCGCCCACGCACTCAGTGACACACACAGTGACAGTGGTTCTCACAGTGAGTGATTGTCACAGTCACAGTGGTTCTGAGAAATGTCACTAGTGGTGTGGTTAGAGTTTCTTCGCGGAACATTTCTTGTTTTTAATCTTCATTCCATTGGGAAGTCTCACACGGAAGTGTTGGGTTTTGAATATGGAGTGGACCACATTGCAGGTTGACCTCAGTATTGAAAAAAGTGGTCACAGATGTGTCACAAAGTAGTTAGAAATTTCAAATGTTTTAATTTCGCTATCATTTAATGAATTTCGTTGGTAAGTTTCAACGCAAATATATAATAAAATTTTTGGTAGGATAAGAATGATCTGAAACATTTCGCTGCTATCAGTTTTCAAAAACAAAATCAGAATTTATATATGGATCAGTTGATAGTACTGGTGACGCAGTTTTATTCGCAACAAAATGACTAATAAATACAGAATGAATAACTGACGTACTTTTCCAAAAATCTCTCTTTTATTAAATCTTTATTTTCAAAAAATTATTAACTTTCCAGTACGATGACTCGCAAAACTGAATATATTTATTATTCTTTTTCACTTCCCAACGAAGTGAGAAATAGTCGATATGCAACAGTTTGTAAGCTTCACATGTCAAAACACGTCCTTCCAACCACCTGTGACGACAATCGATATTCTCTGTGAGAACTGCATCAGCCACTAAATAATGACTCCGGATCACTCGCAATAGTTTTTATTCATGTTTGTTGTTATAAAGAGGAAACATTTGTACTTAAATGAGAGATGCCATTAATAGGTTATTTTTGTTTAACCAAAGAGAAAAAGGAACTATAAAAATTTATATATATATATATATATATATATATATATATATATATATATATATATATATATATATAATATAAAAAACTTTATTTAATTTTTTTATGTTATTCCTTTATCTAAAATTCACCGCAACAAAGAATTATTTTCCCTCCATCAATTTAATAGACCGATTATAATTAAGTTTTCCCTAAGACGAAACATTTTGCTGATTTATTTTGCAAGATTTTCTCTAACTTTTATGGAGGAGCACTTGGATTTTGAGTCACTTGGATGATTGCTCTCTCTCTAATAATAATTAAATAAATATTGTGCCCTCTTCCTCTGACTAAGACCTGTTTTATCATTCCTCTCGGTAATGTAAAAATAAAGACTTGTTTGATGAAATTCGGAGGAGTTTCTAGTTATTGCTTTTCAACATCTTATCTCCCTGCTTTCCTAGTCAACCAAACAGTCATAGAGTATCTCCTGTACTCACTGCTGTGCATTCTGATAGAGGTTTTGTCTTTCTTAGCTTAAACTTATATTTTCGATACTTAATGTTTGTACTTTCATTACTTCAATGTTTACAAAGATTCTGAAAAATATATGCTTTGGCTATATTATAATATAAAATATATGTTATGTTGTTTATATTCAAGGGTGTGGCTTAAACCACCTGTGGCTTTATCAAAATCAAATAAAATATCCGTTAGTGGCACATGCTCAATTACACAATCATTTTCTGCATTACATCCATATTACACTCTTTAACAAAGGTATTTTTCATTTGCTTACCATTTATGATTTATTATCGAGAATAGCGCAAATCAATAAAATTAAATACGATGTGGAAACAGAACTAATAAATGGTGCTAACACGAGTGATGCTCAATAGTGGGCACCGAAAAGCAATCCCAACACCAAAGCATTTCATAGTGCCCGTATTTACATAGTGATTAGCCCCAGCTTACCCCTGCGTCTTATAGTGGAACACTAAATCAAGGAAACACTAAAATCAAGGAAATGTTAGAAACAGCATCCATTGCAGTTTCTTGCCAGATGCCCAATGGATGCTCACTTAAAACATTGATTCATATGATAGTATTCTGAATAATTGTATTTCTTCCTCCTTTGGGATTATCTTATTCAACCTCATAATTTGTTGATAAGTTATTGGCTGCACCTTCAGCACCCAGTCATTTTTATCCATACTTCCCCAGAGTGAGAATTAAGTCCTCCTGCTGTGTTCTTTCTTTTTGTTTTCATGCCATTTCTTCTAACATTTCCGTTATTAATTTCATCTTCAACTGCATGAATGAAGGATTTCTCAATTTGGGCTTTGACCAGGTATATTCCCTCTCCAAGTCTCAAACTTAAATTCTTGTTCCTTTTTCGTTCAGGGGCAGTTTCAATGGGTACCCATCCTTTCTTTTTCCAAATTTATTTGCTTAATATCAATCCTGAGGTTAGTAGGGTTCAATGAGTTGATCAAGTCTGACTAGATCTTATTTGATGGAATTTGATAATAATGACGAATTCTTTCAGTTTTGGAGGCTGGGGGGGGGGGGGTCCTGAAAGCTTCCTCTTCAATTGGTAACTTCAGAGTAAGATCTTCTATTTTCATTGATTATAATTGACCTACCTGACTACGTAAGTCAATCATTCTTAATAAAAAAAAAAGCAGTAAAAGTATTAAATTAATCACTAATAAACTCAATTGCATTAAGATTAATAGGAGAAGGCTTGTTGGTTAAAATCACCAAATCGATAATTTAAAATAAAAGCATTAAATAAAATAAAATCTAAAAGCAATTTATAATTAATAAAAAGGGTGAAAATCAATTAAAATTTAAAATAGCAGTAAAAAATTAGAATACACAGTTCAAATACTTGATGAATCAGTCTATGACAAATCAGTAGGCAACAAAGTGATTGCAAAATTCGTTCTCTCCCAACTAAATGAATTGGCATTAAAATCATTATTCACATTCAGAGTAACATAGTTATTCGATTTGTCAATCAATCGGTGAGATTGGATCCAGTTAGTGTAATTATATGTATAATCTATCAATTGATCAGGATGTTGACAATGTCCATTGAGGTCACCAGATCAGTAAATGCTGATCAAGAAGTTTATCTTCTTCAATCGATCAAAATCACCAAAATGATTCATTATCACAAGGATAAGGGTGGCACAATCACTTGTCTCATCAATCAACCAGATTACGCGATAACCACTCGATTAATCACAATTAATCGAGATAATAAGAGTGAATCACCAGGACTTTAACAGCCCAATCAGATTTACAGATCTCAGTTAACAGTCGCTTAAATTGGTAAAAGTTGAATAGTTAATTAGGTAGATAAATGATCAATAATTCCTATATATATCGATGTACAGCCAATAATAAAGAATTGTAACAATCAGCAAAGACAGTCAACCAGTTTATAATCAAACATCCAATGATGATCAATCAATGGAATCTGAAGTCGATGATACTTGTCGAGTTAGATCAATGAAAAAGCTGCTTCAAATATGATTCAACATGCATTACTTGACACAAAGTAAACTACTATAGTTTTTTCAAGGTCACCTGGATCAATGTCACGATAATATTGATGTGACGTTAAAAGGACAGATTTGAATCAAACAAACAGAGCTAGTGTACTTCAATTAATAATGATCATTCAGTTGAAAATAAAGTCAGAAATCAAATCAATAAAACCTGATCAATAACAGATCAGTTAAAACTGAGCACTAACCTTAACTTCGATAAAATCCATAGTAATTTGTAATCCAACATTATAGCATAACTACACTTGTAAACACTAAAGCAAACTTGAAACACACATGAAAACACGAATAATCGTTGAGATTTACTAGAATGTAAAACATTTCAAAACTCGGTGAAATTAAAAACAAGTAAATTTTTTTGGAAAACTGTTTTGCTGATTTAAAATTTTAACCCTTTGCTGCCGCATTAAGCTTATACATGGGCGTCATGCCGGTCGGAATTAATTTTCTTTGAACGAACAGTAATACATAATATCCAAGATTATGAAGGAAAAATAAAATTTATTAATTCTTCTTTAAACTTTATCTATAGCACTACAATATGTTTTTAATTTTATATAAAATTACAGTTTATAGTTCTTCATCGTATGGTACCTCTCAAAGCAGTCTCCAATATGAAGCCCTGGTAGCAAAGATAAATAGTTTGGCATCTTTCGCCTTTAATTTTTCTGTTTGAACATTCAGAATAATCTCTACATCTTCAGAGTACCGCAATATATGTAGTTTGCCTAACATCTTTGCTGTAGTTTCTGACAGCAGACATACGGCTGGAACTGTAAAAAAGCATTGGTGGCTGAGAGTAGACATACGACCACAAAGTGTTAACTCAACATAAGTTTCGATTTCCAGAAAATTAACAAAGAAATTCTATTGATGTTCCATGCTCCTTAAAATTATAAGATTTTATAAAAGTTTTTGCAATCAAAAATCATACAGTCTTTCTTACATAATGTTGTCAAAAATGCTGTTGTTTTAAAAGTTTTTAAACAGTCTAAAAAACTATTATGATCAGCAAAACTATTCAGTTCCTCTTCTGCATCTTTACTTTCTTTGCTAAGCATTAAAGCTAAGTTAAGCTGTTCATTTTCAAATCGAAAAACTCTTTCTGTAGGAGATTTTTTTCCCCAGATCCAGAATCGAAATAAAGAGTTTTTAAGACGAAAAGGAATTTTGAAATAAATTTAATTTACGCTAGTTTCAGAATGTAAACAAACATCTGCAAATACTAAATTAAAAACAAAAACTTTATTGCAAAAAGTATTTTTCATAAACTGTTTACTTTATGCGGAATTTATTGAAAAAAATTTAATTTACTTCAATATCATAATGTCAATGAACCTTTGAACTTTGATCAACTTTAAACTTCTCGAAAAACATCGCTTTAAAGGAAGCATCGTTTAAAAACAGATTAAATTTATAGTCGGGATGCTATACGTTATTAAGTTAAATAACCATTGTACATAATTAATGTAATAAACATTTATTAATTATATTTACTGAAATACAAAAGTTCTTAATCTAATTTGTAAATGTACGACACTTCTTTCCATAAAAATGTCATTAAAAATACACCCAACATCAAAATGTCAACAATTCTAAAGAAGAAACTTGAAGAACAAAATGAATAAAAACTTGAAGTAAAAAAATAAGCAAATAAGAAATAATTTCCTTCTTTAGATAAATATTCGCTGCATATAACCTTAGCAAACAATAAAATATGTACTTAATAATTTATCTTTACAGAAATATAAAAGCTCTTAATTTTATTTGTAAAATATAAGATACTTTACTGCAACAGAATTGTAATTGAAAGTAAATCCAAAATCCATCAGAAAGTCAACAAATCTTTGAAGTACAAACATCTAAATTTCCACACAGTGAATTCATATCGAGTGCCATTGCTGGAATTCGAGTCAGTGTCACTTAATTGGGAGGCGAGCGCTCTATTCTCTGAGCCACCACGGCTAAAGACGTATAATTAATATTTTTTGTCAAACACACTCCTTCTCCTCGTACAAGGGCTCAAAGGAAAAACATCTAGGTTACATGAACCTAAATCACCTCTTCACGAACAGTTCACAATCTTAGAAGTGTTAGTTAGAGTGAGCAATCCGTCTTCGTTAACAGATCCATCCCTCCGAAGCCACGAGACTTTGATTTTAACAAAAGGTAAAATTATTATTTAAATTAAAAGAATGAATTTCCTTACAAAGTTACATCTCAGGAAGAAGAAATTATTTTTCTGGAGATTAGTTAAAATTCATGACAATAATCAGATTGATACTTGAATTCCATTTCAAATTCACAATTTTTAAGTTTATTTTCGTTTAATTGAAATCCCAAATCAAAGTTTTTGATGGTTTTCCATTAATGGACCAACATAATCTTGATAGTAATCATCGATTATTCCATCATGAACCATTATATTTTTTGACGGTAACTAACATAAGTAATCATCACCTCAATGTAGGAATTCGAAATGATTTATGATGATCCAGCATAAGAGTAGGAAATTGTTTAAATGGTTTGTTCATGTTGAACTATCCGAAGTTTTCATCATAGTTTCTTAGAAATCAAACGTTGTAGCGATCGCGAACCACCATCACCCATTGTAGGAATACGGACTGATTTATGATGGTCCAACATTAAAAAAACCCAAATTGTTTTGATGGTATATTCCCTGTGAACCAACAAAAATTCCCATTAAACCATCATGTATTGTTGGAATCATCATGGACAATCACTGATCATCATGGATTGTTAGTCCATGACAATCAAACTTTTCTTGGTGATTAACCATCACAGTGTTAAAGTAGCATTTTCTATCATGGAATGAGGAAAGTTTGTTGGCACAGCAAGAACCGTGAACGCATAATGGAAAATGTTGCATGATAGTGACCATCAAATGATGATGGTCCACCATGAATTGCACAGAAGCCAACATAAACCATCAAAATGATTTGATGGGACCATCAAGAATTTTGACTATGGATGGCTGAATTACGGAGTACAATCTATTTACTTATACAAGAATTTTACAATTCTCTATCTATTGACTTGTGACATTAGGATTTTGAATCCTCTAGGGTCATGAGTCAATAGATAAACCATTATAGAAGATTCTTTTAATGATCGGCCTAAAGCATTCCCTCTCCTTTTTAAAAAAGAAGAATTCTTCAACAAACAACAATGTTGACGGTAATCTATGTCAAATGAACGTCAGGAAAAGACAAAAGGAAACTGAAAATCACTCTGGAGTGAAAAGTTATCCCATCTCTCAGAATTCGTGTATCTCTTCACATCGTTTCATTCTTCGACCATCACAACGCGCAGAACATTTTATATGGAAGTCAGTTTTTCACCAATAGATGAAAAGTGAACGATATAGCAAACAGACTATACAAAGAAAAATGGAAAGTACCAGAGGAAAGAAAACAAAAGTAAAGATTCATTCTCCAAAAAATGATTTTGTATAGATCGATGACTATTGCTTATTTTTAGGTTCTTTAAGTAGCAATATTTTACTTCTCTTTCTTTCCAATTTTTATAAAATGTTTTTTTTTTCTTCTAAGTTGCTGAAGATGTCGAAAGTTTCGAGTGATTTAGTTGCACACAAAATAGGCACACTGAAATGAAGGAGAAGAAAATGCCTTTTATTTTTCCTTTTTTTAAAAAAAAAGCACAATTTACGCTAAATTATTCTAAATTTAGTCATCCTTACTTCTCACTTTTCTCGAACTCTTCTTATTGAAGCAAGGCCCATTCCAATTCTAGAGTAAGAATAAAAAAAAATTCATAGTCATTGAAACAGAAAGTACCAGAGGAAAGAAAACGAAAGTAAAGTTGTATGAAATTATTTTTTCAATGTTCAAAGTTCGAGATAATAGGTCTAAAAACTGGTTAAGGTTTAGAAAGAGTATAAAAACGGACATAATTTCGAAAATAGAAGGAATCACATTACATATAGTGCAGTCCGAAAAAGAACTTTTTATTTAATTCTTAATAGCAGTAGAATTATAAGGACAGACTTTAAAATTCTGGTAGTGTCAGAGGCTAACATGATTAAAGGAATCAGATTTATTGAGAATAACAATTTGTTCACCTTTATCTGCTTTGGTAATGAAAATGCCAGAATTAAAATTGGGTTTATTGAGGGTGAGGTTAGATTTATTCAAGTATTTATTTAAAGAAATTAAATGTCGGAGAGTATCAATTTGACTGGGAGAAACTTTGTTCTTCTGAAATGTTCATTCTAATGTAGCAATAATATTGAGACCGATTAATTACTGGGCTGATTCTAAAGGGGCAATAAGAACGGGAATTTTTTAAATTCTGTCTTTCATCTGTTTTCTCTCTCGACTACTGTGGTTTTTCTAGCTTTGTTTCACACCTTTATTTTTCGATTTTTCATTGGAAACTTTACGTTTCATACTTCTTCAAATCACTTTTGTATCTTCTCATATACGTCTGGCAAGTCTTGACAAATGGGACCCTGTTTTTGAGCACTTGAAACATGCCGACTGTTATGTCCAATTTATATATTTTTGAAGCGAATGGCGTTTTTAATCTAGTAAATCAGTATAACTCTTTATGGGATGTAACATGAAAGAATAAGTTTTTTTGCAAAATAATTTTAAGATAAAATTTGGGAATATTTATCTTAACATTTGCATGGTTTTTATGGAGCTTAGATTAAAAGTAAGTAAATGAAGTAAAAAAATATGTTTATCATGCTTTTTATTTCTAATGCCCACCTGTGTTAGCATTTCGTCAATTCAGGCATTTACAGGGCAGATTTGTTGGCCAATTTTTTAGGGGCACTCTATTAGATGGGACAACGTTGCTCCCACAGTAAAGGCAAGATAGTACAGAGAATGAAAGGACGTCCATGCCTTGTCCGGGATTCGAACCCAGAACTTTTCTGATGCAAGGCCAGTTTCCTGACCCCTACCCAGGCCATTCGGCAAGTTATCATAAAACGTTAAATAAAGTAATATAGTAATACTTCACAATGAAGAAACACCGTTTCCAGTTTTAATTTGAAATGCGTCCTCCACGAAGGCAAATTTGTCCCAATACTCGGTCCAGAAGTTCCCTTGTCTTCCGGATTGGGTTGCTACGGAGTTGAACAGTAGACCCATAAAATTAGGTCTGCTGTTCAGCGAAGGGTATAAAAAAATTGTAAAACAATTATTCTGCCATCTTTGATACACAGTTGTCTTACTTACTGTCATGCCATGCAATGCAAATGTATTGATTTCTATAAATCTTGTAATCAGTCGGACTAGGCTGTCCATAGTATTAAAAGTATAATTATTTTTCTAGTTACTAAAGTTTATGCTTTTTGTTTGCTTTCAGGAGAAGAGTCACAAATCTTACCGTCCGCTAACAGTTCTGAGTTTCCGCCTCAACTATGCCGTCCACGGTCTGCATCCCTTCGGATACCACTTCGTCAATCTTCTGCTGCACTCCTGCGTTTGCATTCTTTTCTACAAGTGAGTGTCCAAAATATACTGAATAATTCATCATTTTTTAAAAAGCTGAATCTGCTAAAAAAGATTCATTTCACACAAACTCATATTCAAATCCAAAAATATTGAAATAAGACAAACTATTGCTTACGATCTTCATTCTAACGTCAAGACAGGTTGAAGAATAAAACACGAAATGAAAGCCAGCGATTGGAGTTCCATCATCTTTTGAATCATGGAAAAAATAAAGCACCGAGAGAAAAAAACACTTAATTATATCGCACCCTTGCTACAAAAGTGCCACAACTCAAAAAACTACGTTTTCCAGGAATTGCAAAAAACTGTTCCCGGGCTGACTAGGCACATTTTAGTATTTTTGAATTTGTCAATATGAAGACCGATACATCTCAAACTATGATCGTTAGTCATTGTTCTAGTTTTCCCATCTTTCCGACTCAAAATTCAAATTTTTCAAGTTACGACTGTTTTGATTTCTCACGTACAAAGAATAGAGTAAATTATTTTGAGTTGGGGCACTTTCGAAGATTGTTTTCTGGACATATGACACTCTTGATGACTTAAAATGAAAATAGCTTTTTAGTTACGACGTTTTGTTACTGCTCCATCATGGATTTATTTTACGTTTTTAAATGATCTAATAGAGATCAACTAGGTAGGTACAATACAATGGGTAATGTGTGAATAAAAAAAGTTGCCCAAATTAATGAAAAAGTAATAATATTTTTATTTTTCTCAAACAAAACTCTTTGACGAATAATAAACTGTGAAAAAGTTCAAAACAACAAGAACGATAAGAATAATTAAATAGTAATGCTAATGACTACAGTTTCAGTACACTCATATTGCAGATTATATTATATTATTATTATATTATATATTATATTATTATATCATATTGCTGCTTTCACTAGATTCCACACGAGATCTGATCATTTTTTGTCTACAAAATTATTATAATAATATAACGAGAAAAACGTTAATCAAAAGAACTGGTTACATAAAATAATAAAACCTGGTAGGTAGGTACCACTTAATTTAACAAATTAAAATATTTGAAATTAATGTTCTTCTATCAGGCTCACAACTGGTAGCACGTGGTTACATTTTACAAACTTATTCAAGAATAGTTTTAAAGAAAGAGTTGTAATAAAACTTTGGGACTATGTTTTTATCAACAAGATCTTGGATATCTCGTTTTTTATTGTCAGGCAACGGAATCTTAGCTGAATAAGCCTGAACCAACTGGATGGTATTCAAATCTTCTTTAGATCGAGTTTTCTTCTTGTTGCACATGTCTACCTTCTTGAAAGTTTCGTCACTGTAGGATGTTTCATAGAAGAATGAACGAGGTTGATCTTGTTCGACGCGAAGTATCTTGATGTCTTGTCACTTTATTTTGTTCTTCTCAGTATCCATATTAAAGTTTTTACCCCATTGCTCTTGCAGCAGTTTTAAGTCATAAAAATCTTCGAATGTGAGCTCATGAACGCGGTAAGGGGGACCCTGTTTTTTCGCTGTCTGAATCAGAGTCACGTACTGTGCAGGTACGTAAATCGGTGAGGATTTTAGATGTCTCGATGTCGCCAAAAGTGACACATTTTGAGTTCAAACCAGCAAATGTTTTTCACTCATTCATCAAAAACGACATAATTCAAAATACGAAACAATCCTATTCCACAAATGAATCATCTAAAATGCCGCAATTCAAAATCACTCAACTGATCACTACCAATTGAAACAAAAAAAACGCCACAACTCGAAATATAACAGTTTAGAAGATAAACGATACGCACGTTACTCTACAACGGCTGGACGACAACTCAAGATGTGGCATTTCAGTGGAAGGGGTCCTATGCATCTTGATAACAACAAAACGCCATAACTGCCCTCTGGTGATTGATTTTTCAATGCAACTTCTGGCTCTTTTGAAGATTGGTAGAGACGTGTAAACTACGTCTAATGACGGTCATAACTCAAAAATTACAATTTTTGAGTTGTGGCACTTTTGTAGCAAGGGTGCGATATGTCTTATAATTATTAGGTCTGATTCAATTCTTGTTGTTGAACCTGAATTTAATGTAATTTGATCATTATTTTAATATATTTAGATAATTTTTATAAAACTGATCAACATAAAAAGTTGAATTGGAAATTGAATGAAAAAAGCTTTTAATACTGTGCATTTTTAATTATTGATGCAATTTTATAATGTACAGTAAAAATAATATATCCTTAACAATACTTTAAATGGGGTCGTAAGCTCTGATAAGTTTAAAATGCTAACAACAATGATGAAGTATTTAAATTTAATAAAAATTTTTCAAGCGACATGTCTAAAAAGAATTATCTGTATATTATTATTAAATCGAAATACAAGTTTAATTATTGAAATTTAGAACAAATTTAAACATGTTTTAGAGCAGTCCGATTCATTTTGTTAAATATTAAGTTCCTTTCCATAAACTTTGAAATAATCATTAACTAATATTAATTTTAAATAAGTATCTATTTTAATTTAAATAAATTCTTAATTTCATTAAAATTCAAAGTCCCAAATTGAATTGTTTTGTTTAATTCATATCATTTCTAAGAAAGTGCTTTTTCCAGAGCTTTTTCTTCTGAGGCTTTTTTCCTCCGTGCTCTTTTCCTACCTACCTCAATATTCCCTCTAGGATATGAAAGGGTGCCTTTAAACCTTAGTTTTGAGCGTTACGACACACGGACGTCAACGCACTGACGTTTTTCCATTGATGAACCAACATAATCTTGATGGTAATCATCAATAATTCCCTCATGAACCATTATATTTGTGATGGTAACCAACATAAGTAACCATCACCCTAGTGTAGGACTGATTTATGGCGGTCCAAGATAAGAATAGCAACTTGTTTTGATGGTTTGCTCATGTTAAACCATTGGAAATTTCCATCATAGTTTCTCAGAAATCAAATGTTGGAATGATGATGAACTGATATAGCCAATGTAGCCAATGACGGTATAGCCAATGATGAATCAATGTAGGAATTCGGACTGATTTATGTTTTGCTATCGTAAGAAAAAAAAAACAAATTGTTTTGACGATATATTCCTGAGAACCAACAAGAATTCTCACTAAACCGTTATGTAAATGTATAGTTGGAACCGTCATGGACAATCATTTATGGTCACGGATTGTTGGTCCAAGAGAATCAAACTTCTCTTGATGGTTAGCCATTATAGAATTGAAGTAGTGGTTCGGATTTTCCATCATGGAATGATGGAAGTTTGCTGGCATATCAAAAACCATGAACTCATAATAGAAAATATTGGATAATGCTGACCATCAAATGGTGATGATCCACCATGAATTGCATTGAAACGCACATAAACCATCAAAATGATTTGATGGGAATATCAAGAACTTTGATTTGGATATCATTTTCAATAGAAAACGAACCTTCATTTCTAAGTTTAACAGAATTGCATAAGATCTCTCTTTATGTGTGATGATAAAGATTTGACCAAAAACTTTTTCTAACTTATTAGTTTAAACTATAACGAATTGAAAAAAAAATATTTTTCCATACATATTTTTATAAACAGATAAAAACATGGATTATCTAAATGTTAGCTTTTTGCATTTGTATTTTTTTTCCTTTGATACATTTTTCTTCCTCACTTTCAGATTGTGCCTGATGTTCTTACCCGTGACCTCTAGTCTGGTGTCCAGCGCTCTGTTTGCTGTCCATCCCATCCATACAGAGGCCGTAGGTAGCTATTGTATGAACTCCATCTTTACACACTTATGTACGGATCTCAGTCGAAGTGACGCGTTACTAGATGAATACCCGTTCTTTCTACTGGTAAAAAAGAAAGTAAACAATTAATAAATCAGTGCTGTATACGAAATAATGCACAAAACTAAAAGACACATACTAACACAGTCAATATAGTGAAAAAAAAACTTTTTTCGTTAACATTTATGAGCATCAATAAATCAATACTGAACAACACTATAAAATTGTGCACAAACTGTAATACAAATATCGAAACAAATAATGAAGCCAAAATAATTCCAAAATTTCGTTTATTTATTATTATTTGTTGCTCTTCCCGTTGACATTACCTTATTATATTGAACAAAAAAATATTTTTAACTGTTGATTCCAACCTAATAATGATTAACTGTATTCAGCTTCATTTGGTATGATATTGTTACTCAACTCGTGATAGTCAAAATATTCCATAATCAAATGATTTCCTCCTGTAGAGGTTCCACCTATAGAGGTCATGAAAAGCACTTTTACTTATCATCATCTATATTAAAACTGCAGAGTAGTGGCACCGTTTTATAGGTACCAAATATACTAATTGAACTGATATTAGTATATTTGACATTAATTTCTATAATGCCAGTAGTGTTTATTACGAAAATTGATCGTTGCCGTCAATAACAGATGGTGATTTTTTACGCTTCCCCTAAGCAACTTGATACCATTTCTCCATTAATTTTGATTTTTATTACATACCTAATATTTATTAAAATTAATACCAAAATTAAACAAGATCACGGACTTTAATAATTTGCTGAATTTTTACGATTATACTAAGCGAATAAACATTTGTCCCTTAATTTTGTTTTAAAGTAGACAGCTTTTTTTTTAAAAGTTCAATTAGTTATTATTACCAGAATTAATTAAGCAATAACAACATGGCGAATTTTTACGGTTTTCCTAAAGAATAAGTACATTTTTCTCATTAATTTTGATTTTTAATGTATAGCTTATTTTTGTATTTCAATCAGAACCTAATGATAACTTAAATAAATATCATTGACCTCAAAAATGTTATGGTAACTTTACAATATTCCTCTTAAGGAATAAGTACCTTTTTTTATTATTTTTATTTTTTAGTACATAGTGTATTTCTTTTACATAGTACATAGTAAGATTTCACCAATGATTTTGCTTTTTAATTCATTTAAATTTGATATTAAATTATCTAATTTTACATAAACATATTTTAAATTTTTAACTATAAACAAATTAAGCACGTATAATATAATTTTGAAGAGAGATGACATTATAGCGACAACGTGCAAATTTTAAAGAAATCTTTATGTTAACTTATATACCTAACTTTAAGCAGAAAATTTCATAGAATTTCAATTTTGAATTTCTTAATTGAAAATGTGTTCTTTACCGCATCTATATATCTGTTTTCAGTTCCATATCATCACGATTCTTAAAAAATAGATGCGTGAAAAAGGCGGTGTTAATGGTTGATTAAAACAATATAAGTTTAAAGACATTTTTATTAAAAAGTACTAGTTTTTAATACATATTCGTATCTTAGCAAATAAACTATTAAAGGCTACAAAAAATGTCTCGGTCTTTAATTTTTGCAAGAGTTTTAATGTCACTATTTTCCTCTATTTAAATCTCCTGATATATACTCAAATTAATAAAAATTTTTAAACGGATTTCTTTTGTCAAATTTGGTAAGATTTAATTTACTTTAAAGAGCTGCGTTCTACTCTAGCTTCAGTGACAGTGACTAAAGTAAATCCGTACATTTACTCTATTTTGACTAATAAAATTATAGCATTATTTCGAGGATAAAACTACGCCGCTGTTAAGATTAATGTATAAGATTGCATACATTTACATGGAACTTTATAAACTTAAGAGAAGAGTGGGGTGAGATCGGATACTTTTATTGTCTGAAAATTAGTTTTGCTCTCCAGCGGAATTACTCTTTACTTGTCAAGAAGGTAGATGGGTAGGTTTACTTAAGCCGCACTGGAGAGAGAACTGCACAATGGGCTATTGGTGACGGTCTGGGAAACATCCCCGAGAATGATCCGAAGACATGCCATCGCAATTTTGATCCTCTGCAGAGGGAATGGCTCCTCAGCTTTGGCAGCCCGACGGCCTGCTCGCGAAGTCGAGCACTTTACGGTCGAACAGTTTAACGAGGACCGATTCCATACACCCTCGGTCCCTACGCAGACTGATCAAAATGGTCCCCCACCCGCTTACTGACCGCAACTAGTGATGCTTGAATTCGGTGTTCTACTGGAAACCGTGTATCTACGATCAGTCCACTGTGGGACACTAGTCAAGAAGGATTTAACAAATTGGCGTGCTGTCATTGATTCATTTTGTGTAGATAGGATGTTTTTTCAATATGTTTCTAATGTTCTCTTGCCTTTAAACTAGCCTTATTTATTGGCTATTGCAGTTACAAAAATTATTTTTACTCCATCTTATTAAAGATTCATGTCTAACAAACAATTACCTCTTATCTCGGATACCGGGTACTTCTCCCCTCTTTCAATGTGAGTTTATGAGTGAGTTTATGCCCACGAAAACTGCAGCGGAGGAATAAGATTACTACGTTTAAGGTTGAAGAAAGGTTTTTTGGACCCCAGGACACCATTTATTACAAATTCCTTCCTCGAAGCACAAAAAGCCTAATTTTCTTGTTTGATACATTTTTTGAAGACCCTTTACACAAAATTGAATTTTTTTATTTTTAAATATAAAGAAATTCTCTAAAATTCGAATTAAAAAAACTAATTAATAAATACTATATTTATGTAATAAAATTTGGTCGTGACCTCGGCAGTTCGAGATCAGAGAAAATTCTTCTTCCTCTCCCCCTTTTTGAGTGTGGCCTTGATTATTTCACATGTAAATTACATGCATGATTTTCTTAAATTGTCGAATAAAATAGAAATGCCTGCTATCAATTATTATCAATTTACCGTAAAGTCAGCATGTGTACCCAGTCTTACCCACCCCCAGTAGGATAATTAGACTTTTTCTAAAAAAAGAAAAGGTAATACATCGAAGACTTTTTAAGCATTGTCCTTAGCTAAAGAATAAAATCTGACAGTTTCTAGATTAAACAGCTCAGCATCCAAATTATAGCCTTCTGGTTTGACATCACTTATGTTTCTATTTTGTCCCAGTTAACTTCTTTTCGTGTTTTGTGCCTGGATTGTGTTACGTTAAATTAGAACTTTTATGTTTAGAATGTTTTCCTTTTCTTTTCTGAAGGTAAGCGGAATCGTTGGGAGAGCGGAACTTCTCTCGGCAGTAGCCTTCCTCGGTGCCTTATTGTTCTACATTCAAAACAGATATCAAAACAAAAACAGCGGTAAGTCCTAATAATTGTTTTTTACTGTAATTTTATGCATAATATTTATAACTCAAAACAGCAATAATTTCTAATAACTGTAGCATTTATAAAAAAAAATTATATTAAGGTACAAGTCATTTCCAAGCACTTTGATACTTTCAAAATTTACAACTTACCGCCTTTTATTCGTATTTACATTACTACTAGTTTAGAAAGAAGTACATCGTCATTGATAATAAAAATATTTTTAAAAAAATCTTAATTTTTTCTTTCTAAAAGTTTACTTCCAATGTTTCATAATCATTTTTAATTATTTTTAGCACAATATATTTTTTTTTAAAAATCCCTATCATTTACAATGCCCTAATTACTTCCTGAAAACCCCACTAAATGACATTTAAAACAAATTATATGATAAAAAGGATATCCCAGTTTACAGGGTGAGACGCAATAACCAGCCTATAAATTTTTTTTTTTTTAAATCCTCGCCAAAAAAGTATACACATTAGAGGTCATATTTAATCGAAATCGAAAGAATATTGATTGAAAATCTGTTTGCCAGAGGAAAGTGTGATCACATTTCACGTCATACAAAAATAACTCATTCCATATTTTTCGATTATTCATCTATATTCAAGATATCCGATCTCGTTTCGTTCCACTCTCGTAAGTTGAGGGACTCCATTTCTGCTAATCCATAATAATGTCCAATCTTTTGCTTTCATTTTAGTTAAGGGATTCAAATTTCGTTCACCGGTAGACCAAACATCTTATTTTGAATGATCTAAAACATTACGCCAAAAACAAAAAATGTTAAAATTAAAAAAGGGAAGAAAGAAAAACGTCAGGTACAGAGTTGCTGATTTAAAACATGCTTTTTTTAAAAAATTTCATCGATGCTTTGGAGGCTGTAGTCAACAGAAATATACAGACTGCTTTAAAATGTAAGAATGGTTAAAGGGGACCAAAATAAGCGGATCTTGTATCTGAACGTAGATGCGGAAGGGCAGCTTTGAAGAGTTAACTCGAAAAGCATTATTGATCATAAATAAGTGAAAAGACAAAATATATAAAAGAAAAAAAAACGATTTATATACAGTTAACAATAGCTTACAGGCAAATAGTCTGCAATTCAATTGAAGTTGACAATAACTTCTGGGACAAGCGACTACCAACAGAGAAACAAAATCACAGAGATGCATGGATGGTTGTATATCAGTAAACAATAACTTTCTTGAACGCCATTTTCGCACACCTATTCCTTTATGAAATAATCTTATTTATGTCTTGTGGTATGGTTATTCAATTCTTTTTAAAAATACAGACGTAATAACTAAGTACATTGCGAAGGAATTTATAGTTCTTTTCAAAACTGAATCTTCTCTAAATAAAGAGGTTAGAAGATTCCAGGAGAATTGAATCCAGTCTCTTTTTACAAGGCAGGTGAGTTCAGCATCTTTAGATGTCATCAGGAAGTGTTGGTGGTCAGAGATTAATTTTTCAAAAATAGCTATTGAGAGGAAATTCTTGCACATATCGCACCCTTGCTACAAAAGTGCCACAACTCAAAAAACTACGTTTTCCAGGAATTGCAAAAAACTGTTCCCGGGCTGACTAGGCACATTTTAGTATTTTTGAATTTGTCAATATGAAGACCGATACATCTCAAACTATGATCGTTAGTCATTGTTCTAGTTTTCCCATCTTTCCGACTCAAAATTCAAATTTTTCAAGTTACGACTGTTTTGATTTCTCACGTACAAAGAATAGAGTAAATTATTTTGAGTTGGGGCACTTTCGAAGATTGTTTTCTGGACATATGACACTCTTGATGACTTAAAATGAAAATAGCTTTTTAGTTACGACGTTTTGTTACTGCTCCATCATGGATTTATTTTACGTTTTTAAATGATCTAATAGAGATCAACTAGGTAGGTACAATACAATGGGTAATGTGTGAATAAAAAAAGTTGCCCAAATTAATGAAAAAGTAATAATATTTTTATTTTTCTCAAACAAAACTCTTTGACGAATAATAAACTGTGAAAAAGTTCAAAACAACAAGAACGATAAGAATAATTAAATAGTAATGCTAATGACTACAGTTTCAGTACACTCATATTGCAGATTATATTATATTATTATTATATTATATATTATATTATTATATCATATTGCTGCTTTCACTAGATTCCACACGAGATCTGATCATTTTTTGTCTACAAAATTATTATAATAATATAACGAGAAAAACGTTAATCAAAAGAACTGGTTACATAAAATAATAAAACCTGGTAGGTAGGTACCACTTAATTTAACAAATTAAAATATTTGAAATTAATGTTCTTCTATCAGGCTCACAACTGGTAGCACGTGGTTACATTTTACAAACTTATTCAAGAATAGTTTTAAAGAAAGAGTTGTAATAAAACTTTGGGACTATGTTTTTATCAACAAGATCTTGGATATCTCGTTTTTTATTGTCAGGCAACGGAATCTTAGCTGAATAAGCCTGAACCAACTGGATGGTATTCAAATCTTCTTTAGATCGAGTTTTCTTCTTGTTGCACATGTCTACCTTCTTGAAAGTTTCGTCACTGTAGGATGTTTCATAGAAGAATGAACGAGGTTGATCTTGTTCGACGCGAAGTATCTTGATGTCTTGTCACTTTATTTTGTTCTTCTCAGTATCCATATTAAAGTTTTTACCCCATTGCTCTTGCAGCAGTTTTAAGTCATAAAAATCTTCGAATGTGAGCTCATGAACGCGGTAAGGGGGACCCTGTTTTTTCGCTGTCTGAATCAGAGTCACGTACTGTGCAGGTACGTAAATCGGTGAGGATTTTAGATGTCTCGATGTCGCCAAAAAAGACACATTTTGAGTTCAAACCAGCAAATGTTTTTCACTCATTCATCAAAAACGACATAATTCAAAATACGAAACAATCCTATTCCACAAATGAATCATCTAAAATGCCGCAATTCAAAATCACTCAACTGATCACTACCAATTGAAACAAAAAAAACGCCACAACTCGAAATATAACAGTTTAGAAGATAAACGATACGCACGTTACTCTACAACGGCTGGACGACAACTCAAGATGTGGCATTTCAGTGGAAGGGGTCCTATGCATCTTGATAACAACAAAACGCCATAACTGCCCTCTGGTGATTGATTTTTCAATGCAACTTCTGGCTCTTTTGAAGATTGGTAGAGACGTGTAAACTACGTCTAATGACGGTCATAACTCAAAAATTACAATTTTTGAGTTGTGGCACTTTTGTAGCAAGGGTGCGATATCATTCTATGTAACCAATCTGAACGTTAACATAAGCTCCTATGGCGAGGAAAGAAGAAGTGATTTCTACATTTAATTAAATATGAACTCACAGAAGAAAACGGATACTAGAAATTTAGTCAAGAAATCTTAGCTGAAAGAAAAAATCACCGTCAGAAGTAAAGAATATTCATCAGGGGAGGGGTAGCCTTTTATGGGTCACAGTTAAACAAAAAGTTCATACTAAAAACAAAAATCGATCATTTTAAGATTAAATTGCCTAGCGGTTAAGAGAACCAAAACTAAAATAACTGAACTCATTCGATTAAACGATTTTCAATGCGAATAATAAACAACAAAGCTGAGTTAAGGCAATTAATATTAAAGCGATTTTGCACCAGTGTGAACCATCAACATCACAGGTCCTCTGTAACTCCCTTTACATTTTTGACAAATAGTTTTCAGCCCCCATGTATAAGGAAACAAAACCTAAACATGTTGAAAGAAAAAAAAATGATTTTTAAGATGACAGGGGACGTTAAAAAAATTCTATGTTTACTTTTTATAAATTTATAAATTCAATTATTTTGTTCCAGTTATAGTTTCTCAAGATACGGGAGAGTGTTTTACCATGGATGAAAGGGAAAATTTTCGCAATCTAGTGGCAAAATTTAGCTTTCACTGAATATAGTTGGATAAAAAAATTTTTTTTTCCATTTCAAATTGTATATTTTGAAAAAGTTTCATGCCACTTTCGCTTTAGATGTTATCTGCGACTAAAAATGTAAAAATTAACGATATTAAAGAAAAACTGATGCTCTGTTATTACTGAAAAATAAGTTATGAAAGGTCCAATTTTTAATCGCGCGTCATTAAACTGGTATTTTAATTAATTATCATTAACACTTTAAATCTTGAATCAAAGTACTCGGCATGTGAAACATATTTTGTCTATTTAAGGCTGATATAAAAAAATATGTTTCTAGTATGAACAATACATATATAACAAAATATTAAAAACAAAAGAAAATGATTTTTAAGATTTTAAAGACCTCTTTACCGTTGTTCAAATCTGTGACCAGTTATTGTTGTGAGACAAATTTACAAAAAAAAAAAAGTTCTTGTTTTTCTCCTTTTATAATCAATTTTAAGAGCTAGTAAAATAAAAATTAAAAACATCAGTTTCCTTTATGACATAACAAGATGCACACGGTGATCTATAATCCTTTCACTTAAAATTTGGGTTCTCGCAAAAGATGGTCCGAATTTAACTACAGTGACCTCTCACTTATGCACCACCTCTTTTATGCACCTTTTTCATTTATACGACGATTTTTATAGGTCCCAGTACATTAGATTGGAAAATAATGATAAACATCCTTCGTTTATACGTCGCTCTGAAAATAAATTTTTCAATTATGCGCCGAAATTTTAGGCTGGCATTTTAATTTTTTAATCCTTTAAATATTTTTTCTTTTTTAAAAAAAAATGTTTTAAATTAAAAATGAAGCAAGTAAGCAATCCTTGTTACAGATAAAAAGAAATATATGTTGTTAGATCTTATTGAATTTGCGTCCCCCTGTGACCTTTTCATTTTTGCTGTTTCTTGAAAGACATTCCTTCTAAAATTTTGAATAGGGTGTCTTATCTGTGAACAACAACAATGAAAGCCCATTAATCTTTTAGAAAATGACCATTCCTCCTGTCCAGAGGTTAGTTCTACTCCTATGCTGTTTTCTAGAGAAAAAAAAGACAATTGGAATACGAAAGATGAAAGAGACCGCGATCTCTTACTAGTCAGATAAACATTATGAGTAAATAAAAGGAGGTGATCTGTTTAGTGACGGAAGTACTTGAACTTATTGTGCAGCATATTATGACATCAAGTACTTTTCTTAGAAATTTATCATGTGATGTTTCACCGCCTACCATAAAACTCAAATTTTTTGTGAAGAACTGTTCATTTATATCTAACTAAAACTTGAGGACGATGAGAAGGTGGTGGAAGATACTGACGAGATGATGAAGTTCCTCCAAAACACACAGCAGTATTGAAAGCTTTAGACAATATTCCTGACTATTTACAATTTAATTTTGCTTCTGAAACTCCCCCTTATCCCATTTGTATGAACTGGAAAAAACCGTTTTTGAATAACGTCGGCAAAAACAAATACAAACATGTATTAAGATTATTTTGTAAGAAAATAAATTATCTTAAGGTATGTTAAATTTTTTCTTTGTATAGTTATAGTAAATACCAAAACAGTATAAATGTTAACATTTAATCTTTAGAAACATATTTATTCATATTGTCACTGCAAATTACGTTGCGTTTTAGAATTTTGAAGTTTTTCACTTATGCTCCTCTTTCACTTATGCGCTTTTTTCTCTTGGCCCCTTACACCGGTGCATAAGTGAGAGTTCACGTAATGTGTATCTAATGAAATATAAACCAAATATGAACGTCATTTTTAGGAAGAATATGCTAACGTATAGAGTGGTTGGGAACGCCATTTGGCAGGTGCATCGTTTCAAGGTCAGTTTTGAATAAAAGGGCTACTATGAAGGTGTTCATCATTCTTGAGTTTGTCAGAAGTGTTTTGCCTGAACGAGTGTACCGAGAGGGAATTGCCAAACCATACCATAGATTATAAAAGGGTTGGCAAAAATTTCGATTGGCGTTAAAGGAGCGTTCTCGCAAATCGCCAAACAGCTGTGTGCCTATGTTTTTGTTTTGTTTTCGGTATCACGTATCTATCATTCACCAAGTTATAGATGGGTGCGACATTTCAGAGTTTCAAATAAGCTGATCTTCATTAGATTCTTCTGCATTAAATGAAATATAAAGTGTATTTTTTTGTTATAGCGGCGACATAATCGTTTGTATCTGTTAACATAATTGTGTTTATTAGCGTCATTTAGAAGGTCGTAATAAAACTAAGATGAAAAAATTATATATTATTACCTCCATAGCCCCTTCTATATTTTCATAACTTTCATTAAATGTATTTCGAGTAGTGAACTTCTTTACTTACTCATCCACTAATTAAAATTAATAATTTGACAATAACCTTTAATCCTTAATAATGAAATTATTATTACAATAAAGTTTGTTTACTTAAAAGATTAAAAAAATGTTTTTTATTGTTTAGCAGAGACTTTGTTTCCAATTCTATATTCATTAATTAAACTTAATGGTTCTGCTCGGTAACCATTCAAAATTTTTTTAAAATTTTATTTAATTTTCAGTTATTATGGATTTCTTTAAATATTTTTCGACGTAGAGATTATTTTGCAATAATACGAAAAGCTGAAATTTATAAATGTATAATATTTATAAATGCTTAAGAGAATTTTTAGCGGGTATTTTGTACTCATTATTTTAGTTGAAATGTTCATTATACACAGTTTTATAATAATAATCGTAAAATTCATTGAACAATTGAGTATTACATTTTAAAATGCAAGTAGAATTCAATAATTATTTCATTTTATAATTGTAAAACGGTAGATAAGTAACTTCGTCATAAAGTTTTACATGATACGAGAATATTATACGATTGCTTTATAATGAAAGAACAACAATTTAAGTTTTAAACTTTTTGTGGAAAAGGAAAAAAAAACGAAATTTTTTCCTGTCATCGGTGTTAGCGAATAGAGAGTCTTTTGTCGTATAAATATTAAGTCAGTACTGTTCCATTTTAAATAAAAATGCATTTTGCTCCGGAAAAAAAATTACTTAAATTTGTCAATAGAAATTCCCAAATTATTGCAGCGAAAACTTTTAAATTTCTTTTATTATAATAACTTTCCTTTATTATAATTTTGTGCAAATAATTATTATTCATAATATAAACGACTATTAAAAGGAATTAATTGAGAATGTCCAATTTTAATGAATTAACTGTTTACGCAATCAGATTAATAACTTTTTTCATAATTTACAAATGGAGAAAAAGTTTTTTACAGTTTAAAAGTGAAGAGAAAAATAAAGTTGAGATTAAATTTATAAAGTAAGCATAACTCGAAGGAGGTTGAAGTAAGGGCATTAAAATCAAAATTTCAAAAGAAAAAAATCACGTTTTAGTGTACAGTGAGCAGTAAACAAAAAATCTAAAACTAACTTTTGATCTAATGATCAGATGTTTACGTTCTAGGACTCAAACTTTAGATTTAGAATTTCCTTAATTCCCTACCACTATTGTAAGATATTTACTTTTCGCCTAACTTGTAAAATTAAAAAGTTTAGAATTCCTTACAAAATTACTCAGGCGAAGTGATTGTGTTTTATTCAAATATTATTTAGAAAGAATTTTTCTGAAAGTATTTCATTTAAAGTTTTTATCAAACTTTTGTTTTTTATTTATCTATAGTTATTGAAAGTTAAGTTGATGATTTTTAAATTGAAATGAATGCCTCCCTGCTTTGCATATATCAAAAATTATTTCAAAAGAAATGTATAACTTAACATTAAACACCCATGACTTACAATTATAAATCAAACAATCACTACATTTATTTATTAAAAAACACTCTTATGACCTGATAATAAATTGATCTAAGTCTTAAATGTGAGTTTTATAGCATATAATTTATTTAAACTCAGCACATACATCTAACCTCTGACAATTTTTTTAATTATGTTATTTTTTCAATTATGTTATTTTTTAATTATGTTATGTTTTTATTATATTTTAATTACGAAGCTCATATAACAGTATTTAGGAATCTATAAATTTATGTTACGTATGATCGTTGCAGAATAACCTGCACGCAATATATGAAAATAAAATATATTTTTGAAATTGTGCATTTTCTATTAATTGCATTTATTATTCTTATATTGAAAGAGTATCAAGTTATCTATGACCTCCATAATGAATGAAGTATTTACGGACTTTTATATATATTAAGGAATTGAATCAATTTTTCACGAAGTTTAAGATCTTATCTCATTGCAAAAAAAGTAATTTAATAAAATTATGCAAAAAAAGTAATTTAATATATATTTTTTTACAATGAATGCTTCTAGTAATGAAACAAACGCTTTCAAACTTTATTTTAAAAATATCGATTATTTCGTTTGCAAGAAACTATTATTTTAAAGCGTGATAACATTTTTGAATACTCTAATTTTTTCCCAGTAAATAATATGTCTCTGTTAATTTCTAAAAAAGAATCTTTATAAAAAAGCTTAAATTATTCTTTTATAGAGAATATTGATTTAATAGAGAATATCACTAAAATAAAACAGGTTATGTTTTCTTACAATAAAAGTTAAGTAGAATTAATTCTTCAAAATAGCGTTCCAATAAAACATGGTATTAAAATGTTACGTTATTTTTTGTGATTGGTACATTAATAAATTATTTTTATTTCATCGCAAACACAATTCTTGTCAAAAAAATTAAAAAATTGAATCTGTTATATCAAAAAACTAGATCGTTGTTAAAATATAAATTACTGCGTTTAATAAAATATAAATACAGTGTATTTGTAAAGTGATCCTAACAATGAAAAGGTTATTTTCTTTTTTAATTCTCTTTCAAAAAGAATTAATGAATTATTTTTATTCATCATGGCTGATCGAGGAAGAGAAAAAGAATATCGAATTACAGTGTTTAGGTTAATGTAATTTCGTTCTCCCACCACATTTACGCGTAATCCATCGCCAATTCCACCTGCAATCGCCACGTTTATAATCTATGGCAGTGGTGCGCAAACTTTTTGCGACTGCGGCCCCTTTTGTAGAGAGAAAATTTTTGGCGACCCCTAGAGATAAATGTTCACAAATACGATGTATATTTCGCGCATTTCTTTCGTTTCATCTAATAAAAACATCATCATATTTGACTCATATTAATTTTATTTATAATTTTAAGAAAATACTTTTTGTATAACACAAAAATCAGTAAATTGCTCTTTAATGAGATGTATGTGGCTGCAAGTTCCTAATTATCTCATCGATGCTTGGATGTATGTTGCTAATTGCAATTCGCATATCATCTTCAGGGTTTAAACGCGAGCGGTATTTAGTTTTTATTGAAACTAGTTTGCTAAATCCAGTTTCACATAAATACGTTGATGCAAATTGTATTAACACTCTGATGGCATTCTTGCATAAAACGGGATATTGTTTTTCCACGGATAGCCAAACTTTTTGGCAAGGCTGAATCTTAAATTGATTTCGAAGAGTATAATCACTAATTAGATCTATCAATTGCTCTTTCTCACTAATTTGAAGAGTTGAACTACATATGTCAAAGGAAAATGGATCACGAATCCACTAAGATCGTTTTCAGGAAAATCCTCGAATCTTCTCGAAAATTTTTTCTTTAACTTTTTAATGTGATTGGAAATGATGTTTTTAAATGTAAATACATCTATATTATTTTCCTTGATAAAATCGTTAAAGCAAGGGAACATGTCGGTGTTGTTTTTATTCAGTTCAGTTTGCCAGAGACTAAGCTTATTCTTAAAAGCCTGAATTTTACTGGCCGCAGTTATGATAGTTGAATTCTCACCCTGCAAGCTCAAATTTAAGTCGTTAAGTTTTTCGAAAATATCAACTAAATATCCCAGTTTCTATAGCCAAACTTCATTGATATAATAACTTGCCAATCTATGTTTCCAATCTATGCTTCACTTCATTTTTGAAATCAAATATCCGTTGTAGTATTTTCCCTCGTGAAAGCCACCTGACTTCGGTGTGTAACAGTGATCTCTCATACGTTGAGCCCATCTCATTGCAAAGTACTGAAAAGAGACGGCTGTTGTAACTGTTGCATTTAATGTAGTTAATTAAACTAACAGCGTCTTGTAATACGTTGTGCAACTCTTCATCCATATCTTTTGCAACAAGAGCTTGCCGATGAATCATACAGTGATTAAATACCATATGAGACGCCACCTTCTGAATTAAGCCTCTGAGCCCTTTATTCGAACCTGTTAATGTTGCAACACCATCAGTACAAACCGCAACACAGTTTGCCCAGGTAAGGGACTTTTGTTTCAAAATATTCATTTATTATTTCGAATATTTTTTCGCCAGTTATTTTTCCTTCCAAACTTTTGCAACATAAAAACGTTTCTGTTATATCTTCATCTATACATCTATACATAATAATAAACGCGGCTGTGTGTGTGTGTGTCTGTAATCACAATATATCGCCCCAGAAGCCTCGCCCAGGCACGAAACTCGGCACATAATTGTGTTTTGACATAATGAAGAAGTATTTTTTTTCTTTTTCAAAAATTTGGATTAGTTTTTTAGTTATCAGTCATTTTGTAAGAAAATCTATGCTTTTTCTTCTTCAAAGAGCCATATTCAGAAAACTATTAAAAAATGCATATACTTTTCTCCACTCTTATAAACGTATGCTAATGCGAACCTTACAATTGAAATATTAATTTTCGACAACTTAAACCAATAATATACGAAGGAATTAATAATTTAATTCGCATTAGTTTAAGTGGATAAAAGTTTAACTTTTGTATTAAAAATGTGGCAACATATTCGATACGTAAATAGAACGGCTTTGATTTATTTGTCGCTGTGCATAATTGTTATAATAAGTTTTTTTTCTTCTTTCCACGCTCTATTTTTTTTTCTTAAGCGAAGACGATAATTTTTGTAGCGATATAGAAATAGAAATTGATACCATAAAAATTAGATAGAAATAGAAAATGATACCATAAAAAATTAATTCGTTTTCGTGTTTTTTTCATGTATTTAGCATTTTAGTTTTTTTCTTCTTAAGCGTTGTAGCTATATAAAATAGGAATTTAATTATTTTTGAAGGAACGATCACACTTACCTTGGATCTCTTTGGTTTTTCTATTCTTTATTTTAACAGTTTTTATTAAATGTGATTAGTTATTTTCAGAAAAGTTTCAGTTTGCAGGTAAGCACTTAGATTTTAATATTGAAGTTTCATGATTTGCTTTCATAGTAATTGTTGTTCTAAAGTATTCGTTGACTTCTTAAAAACCCGATTACTGACATGGCAGAACCACCTTCCAAAAAACTTTGTATTTTGTCAAAGAAAAAGATATTAAGAGATTCTCAAAGAAGAAGGGCCCAAGAAACGTCTGTGGAACGTGAAAGACGGATGGAACATGACCGAATTTTGACTAGCAATTCTAGAGCCCAAGAAGTATCAGAGAAACGTCAAAGAAGATTAGAAGAGAATCGTGTCTCAACTAGCAGTGCTAGGGCCCGAGAAACACCTGAGGAACGTCAAAGAAAATTGGAAGAGGATCGTGTCTCAACTAGCAATGCTAGGGCCTGAGGAACGTCAAAGAAGATTGGAAGAGGATCGTGTCTCAATTAGCAATGCTAGGGTCCGAGAAACGTCAAAGAAAATTGGAAGAGGATCGTGTTTCTACTAGCAGTGCTAGGGCCCAAGGATATGAAGACAAAATTGCAGGACAAGACCACTTTAATTGTCCACTAATCTTCAGATTTCCTGCTATGTTTTAAAAAACTTTATTTGTGAAAACCTTTAGAGTGGCGGACAGCTGGCCGCCTTAGGCGGCTAGTTAAAAATAAACCTAACGTAAGTAATTAGTTGTGACATTTTAGTACTATCGGGAGTCTCGTCCAGTTGTAAAGCAAATACAGATGAATTTTGTATGCGTCTTATGACTTCTGACTCGATATTTCGTGGCATTTCGGAAATCCGCCGAGACACCGTATCTCTTGATAATGGTATTGTTTTTAGTTCATTTCCATATTTATCGCCATTCATAATTGATGTCATCTTAGTTGCTGCAGGAAGGATAAGGGATTCTCCAATTGTATGGGGTTTCATTATTTTTCCTATTAGATAAGAAACTTCTAAAGAAGCTCGTAATGCTTTCTGAGGTATTGTTGTAAATTTCTTTAAATGTGCACTTTGAATTTTCAGCTCGTCTTTGAAAAAAATCGGCATGTTTATTTTGAAGTTCTTTTATGTTTAGTTTCCAGGTGCCTTTTTAATTTAGCTGGTTTCATGCTCTCATTTGCTAATTTTTCGTTGCAAATGACACATATCGGGAGTTCTTCATCATCAACAACACAAAATGTAAAACCATACTTAATAAATTCCTCATTGTATTTTCTTATTTTTTTAGATCGGGCATTTAGTTCAGTATTTTGCGACTCCTCATCAGTATTTTGTTCGTTTGTTAGCTGAAGATGTACCTGGTGTACGTATTACCCATTTATCCATTATGAGGATAGGGGTTAAATTATTTAAACTAAAACAAATAATATATAAAATTTTATCATTTTTTTTTCGAGAAATTTAATAAAATTAACAGAGATCTTTCTCTAATGATAGTACATACCTGATAACAAAGAGTATCAAAGCCCGATAAAAATATAAAAAATCAAAATTACACAACGTCACATGATAAAACTCGAGGATAAACTAAAACAATTGCAGGCCAACTGCTACATGTTACAACTTCATGCGAACACTTCACGTCTTCACTCTGACTATCAGATACACCGCGTACCTCGCCATCTGATTGGCTGATCACGGAAGCGAATTTTTGCTTTTTCCCTGCGGTTAACGTCTAGTCCATACATATAAAGGCTATATTAGTCCCTGGTCTAGTCAAATAGACGCTTTTCAGTAAAAGTGGCGAATTACCGCGAAGAGGGCGCTATCTACCGGAGTGAAAAACTTGCGTCTTTACACTTTACATACATTACGGTCAAAGAAAGAGTGGACTGCATGAAATTGCAATTAAACAGTGAGTGACGGCGCTTCACTCTCTATATGTACACTGCATGGTATGCAGCATGCAGGGATAATGCATTTCATAAAAATTTGGCGACCCCAAAAAACACTTCTGGCGACCCCCACAGGGGTCGCGACCCCTAGTTTGCGCACCACTGATCTATGGTACGGTTTGGCAATTCGCGTACCGAGATCTTTTGATCTCAGACCACATTTGTTATCTTTTCAACAATTTTAGCAGACCTGCAAAACCGCATCAACTGCTGCGGCGCACTCAGTAACACAATGCATGTTTTTTTCGGACGAGTTTGGCGAATGCTTGTACATTTGTCGTACAGGAAAAGGAAGGACACATTGAACCATTGACTTAGTACCCTGCACAAAAAATAGAAATTATCCTTCATCTATCTATTATTGCATAGATTGTTTATTTCCAAATTATACTTCCGTTAAATGTAAATTAATAGAATTTGGTATTTTTTTAAATAGTGAGTATAGTCTTTTCAAAACATTCATAAAATCCTTTTTCAATGTTTTTAATCTCCATTTTGCTTATGATTCAGATGATAATGACGTCATTGAGTGATGATAATGACGTCAGATTTCATTATCATCACTCAAATACTAATAATTTTTTATTTTTGACAAAGCTTTAAGAAAGTCGGTGATTACGGAACAAGGTACATAGCTTCCCAAGCCAAAATTCTTGACGGTTCCGTCAAAAAAAGATGATGGTTTATGTTGGTTTTAGTGTGACTCATGATGGTCCGACATCGTTTGATGGTCACCATCATCCAACATTTCCATTATATGTTCATGGTTTTTAGAAGCTAACAAACTTCCATCATTCCATGATGATGGAAAATGCTACCTTTATACTATGATGGTTAACCATCAAGAGAAGTTTGACTCTCACGGACCAATTATGCATGATGGTTCATGATGGCTTAATGGGAATTTCTGATGGTTCAACATGAACAAACCATCAAAACAAGTTGTTATTCTTATGTTGGATCATTGTCCGAATTCCTACATTAAGGAGATGGAATTATTGATGGTTACCATCAAGATTATGTTGGCCCATCAATAGAAAAACCATCAAAAATTTTGACTTGGGTTTTTCTATTTCATACAATATATACACTATAAAAAAATTTGTTGCTTTCAGCTTGGCGAGATTGTTGTGTGTCGTCAGTATTAGCAGTACTTGGACTGTTATGTAAGGAACAGGGTGTCACCGCCTTGGCAATCTGCTGTGCATATGAATTATCACTGAGTAAGGTACGTGTATGAGTCTTTACTTATTGTTTTTTTTAAAAAGAACTTTAAATGCCAAGAAATTCATCTATATTTTATAATAGTTAGAAAAAAATATCGCTTCTGTATTAGTTAGAAAAAAATATTTGAACAAAAAAATTTAATGCCTAAAATAAATTATATTTCAGCAATCAGATAGTTGATATTCGAATAGAAGAAAAAGCTCTGAATGAAAATAACTTCATCTTGGCTTCTAAAAGTGTTGAGATTACTTTCTTACCACCAAATAATGTGAATATCTAGCCGGTCACTTCATTAGCTGTGGCTGGATTTTTTGAAATATTTATTATAGAGCCATGATGGCTCAGGGGGTAGGGCTCTCACCTTCCAATGAGGTGACCCGGTTTTGAACCCCAGCGATGGCTGGTCAGTAAGAATTTTGCATCTAGCTTGCACCGACCACAGTGATGACGCAAAACATCCTTAGTGATAGGCGGATCATGGGCTAAAGTCCCCTTGCCATCAGGCTAACTGTGGGAGGTTTTCGTGGTTTTCCTCTCCATGTAACGCAAATGTAGGTTAGTTCCATCAAAAAAGTCCTGCACGAAGGCAAATTTCTCCCAATACTTGATCCAGGAGTTCCCTTGTCTTCTGGATAGGGTTCAAAATGACAAGGCTACAGAGTTGAACATAAGTAATCGTAAACCCTAAATTGGGTCGACTGTTCACGACTGTTAAAATATAAAAATATATTTATTATTAATTCTACTTTTTACTCCTCTTTGAATTACATTTTAAGGAAACAGGCTAAAGAGGGCATTTATCCTCATTCTCCGGTTTTCTCAATGCTTTGTTTTTTGAACTAAAATTTTAATTTTAAAAACTGGCATTTTTACTGATTTTCATGATTTAGAAATGGATACATAGTAATTTATCCGCAAAGATTAAAAGTAGGGGAGAGTAGGGTCAATTGTAACATTTTTTACTTAACTATTTTTAACTAACAAAAAATCCAATATATTATTAGTATTAATTGACAGACGAGTAAAGTAGACTATCCTCTACTAGAAAGAAAAAAAAACCTTATTTTAAATGCTATTATATTAGTTATTAACAATTTTTGGCAGTCGTGCACTTGTTACAATTGTCCCCACTTACGGGGACAACTGCAACAGTTCATAAATTCAACTAAAGCATAGTTAATTATTTATGCATATTATCATAGTTGTGATATATTTTTTATTGATCAAAATAGTAGTGATATTTTAGGAGTAAAAATAATAATGAGCAGAGACCTAAAGGGTTAAACTTTTTAAAGTTAAAAGTAAAGGGGCTAGAAATTTTAATTTATGCTGTGAAAGGTGACAAATAAAATAATGCACATGCAACATAATATAAATGATATAGGAAACTATTGGTGGTTCTTAAAGAGTTAAGTAATGGTTTGTCAACATAAGATTATTTATTTTCAGCTGTTACAATCGTCCCTTTACTTATTGTTACAATCGTCCCCAAGACGCCATTTCAGCTTCATTTGTTAAAAACAATGCTAGTTAATTAACAAAACTAATCTTTTTTTTTGAAATTTTAATTAAGGTGTCCATTTACATATTCGGTTAATAATTTTTATTTGTTTAAACAAAATTACTTGGTAACAATATAATATTCTAATACCAAAAAAAGTACTTACGTAGCGTGAAAATATCTTTTGCGATGTAACTCTTTCAAAAGTACATAAAAATGGTTACCAGTAGGGGTGTACTTGTAGATTCATTAAATACACCTTGTACGCCACCTAGGAACCAAATCTAGAGCCCGACACTCGAAATTTTTACTCTGTTACAATCGTCCTTTGTTACATTTGACCCCACTCTCCCCTACTGATAAAACAGAATTTAAATTTTTCCACTTAATAATAATGAACCAAGCTCGATACCTGATTAATCATTTATTGAAAAATGACATACTTTTATTTCTAAAATGAAATGTTCACTACAAATAAATAGACAAACATCGATTATTTCACCACAGGTTATTCAACAAACTTTTTAGTTTATTTTAGATGTGCAAAATATACAGAAGCACGCAGTCTAACTTTGCAATTATCCTCATCCCGTTAAAAATTTGTCAAGACTTTTAACTAAAATTAAATTAAAATTGGTAAAAAAATTACTTTTTGTAATGAATTTTTTTTTACAATGAAACTCATTTCAAAGAAGGAAAAATAAAAATTATTTTTGTGCTTCGATAATCGTTTCGGGGGGAAAAGCAAAAGAATGCAAGATTTTCCAGACTTATTCTAAAGAATTTAAAGAAAAATATACCATTTATATTCTTTCACTGCTTACGCAATCACGAAAAACATGGAACTGCTAGCTGCTCAATTTTTGTAACTGACTATTCACCTGGATAAAATGTAGCTTCTTCAGTAGGGGAGAGTGGGGTCAATTGTAACAGGGTACGATTGTAACAGAGCAAAAATTTCGAGTGTCGGTTCTAGATTTGGTTCCTAGGTGGCGCACAAGGTGTATTTAATAAATCTACATGTACATCCCTGATGGCAACCATTTTTATGTACTTTTGAAAGAGTTACATCACAAAAGATATTTTCACGCTACGTAAGTACTTTTTTTGGTATTAGAATTTTATATTGTAACAAAGTAATTTTGTTTAAACAAATAAAAATTATTAACCGAATATGTAAGTGGACACTTTAATTAACATTTCAATAAAAAAAAGATTAGTTTTGCTAATTAACTAGCATTGTTTTTAACAAATGAAGCTGAAATGGCGTCTTGGGGACAATTGTAACAATAAGTAAAGGGACGATTGTAACAGCTGAAAATAAATAATCTTATGTTTACAAACCATTACTTAACTCTTTGAGAACCACCAATAGTTTCCTATATCATTTATATTATGTTGCATGTGCATTATTTTATTTGTTACCTTTCACAGCATAAATTAAAACTTTTAACCCCTTAAAGTTAAAAGTTTAACCCTTTAGGTCTCTGCTCATTATTATTTTTACTCCTTAAATATCACTACTATTTTGATCAATAAAAAAATATATCACAACTATGATAATATGTATAATTAACTATGTTTCAGTTGAATTTATGAACTGTTACAATTGACCCCGTAAGTGGGGACAATTGTAACAACTGCACGACTGTCAAAAATTGTTAATAACTAATATAATAACATTTAAAATAAGGTATTTATTTTTTTTTCTAGTAGAGGATAGTCTACTTTACTCGTCTGTCAATTAATACTAATAATATATTGGATTTTTTGTTAGTTAAAAATAGTTAAGTAAAAAATGTTACAATTGACCCCACTCTCCCCTACACTTCATCCAAATGCGCTTTTCCGAGAATCCTCCCACACATCTTTCGAAGGAAGAGAATAAACCGAAAATGAGGCCGAAGAAAGAAAACAAAGAGGAACTTCTTTTCGTAAACTGGCTAAGAATATGAGTTAAGGGCTTCATATTCCTTAAGGACAGGTGGTAGGGGGAGAGAACTCTGATGGATAGAATATTATTCTTTTCTCAAAAGAAATCTTGAGATTTCAGATATTTTAGATGGAATTCCAGTGTCCGCAAATAGTAACGGTTTCTTGGCAACTATAAATTTCCTTCCCTTTCTTTGTTCTTTCAATAATGATTCGAGATTCAAAGTGAGAGGTTTGAATCACGACGATGACGAGATCTGCTGTTGACTGATTGAGATTGAACGATAATCTGTCAAGTTTTAAGTTGCACTTCAATGGAATGAATTTTATGGAACAGAGTACGTACAAAAACAGGCGAATTTCCAATAATACCTAACTTTTTTTCTTGTATCAGCTGTCCTGAGAATTGATCGAAGATTTGATTTTTTCGTCTTCTTTAATATAAAGCTAGTCAGTCCAAATCTGAACACCTTAAAGAAGCTGGCAAACATTGTAAATAGTTTCTTAACTTTGCTTAAAATATCATTGACTAATCAGATATTTTTACGAAAATTACGCTTAAGATAATTTGAACTACAACTTTCACTGAGCATGCTTTTCACTATTATAACTTAAAAACTATTTGAATGAAAAATTATACGAAATGTCACTAATGCGGTTATTAGTTTTTAAGTTATTTTTATCAAGGATAATTAAAAATATGTATTTTGAGATGAGGTAGCAGCTGCCATAATTTACTTAGATTATGAAAACGATTATACAAGTTTAAATATGCGTTGATTTTAACTGCATTTGTAGTTTGGTGACCATTTTGTGAATTTCATAAAAACACAAAAAATTAGTGATTAGTTTTTGCTTTGGCAATTCCACTTAGTTTAAAAATACGTTTCTGCTTCGAATGATAAATCTCTTTAATTTTGATTTTACAAAATTTGTCAAATTAAAGGGCTCTACCCCTTTCTCGCTGAACAACCAACTACCCCCATAAATGCTTCCTGTTTATTTTAAAATAATTAAATATTTTATAGACCGAAAAAGATAAACAGAAATTTTTTTTGGGGAAGATGGTTTTATATAATAATACTGTATTTTTAAGAATACGATTAAAATTGTTTTTTTTTTTTAATATGTTTTAGTTTTAAAGTGAAAATATTCAAACTTAAAAAGCAGAAATTTTTTTTTAAACTATATGTTTCTGTGTATGCTGTATTTCTTAAAACACGATTAAAATAGTTTTTGGTGTAAATTTTTAAATTTTAAAATAAATCATTACTATTTTAAAGACGTTGTATACTTGTTACTAAAAAAACAAGAGCAAATGTTTTAGAGAAAAAGGTTCTATAATAAAAAATTTTTACTTTTGAAGACACTGTTGAAATATGTTTTGGAATATTTTTTAACATTAAATTTCTGCTTAGAAATAATACTTATCATGATATTTCTTAAAAATGAAAAAAAAAATACATTAAGATTTTCAAATGAGGGACATTACGAAAAAGAATTTTGAAAAATCACTTGGTTATAAAGGATTTTAATATTTACAGAAATAATTTAAACTCATATTATCACCCTGCATATCCTCCCACAAAAGGAAGGAATAGTATACAAAAAATTACTTTCAGTAATTTTTACTTGTTCTCGATCCATTTAAAGCATTCATTCCAAATTTTCCATTTTAATTCCTTTTTTTTGACAAGTGGAGACCAAAGTATTTAATGTGACCTTCAAAAAATTTTTCCCGCATTTTATTTATCGCACTTATATGCATTCTTTTTTTTGAAATATTATTTCATAGTTTTTGTGGTTAATTTGAACTCATTTTGAGTTATAAGTCATTTAATAAAAGAGCAAATAATCCAGAAGCCTCCGCTATCAAAGTCAAGATAAGAAAATGTTTTTTAAACACTGAATTAGGAAGAGAAAAAAGTTTTTAACTTTTTTTTTATTTGAGAAAAAGAGATGATGATTAGTTTCTCAAATATTGGATGCATTTAATGGGACGTCTAAAAGTTACCCCTGAGGGGAAAACTAGATTTGTATTTTTTTTTCTCATTATTATTATTCCAAACTTTAACTTTTTCCCTTTATGTACAAAAAAAGTAGTTAGACATTATTTTTTTATCATTCTATGCCTGTCGTTATACATGACGATTTGTTTATCATTGGTTAATATTGTACCAAAAAACTTTTTTTCGTAAAAAAAAGGAAGAAAAAAGAGAGATTTTCTTATCTTAGGAATATTCTTTTTTTACTGGGAATTAACTGACAAAGTCCAGAAACAACAGTGGGAATGTTAATGAATCACATTTAGTTTGAGAATCATCTGCCGAGCAGACGATAAATGAATAAGAATCAAAAAGAAAAAGAAAAAAAAAGAGTCGTTCCGTTTCTTTATCTGATTCATTAGCGTTATCGTGTCGTGCGACTGGACGAATGAAAATGGCGCTGTAAAGATAAAACGGACTATCGGAGTATTTAGTTTTGTTTTTCTTTTTCTCCTTTAGTTATATTGTTCTTCTTCTTCTGTGCGAGATAAAAGTACTTTTTGGCTCTGTTCCACATATTTTTGTTCATTGACTCGTTCCTTTAATTTCCTGTCTTGTTTAGATGCTACTTGAGTTATTAACTCTGAGCCATTCTATGGCCAACTCGTATTTGACCTCTAAGATATAAATTGCCCAATAGTTAGATGGAAATGTACCAAGGTCCTCCTCACCGTGGATTTAAAAATATGAGTTCATATTTTCCTTAAAAAACATAACTAAATCAAACTTTAAATGTTAATGCAACTTATTATAAGCTCAGTGCTATAGAATTATTTTCCGCAAAAAAAAAAAAAAAGCTAGAAGCTTTTAAAACTGAGATTTCCGTAGTGATCACGTTTTTCAAATGTTTTTTCAAGTATGAAGCCAAAAAGCATGCACATTTGCAGTTACAATATTTAGACGAAAATAAAAGACAAGTGAAATGTGAAAAATCACTGTTGTGAAATAAAATCTCAGCACCTGTTTGATTGCCAGTTTAAACTTGAAGGTTCTTTTACCAATCATCTGTAACGCCTCTTTGTTTCGTTTACCAACCGAACAGGTTTAGAAGTTTTGTACACTCACCTTCTATGGGAAGATTACAGCCGTTAACTAACATATTTGCTATAAATTATGCACTTGAAAAAATTATTTTGAACATATAAAGTTACATGGTTTTTAATTGCATGATTCATCAATTTTACATAATTCATAATATGAAGCAACATAGACTAAGATTCTAACGTTTGTGTTATTTTTCTATCGTTTTTGTTTTAATATTAAAAAATGACTACTTTAAATTACTGTTGGAAAAATTAAATTATCATAAAGTTTTTAAACACCATTATCACTAGATTGTTTCAACTCATAACTATGAATTTTCCATCAAACTACTTTGAGCAAAGGAAAATCCACGAGTAACGATGAGTTAAAATGACGAAACTTGCAAGTAATGACAGAAATTTCCTTGAATAATGTTCACCTACATTTAATTACAGTCTGATTTTAGCATTTTACCCACTGTTTATCAAAGATATAATCTATGTACTTTTTTTTCTTGTATTAAATAAGCGTTACTTTCATGTGTCAAAAATTCTTTAAACTTTTTTTCATATAATGTTATAAATCATACATGAAAGCTAAAAGCATCCATTGTGTTTCAAGATGAATCTCTAAGAATCGAAGTTTAATAGATTTTTTTTAAATTCGCGATCGCAACACTCGAGTACGCCCTCTAGCGGGAGTCTGAAAATATCAGGCATTAATTCCATCATAACCATTGGCAATGACGGACGCCATTTTCTTAGCAGCAAATAAGAAGCAAAATTTCCCTAAGGAAAAGGTAGAAGAACTTGAAAAAACTAACCAGAACATGCCAAACATTGAAGCAGAACGCGCCAAGCGTTTGAAGAACAATTTCGAAATAATTTTGACCTTTATTACCAACAACATAACTTCCAATTATGTGATCACTTGCTGTTACAGATGTGTGTATTACGGTAAAAAAAAATTCTGTCTTCAATTCATTACAAATTAAAGTGAAGTCAACATTGCTTTCGTCATTCCAATAAATAAATGTGAATTCAGAGCGTACAGAACTGTAATAGTTATAGAATATTCTTCTTCGTTATAGAACAGTATATATTTCTGTATCTATATAATTCGGAAAACAACAATAAAAAATCATTCAAATTACTTGAAATAGTGTCAATCGTGCTGATGATTAATAAAGTTTTATCGTTTTCTTGGTAAGTATTTTTTAGCTTTGAAAGAATGCTTTAAACTAGAATTCAGCAATTCTGTTTTTAAGCTACATATTCAAATTCAAATCGAGATCTTACAATGATAAAATTTTGATGTGTGGTACGTTATCTAAAAGTAATAAAAAATTTTGCGGCAAATCTATGCATATATTATTTGAAAATAAAATTTTCAAACGAAGAACATTTCATTTGGAATTCTGCTGATTTATAAAGAGGTAAGTGTTATGATTTTCATAATAAAAAATTAGCTTGTAAAAAATTTTTTTCTTATTTGTCGATAGTTCCTTACGGAATGGTTTTTTACGTCTGATTATGAGCTCTAAGAATAAAAAAAAAGGAACAATAAGAAATTTTTTTATTTCAATATAAGGAATTTTGAAAAAAAAAATTTTTTTATCCTAAGAATTCTTTGTTGTACGTTTTTTAGTTTCTGATTTTTAGATAAAAATTGTTGTCAAAATACTTTTTTTTGAAAACATAAATGGTATAAAATTATGTATACTTCTTGCATATTCCAATGTTGAAGTAATATGATTCAGAAAAGTATGGAATAAAAATTCGGTACTTACGTATTAACGCCAACGCCGCTACAGATTTGGCGGTTTTTAAGTGCCAATCTACACCTAAAATTTTTGCGACAAATCATGAAATGAAACACTTTATTTAAAATCAAAATAGTCAATCGGATTTCGGTGGGAAATGGGCCGATATAGAGTTTAACATAGATTCAAAACAATCTCTATTTTCTTCTCTATCATAACAATCTCTATTTCTGTCGCCATATTAACTCTAATAAGTAAGATTCAAAATGAAATAATATTTACAAAACGTACGTTTACCACGATAGAGTTTCATGTCATGGGAAGTGGTAAATTTTCCTTTTTTTGGTAAAATATTTCGCTCCTGAAAAAATAAAATTATCTTGTTTTGTTTTTGGCAAATCCCAAAGACGAGAATTTTCGTAGCACTAAAAATGGCGTCAAAAAAGAATTGTTTTTTCTTCTGTTTTGTTTTGTAAGCATTCTTTATATTACGTTTTTTAGTTTCTAAATAATGATTTTTATTGAAACTTAAAATTTTTTGATTGTTGTCAAAAAACTTTTTTTACAAAATTAAATTTTATAAAATTATGAGGCCTATGTATGCTTTTTGTTCATTTTAATTTTTGAAGTAATATGATTTATAAAACTATGGAATGTAAAGTTTAAATAAGCCTTTCGTGTTATATCATTAAATTTAGTAAAACAATTTCTCGGACATTAGGTTTTAACTTTTATAAGAATCTACATATTTTTTTCTGTTTATGTACAAATATTTTTCCGATGTGTTTTGGATGTTCCTTCTTTAAAAAGAAGAAATACCATTTTGTTTTCGTTTGCATAAGAAAGAATATCAAAATTTTTTCTTTTCTAAATTTAATAAGCCACAATAAAGAAAGAACGTTGAAATGCTACACGCTGCATTGAAAACGTCTCTAGAGTAACTGAGTGACTGTTGATATAGAAATCGCAGGTATTCGTCTCATACAACAACGCCTACTATAGTTCGTTGCGACCGCGAATTCTGTTACCAAAATGCCAAAACTGGGGCATATTTGTTAGCTTTTTTTTTAAATTGGGGATTTATTTATCCAAGTAATGCAAGATCTCTTGACAAACAAAAAGAGCTGCTCTTAGAGAAATTATGGAACTCATCATGCTGTCTGTGATGCTCCAGGGGTGTTTTTTTATTTTCCAAATAATAAATGGTCACATCAGTGAGCGAACCCAATCAACATGAGGTAGCATGCTTATTTTTACATTCTGTAAGTAAAATCCTAGAATAGCCCACCTCTTGGCGACATTTTGAAATCTCGCCAAGCTGGCGATTATTACTGGGCTCAACGTTGCGCTTTGATTATTAAAAAAAACAATTAAAATTATTACCAATTGATTAAAATATTTTTTAATAGAATGAACAATAACTTACCTTTGCTTTGATGGCTCATCTTTTGATATCGGATTGTACGTCCTTATGACCTCACAAATAAAAGCACTGTAGGCATCATGCTTCAGCCGGTACCGAGCAAAAAGAAATTAAAAAAGGAAATAATAACGGTAATAAATGAAATAACGGTTAAAAAATGAAAAAATAACGACGATTCTAACAGCAAGAGATCAGAGGCATAAATGGCAAAACAATAAACCCTTTTTGCCTCTTTTCTAACGAAATCCTACTTTCGCGTAGGTATACATATCAAATAATCAATCATATTTAAGAATTTTGGTGATGTGATCGGACGTTCAAAATAATCCCCCCCAAAATATCTTCCGAAAACCGAGTTTGGCGACATTTCAAAATAGGATCCACCCTTTAATTTTTAACTACGTCTTTATATTTGCGGAATAAGTCTTGTCGTTCAATCCAGAAAAAGAGGTATCTCCAGCGGTGGAGAGCGTCTCTTGAAGGGCAGAGCAGCTCCAGAGATGCCTGTTACACATGTCAACATATTCCTCACACAAAATGCACTTAAGAGAGTCAGCGAGTTCAATATAATGTAGATCTGCTTGTAAAAAGTAGTGTCAAATCTGTAACCAAGAACTCGGCTCCTTGTTAGCCTTAAATTCGCAATATGTCAAAAGTAAATAAATTGGATGAAGCTGGATGAATATAAGAAACAGTTTTATGAACACTCACATACCTTAGTATATCTCTATAAGACTACAAAATCACTTGTCGTGAACTCCATAGAAAATTCGTGAAGCCTGATGGGACATCAGGTAAAATGCTGAAATTCAGCATCTCCAAAATTTGGTGGATTTGCGCGATCAAAGCCCCGGAGCTTGAACTGAGTGCAACGCATTCGCAATCTCGTTATTTTTTACTCACTTCCTACAAAAACTAGACCCTTATCATGTCTAGAAAACGAAATTTAAAGATATTCAGTGATGTTCATCGGAAATTCTCTTTGAGCAACTCAAATATTTATCCTGTGAGCAATGGACGCAAGGCAAATTCCACCTTTTTCTCGTCTAGTGACGCAAGCAAATTAATTAATTTTTCATTAAAGTAATAAGTATACAGTTCGTAAATATTATCTGTACATGAAATATGTTTGCACCTAAAGATTGTTAATCCATCAATTTGTTTTATACAAGAAAAAATACTTGAACAAAATAGTTCTACTTGCTGCTGTGCATGCCCGAAATGAAGTGCTGTGGAAGCATTTACAGTAATATAAAATAATTTTGACAAAGATTAAATGTTGAAAGGAAAAAAATGAACTCCTTTGTCTGCTTTTCTTCCATTTTAGAACTTGGGTCACGTTCAGAGTATCCGACACCTGATGCTGGGTCGTGGAGTGGTGACTCCTTGGTTAAGGGACAAGATTCTGCGACTCTTTCTCTTGAGCAGTTTCTTAGTTGTCATAATCTTCTTTAGGTGGCGACACATGGGTCACAAAGTGCCCGTTTTTAGTAGGTGAGTGACCACTCTTTAAGATTTTTTTCTTTACATGAATTTAAAAGTTATAGAAATGTAAGGAGTGTATCTAAAATGTAAAAATATTTTTAAAATGAACATATTTAAAAATTTCAGATTACAGTTTTTTTTTTTAAATAGAGTTTGAAGATTTTATTTTTCAAAAAAATCAACACTATATTATTGAAAGTATATCAATAATGCAAAGAAAAAATATTGCATAAAATTGTTGACCGATGAATGTGACAGACCTGCTTTTGTGAGATTGATATCGATATAAGTTTTATCTGAATGTATAAAAATTGTATTATAACTTACTAAATAACCTAACTAACCTGGAATATTAAAAGCAGGAGAGGTATTGCTCCATTTTTGAAAAACACTTCTTTTTAGACAATTCACTGCCATTTATCGGGTGGCAATGTTAAGGTGGCCCAGTCAGTTAAGCAGCCGTCCCTCACACCGCTGGTTGGTAAGCTGGGGGTAGCGAGTTTGATCCTGACAGCCGACAAAATTACCGGCGTTTATACGAAGCGAGGTGCGCATTAAATCTGTCGTGTCGAAAAGTACTCTCGTTGCTTGTTATGTTAAAGTTTGGAGAAAGGGTACCAGCTCAGATATTATCCAAGTCGCCTAACCAGGATAAAAATTACGTGATCTTGATGTTCCTACCATGGCGGATAAGCGATAGAGCTCTAAAAATGGTGCTAGGTGCGAGGCCATAGTTGGGTAATGGTATGAGTGCATAAAAATGTAAATGTTTTTTTTAAAACTTTTCTCAATAGGTTTGATAATCCAGTGGCTGTATCTGCTACTCCAACGCGGCAGCTGACCTACAACTATCTCCTTTCTGTAAATACATGGCTGCTCTTGTTCCCTTGGCATCTCTGCTGTGATTGGACGATGTCCACCATTCCTTTGGTCACTTCCCTCTGGGACATCAGGAATGTGGCCACACTCTTTCTGTACGCAGGAGTCTTTCATTTTGTACGCAGTCTATTCAAGATGGAAGAGGACGCAAGAATGGCGGCTGTCATGGTAAAGACTTTTTTCTATGTGTAATAAGTGGACAGGTTGTAAGGTTTCTTTAAACGGAAGAAAACCTCTCGATTTCTATTAATATTTGTTTTCCAGAACTGTGATCAGGACTGAGAGCATATATACGATGTAGATGGCGCGATTCTTTCTTTATGGCTCACGGTATTATATATGAGACGAGCGTTTCCGACACCAACAGCCCCTTGTCACATGGACGTGATTTTAGTTTGACATTTTATTTTATAACCGTCAGACTTCTTTATGGAACTAATCCGCATTTGCGTTACATGGAGAGGAAAACCACGAAAACCTTCCGATGTCAAGCTGACGGCGAGGGGACTCTAACCTATGATTCGTCTACCAGTGGGAACATTTTTTACATCAGCACTGTAGTCGGTGCAAGCCGGATGCGGAATTCGAATCGACCAGCCATCGCTGGGATTCGAACCCGGTTCACCTCATTGGAAGGCGAACGCTTCATCCCCTGAGCCATCGTGGCTAATTTGACATTTTAGTTAAATTTTTAAACGACAATAAATGGCGGCTGAAGACCGTTCTGATCACACAGGCTTTGACTTTTAATATGCGCCTTTGGTTCCGCGGGTATTTAAAATATGCTTAATCTAAAACTATTAATAGGGCCAGTCAATAGATAAAAATGTATTTGGCTTTTTGAGAAGATTGAACAAGTGAATTACTGCATATTTCGACGAAGGGGGAAAGGGATGGAAAGGTTCATGCGGGCTTTCATTTGTTGTTTTGCAGTTTAGGGTTTGCTAAATAGTATTTTGATTTTTCAGATAATTTAGCCTTACTTGTCTCATTTCCAATGGTTTTATGTTCTAAGATTAATGTTTCATCCTATAATTAATGTTAGACTATGCTTTCAGAAGTTCATCTTTCAAAATAAAGATAATTATATTTAGTACCATTTGGCATAATACTATTGCTCGAGTTCAACCCCTGAAAGTTATCATTATCAATAATTTTCGTCAATACATATCCCTTTCAATGAGTTCCATAATAATCCATTTCCACAGAGATATCTTGATACCAACGCAATAAGTTTAGTACTTATTAAAAAAAAACACTTAAAAATAATAGTGGTTTAAGTCAATAATAATAAAACGACTTCTTATGTTTTTTTAGAGAGGACTCAGTACTTTTTCTTCATTCATTTATTAATTTAAATTTGTACCTTTTACCAAAATCAATAAATGTTAATTCTTGACAATGATTAGTGACGACACAAATATTTTCATAATCATTTTTGGCTAGCGAAATAATATCGGTACTAACTTTGAATTGCATAAAAAAAAATCGCCGAATTGTTGTTGATGCTAGTGATGCTTTATTAAACGTGGTATTAAATACTTCTGATATTGCCATTATAAATACTGTGGTAATAAGCAATTATTATAATAATATAGATGTAGGTAGCGTGGTAATCGGTTTTTTCCACCATCCTCCTAAACGGATATGTACACTAATATCACTGTTCTCTTCTTTCATGGCACCTATCATACAACATTTGTTTTTTTTATTATTTGTTGTATATTCTGGTGCAGATTCATATCATTAGAATTACCATAATCTGAGTTAGAAATTCAACTCTCTAAAAGATAGATTAATTATACATAAAGTATCATTTAAAATTTATCATAGTTTTTCCATCACTTTATAAATTGCTTCAATTTTATTTTATTAGTTGTTGAAATTCCGTTATTCAAATTCACAGAGATATAAAAGCATTAGTATTAATGCAAGAAACAAACTTACCTTTTAAAAGAGTCGATTAAGCAATTGATTATAGATAACTACTGCTACGTAACTAATTGTGATTACGGGTAATTGTGATTACAAGTAATCATGATGCCATGAAAGTGGGGTGTAATCGATTACATTACATTTAAGTTCATATCATATCCTACAGCAAGCGCGATTAGGACAACACTGAAGTCGAACAATTGCAACTCAACTAAAATAATATTTGTATTTAGTAATCGATCATGCTACTCGATATTTTTGGACTTTTCCTTCAAAAAGTGTAACAATGCAAGCATATAGAAATTGTTTCTAACAAATTTTTCAAATTCAAATACCCAATAAAATTTTAAGTGATCGTACTTACTGCATCTAAATGTAGACGATTTCTAAGAAACTATTATTCTAAGCAGTTATTAGCCATCATCCTCAAATGAACGAAAAGGTAGAAAAATCTAACGCTTCAATAATCTCTAGTAAAATCAACGAAATTTCCGCCGACAAAATTATTAGACTTAGTAACACACGAATATTATTATATACCTCATTCCGCAACTCAATTACCTTTTGCTTATTTAATGTATGGAAAATCATCTTGTAATTAAAATATGATGTTGATCCTCCTGTTGATGAAGCAAGAAAAATAGCTGTCAAAAATACCGATGAGTTTTTTAAGGAAACCAAAATTCGCTATGATGCTCATTTTTTTGAAACTGATTTAATAGTAATTTCATTCATCCTGACACAAGGAAATTAAAATCACCCTATTCTGGTCCATAAATTTTTTTATCTGAGATGTCATTCCAAATGGATAATTGTCTCACTAAAAAGGAATACGCATGTTGACAAATTAAAAAAATTATATCCAATTCCAGCTACAGGAAAAGAAATCACGATGTGCTTTCAGTGCTGGTATTTCTATGGAATGTCGTTTTTTCCCCTTTTTAATTTTCTAATTTTTGGAGTCCCTTCATTATTTTTACTAAATTCCAAATTATTTTATTATTTTTACTAAATATTGTATCCATATTATTTTTACTAAATATTATATCCATATTATTTTTACTAAATATTATAAAATTATTTTCTATATACGTAATAGAAGCAAAAAGTTACTGGAGTAGGTCATTATAAATTATTAAAAAATGAAACATTCATTTTATATTATATACTTCAGAGTACTTTCCTCCTGCATTCACACATTTCTTACAACATTCGTATAACCGTTCCTGGAATTCATTTTTTTGAGAGTTTCTTCTTTGCATTTTCGTTCATCTCATTTGAGCTCACAAACCGGTGTCCCTTCAATTTCATTTTCAGCCGCCGAAACAGGGTAAATATCCACTGGTGCTAGGTCGGGAGAATAAGGAGGGCGTTCTAGAGTGGTCATACTGTGCATGGCAATGTACTTTTTAATGATCAAAGAGTGATGTGGGGGAACATTGTTGTGCAAACGAAATCAATCGTTTGTAGCCCGTTTTTCTGATCGTTTTCGTCTGATTGCATCGCGTAATCTTTTTAAAATCTCGAAGTAAAGTTCTGTATTGATAGTTTAGTAAGTAAAGTTCTGTATTGATAGTCTCCAGGAATAAATTCGTAGTAAATAACGGCTTCGTAACACCTCCCTCACATCATTTTCCTCCGGTTTTCCCCCAACGAAATTTTCCCGTTATCGGTGATGTTTTTGCTTTCCATTCACTTGAATGACGTTTTGTCTGAGGTTCTCGTAGAGTGAGTACCATCACCTGATAAGATTTTTCAAGAAACTGCATCAACCATGATCAAATCCCTGCACACGTTTACACTCACTTCTTTTTGTTCAGGGGATAACATTTTTGGAAAGATGTGCTGACAAGCAACATTTTCATCTACGGGGGAAGGGGAGATCATCTTCGATGTTTGTGCCACCTTCACGAAAACGTTTATGCTACTCATACATAGTTGTTTTTTTTTTCCTGGCATCGTTTTCGTGTGCTTCTTCAGCATTTCGAGCATCTCAGAACGAGATTTCCCGAGCAAAACTTAGAAATTAAGGTTTGCACGCTGCTCTAATGAAAATTTCGCTTTGTCAGAAATGACCTGCAGCTAACGCTGACAGTGCCAGGAATCAATTCCAGAAGATTGAGTGTTTTCGTTATTAGTGCTGCCAACCTCTAAAAAAACTATTTTCCTTCCAACGAACACCCGCATGAATGCAGGCGACCATTCCGGGAATTTATTGACTCTACCTCGTAGTTATGCTGAAATATTTGGTTATATGAATGAATGTTGTTATATTTTGAATGTAAATGTATAATATTGATATGTTCTGGAAATAAACTCAATTTAATTCATTTTAATTTAGTCGCGTGATAGCGAAGTTCTGACCAATAGGCCAATAGATTGACCAGAAATTTCTTCAGAGGGGGGAATATTATGTAATGTTAAAAGAATTATATATTAAAAAGTCATAAATAGAGCTTATATCTAACGTGCAACCGATTAAGACCTTTCTCACAGAAAAAATGATAATACTGATCTAATTATATCGGAAAATGTAATGATGTGTTTTTAGCAATCTGAGAAATTGATCAGTTACACTTTACCACTATTTAATATTTAAATATATTGTCCAGAATGAACTTTCGAAGGTCAAAACCTTCTATTGCCAGAAGATAATGTTCTCCTTTCTTGGACTCCTATTTCTCTCCAATCTATATTTCAACAACCGCTGGCTACACTACAATGTTATTCTTATCAAAACTTAATAAATAAATTAAAAATTAATTTTTTTTCCAGTTTTATTAATTGCACATAAGCGGCAAGTATATAGAACCCATGTATAAGAAATAGATTCAAAGAAAACAAGGAAATAAATTTTTGTTTTATTTGATAATGAAAACGATACTCCTTTCTAAAGACGATATCTTGAAGTAATTGGGAGTATTCCAATTAAAGGGGACATTTTGACGCTATAAAAATATTCTGATTGAAAGGACACATCTAAGAAATGTTTGAAAGTGTCAAATTATGGTAGTCTATTGTGTTTATTTCCACATGAGAGGAGGTTACTTTCTTCGAAAATTGCTTATCGCTTGTTTCCGACGAAAGAAAAAAAAAACCTCAACAAAGGTAATTAACTTGTTAGAAAGAATAAGAAATTCAATAACCAATTTCACTCCTTTAACTATTCCAATAAACTCTTTCCATTTGCCAGCTCAAAATGATCACTCAGTGCATAATAAAAGGAAATGTGGCAAAAGCGATACGAAGAACAAACGATTTTTCAATATCAGTATCGCTTTCATCGATTACTCCCCCCATCTTAATGACTTTCCAATAAGACCTATATTGATAACTAATACCGCTTCAAATGCGATAACTACTGGTATGGGAGGTGATCATAAATATTACCTAGATTTTTCCGATTTGCCTTCATCTAAGCAACTGGTTCCTGTCCTACTGATCTATGTTTATAAGGTTGAAGTAGCAACTGCGCTTGTCATATGTTTCATTTATCTTCCGTTATCACAACGCAAATAGTGGGACACTCAGAAATACTTATCTGCCATATGAAGAAAAAAAAACGATATTTCATAAATAAATTGTAGTTGTTTGTCGAGGACAAGACTTTTCAAATTAACACTAAAATGTTTCGATATTAACTTTACAACAGTATCCGGAGTATTCACCAATTTTTTAAAATCTAATTTTGGATTTTTTGTCAGAAATAAAGTCAAAATCCTATTTCCGATAATGCAAGAAGCATCGCAAATCTGTCAAGAGAGCAAAAACAAATACGCTATTCAATTTTGACAAATCTTAATGAGCATGGT